>NW_020537324.1:45524036-45551729 GCF_003426905.1 Ctenocephalides felis | reverse complement strand
CACATAAGGGTTGGAACTCAAGATGTTATAATAAAAGACAACGTGAAATACTAGGCATAACCTTTGACGCCAAAATGACATTTAAAAAGCATATACAAGAATATCAAGAAAATGCGAAACAGGCATCAATATACTTCTTAAAATAACAAATACTAGATGGGGAGCACAACCCAGAGAATGCCTTTTACTGTACAGAAATTTGATTAGAACTCAAATAGATTACGGATGCTTTATATATGGAACAACGTCAAAAACTGAACATATAAACTTGATAAATTCATATTCCGCAATAAGAACATGCATAGGGGCATTTAGATCAACACCGACAAATGCGTTATTAACAGAAGCAGGAGAACCTCCTCTGAGCATAAGAAGAGAGATTCTAGCAAACAGATTCTTGATGAAAAAAACTAATGGATCATGTAATTATTACCCAAACAGTTAGAAAAACTTAGCAAGATTACATTACTTCACACGCTACTGGACAAACAAACCAGCTCCATCACTAATAAATAGTTTTTATACAATTAAACCTCACGAAGAGAACATCATAATCAATGATAAAACTCCATATTACATCTACCCCACCGCCGCTAAACGACTACATTAAACCATACATCGATATAGATAAGAGCACAAATATAGCAAACACGGACATTTATATCCGTGAATTAGAACTTCATATCAACTCAACTCAAATTGGCCGGATTATTTGCAAATATATACGGATGGCTCTAAAACATCAGAGGGAACCGGATGTGCCCATACATATTCCAAGAATCCATTACAGTAACAAGTAAGACTTCCAAACTATACATCCATATTTTCAGCGGAACTTATAGCGATATACACTGCAGTAAAATATGTGAATGACAATAATATTAACAAATCTTTGATACTAAGTGACAGCAAATCAAGTCTAACAGCCATAAAACACGCCAATAAACATTCAAATATAATAATATACAAAATTATAGAAATCATAAAGAAAATCAATACTGATGATAAATCCATGATTCTTCTTTGGATAAGGGGTCATTCTAATATAAAAGGCACGAGATCAGACAATCTAGCTAAAGAAGCGTGCACGAGCGGCGATCAATTTGCAAAAACGTCTGCGCTAGATTTAAAACATTTAAAAAACAACAAGGTTTGGAACTATGGCAGAAGTCTCACTCAGAAACTACAAAGACAAAGGATTCACATATGCACTGACGAGAGAGATTGTTTCACCAAACACATGGTTTAAAAACATAGAAGAAAGTCGAAATTTTATAACAGTAATCTGGCAGCGATTGAGACTCGGACACTCCTACTGCAAATCGCATCTGAAAAGAGAATTGGTATCTTACAGGATCCAAGTGTACTGTGGAAGCCTAGAACACTCGATCATTTATTTTGGGAATGTAATTTTTATCAGCAAGAAAGATCAAAATTATTTAAGAATTTACAAAACGTAAAGATTATTTTTTCCCATCAATGTACAAATACTTATATCAAGTAATGACATAAGGATATATAAATATTTATATATTTTATAAGTAATAGAATATCAAAATTAATTTATAGCATCATTATTATTATATAAGTACCAATGTATTGTATAGAACTGCTACAACTGTATAGATAATTGTAATGGCAAAATGATGTAAATCAGAAGCCAAAATAAATAAATAAAAAAAAAAAAAAAAAAAAAAAAAAGTCTTTGATTTTCGTTCTGCCAGTATTTATAGCTGCTATATTGCTTCAATTGTACCTACCATCAGTTTTATTTTACTAAAAGTTTAGCTATATGTAGGATGGTTAAAAAACGTTATATATTTTTTTATGTCGTACTAGCGATTTTGATAATACGGTTTCATCAGTTATGAATCTTCAAGAATATCTCAGTTTGCTACGTATACTGGATGGTTACCAAAATTTTACACCCCATTTGTGCGATTTGCAGGGCATAATTATATTTACATCGTATATTGAACGGTTACTAATATTTATACGTTTTCCTAAATACTATTGAACATATGTTGAATGAATTTACACCTTACCTTTATTGAAAATATATGTTTGTCGATAGTAATACGTAGTCTTTTACAACAATTTTGATTGCTGTCAATGTAGTTGAACCAACCTTTGGATTCAAAACAAAACCTATCTATTTATTGTTTAGATTCCTTCGTAAAAATCTGTCTATACATAGACATTGAGAAAATTGAGAAATCCCACTTTTTATACCGTAGAAATGCAATATTTATACTACTTGCCTTATTTGCGCAGCGCGCATACAGAATCGAAAAAAATGCATATAAATTTGCAGAAGGCAGTTTTTACCAGTCTAAATTCTTCTGAATTTACATTTTCTTGTAAGTTCCAAAATATTCTTAACAATTACTACAAAAAATCCCATCCGAACATCGTCTTTCGTACTACCGGTCAAATGACCGGTCGCGGTAGGTAAGACAGCATACAATTTTTTTTCCAAAAATAAAAATTGAAAAAACAAATTAACATTGAAAAACGTATCATACTCACATATTAGGAAAAGTCATAAAGTTTGATGACGATTCAATTACGTTTGATATGAAAAATACTAATCGAAAAATCAAAAACGGTCATTTGACCGGTCCCGGTAGGAATAGTTCCTAGGACATGTTCTAAATTACCTATCTTTTATATCTATTAAGATTAAAAATAATTGATATAATTTTGTTTATTACATAATTTTCGTTAAATGTATATTTTAGTAGCCAGTAACTTGAAAAGTATTTGCTTTTTTGAAAAACATTATAAAACACTTTTTTCTTATTAGTTCTTCTATCGATATCCGACGTTATTTTGAAAACAAATAAAATTACATCACTGGGAATGGGTGTCATCCACCCGTGGAGTCTAAATTATTTTCACTTTTGAACTTAAGAGTAAGATGAGACTAATTCCAAAATTACATACGATTTAGAGCACAGTAAAACTATTCAGATCCAAAAAGCTCCATTGACGGGAGTAAATATCCACATGAATATTTGACACAATGAAACTTCTAAATAATTTTTTGAATAAGTAATTTTTTTTGTATTGTGATTTATTTAATTTTTTTTTACCGTTCTATAACTATTTTTATGAAAAGTAAATCCACAAATTGACTTCATGAGATCATCAATTCATAAAAATATAAGCATACAATATAAAATAAAATATAGATAAATAAGTGAATTGAGATGACGAATTTTGGAGTTAGTTTTGGGAGATTATCATTTAGATTTATAGCAGCAGAATATTAAAAATAATTTCAGTCATTTATCACTATACCCAAAGATACTATTTTTGGATTTAATTAGAAACAAATATTATAATTTTGTATTGCAAGTGATGAATCAGTTCATCTATAACATCTTTAACAACAGAGATATCTCATCAGAAAAAAAAAACGATCAACATTAATTTAATCGGAAATGTGATTGATTGAATTCAAACAACCGTTATAGAGCTTCTGGTGCATAATGTAACTAGGAATGATTGTTTATGAAGCCTTACAAAAGCTCTAGCAAATGCATACTGGCATATGTAATATATATAAACTGAGTGCCTGCATTACCGAAGTGCATCATGTAATAATGATATTATATAACAATTTGATGACACAGCTTGATAAAAAACACATTAAAGTTATTGAATTGAAGTATAGATCACGATATTGCAGAAACTAAGCAAATTATTTCAAAATTAAGAATAACTTGTGGTGTATGGCATTATGCCTTAAGACAAATTGTTGGTACTTCCCGTACCGTAACAAAATGTTCGAGGATCATTATATGTTTTAGAATAGATTATTAGAAATACTGTAAAATTGTTTAATATTTATAAGAAATATATAAACTGAATTTCAAAGTTAAAATTATTTGTTTAAAGTATATAAGTCAGCTTTAGAACTTTAGTCAAAATTCAATTTCAAATCTGAATTATTTTCGATATACAAAAAAAATGAGAAAAAAATTGAAACAATAGACAAGCAGAAAGTTCATTGAATCATTCAAATCGTACGCTTAGTTCTCTCAAAATCTGCCATTTTTTGTACAGTTACCTCTATATGTTTGAAATGACTGGACCTGCCTTTGTCAAATCACCTCTTCTCCCAAACATTACAAATTGACTGTTTTTTAGATCAGTCAAATCGGATACTCCGTTCTCTCAAAAACTCGATTTGCGTTTTCTGCACTCTTTATTCCATATCTCCGTAACGGCTGGACCTGCCTTTGCCAAAAACTAATCGGCACATCTTCCTATCAATAGGAATCAAATGTTTTTTGAACCATTCAAATCGGTTGATCCGTGCGCTCGAAAACGTGGACGAAAAAATGCGGACATACAAAATACACACGCACACTCACACATCAATTTTCTCTGAAGCATGCAAAAAATTCAGAAACCTTCAAAACGTGAAGATATACAAAAATTTTCATTTTCGATTTTTCGTCCCATCACTATAACGTTAATAATCTGTGAAACATAGCTAATTCCTGTTTGGACATTGAATAATTCCAAATCAGCAAAAGATGATTTGAAACAAAGATTGTTTAAACGTATTATCAAAATAAAATATTTGATTATAAATAGGAGTAAATAATAAAAAAACCTCTAAAATTTGAGCATTAACGCATCACATGTATATTAAAATATTTATATCATTATTTAAAATACCAAATTAAACTAGGGAATCATTGTTATAATTTCTTAAATTCATCATTCAAATGGCAAAAATAAATTGTTAACTTCCCGTAGGGCAAGTTATAGTAATCGCAAACAAATCGAAAATAAAAATTTTTGCATTTCTCGACGTTTCAATGGTTTCTGAATATTTTGGCATACCTTAGAAAAAATGGATGTATGTGTGCGTGTGTGTGTATGTATGTGCGGATACAAATTTTCGTCGACGATTTCTGGAACACCGATCAACCTATTTGAATAATTCAAAAAACATTCGATTCGTATTGATAAGGAGACGCGCTGATTAGTTTTTTGGCGAAGTCAGGTCTAGCCGTTCCGAAGATACGGGGCAAAAAGTGCCGAAAACGGTAACTCAGTTTTTAAGAGAACGGAGCGTCCGATTTTAATAATTCAAAACATAACAACATTTTACTTGTATTGAAAAGGTGAAGAACCGATCATATTTTCATAAAGGCAGGTCTAGCGGTTTTGGAGATCTAATGGAAAAAGTAAAAAAAATGCCATTTGGCGGTCAAAAATGATCATTAGACATATGCACATCAAATTATCAGATATTTTATAGAGATTTTAACAATAAGTATAATTTTGGTTTACATTCCTATGGGTTCCGTACCAATGTTTACGCGTTAGACGTCGACGCGGCGCTTACGCGGTTTGATATTTGGTCTTTATGCAGTTAAAGCAGTACGATTGCTTTGAAAAAAAGTTTAGATCTTTCAAAATATGTCAAAATAAAGAAAACATTTTTTTTTCAAAAAAAAAAAAAAAAATTAAAAACAAAAATTAAAAAAAAATAATAATAAAAAAAGTAATTTTTTGTCAAAAATCTTATATTTTCGAAGTATTTTTTTTTTTTAAATCGCCCAAGTATACGAAATAAACAGTTGAATTTATTGATTTGATTGATTTGATTTTACCTAAATACCTAAATCTCAATTCTTATTAATTTGCCGTAGGGCAAGTTATAGTAATCGCAAAAAATTCGAAAATGAAAATTTTTATAGATCTTTACGTTTCAAACCTTCTGAACATTTTGGCATACCTTAGAAAAAATAGATGTGTGTGTGTATGTGTGTGCGTGTATGTATGTATGTGTGGATACAAATTTTCGTCGACGATTTCCGGAACACGGATCAACCGATTTGAATAATTCAAAAAACATTCGATTCGTATTGATAAGGAGACGTGCTGATAAGGCAGGTCCTACGACTTTGGAGATATGGAAGAAAAAGTAAAAAAATGAGCCATTTGGCGGTCAAAAATAAACATTAGACATATGCACATCATAATGATTATATAAATTTTAATAATGAATACAAATATTATATTGATTTAGTGATACGCGCGTTATCGCGTATTGATATTTTGTCTCTAGAACAGGTACGAAGCGCGGTCGCGCTGTCATTTTAGTACGAGTTTGTTGGAGCAGAGGGTGCTAAAAATGATCATGCCGTGAAATGAAAATGCCGATAGTTGAATATTTAACAAATATTAGAAATTACGCTTTTATTTCAACACGGTATGTTTTTGCACATGATGGTTCTAATATGGTTCAATATGGTTCGAAATTCTATTAAAAGTTTCAAATCATTAAACAAATTTTATTGATTATTTTTAATCACTCGAATTTTGAATTGCGGTACAGGAAGTTCCAGCAATTTGCCTTAAGGCACGATGCTCTAATTGCCTTAAGACAGAATTCCACTTACAGCTAGTTGATTAGGATGATTATGTATAGGTATCGGAAAGTTCATGCAACTTGTCTTGAGGCGATATGCTACTTACAATTACTTACTTACAATATTAAGTTCATATAGTAAGAAGCATCGTAGTAAGGAACAACTGATTTGCAAATTGGTTTCATAAGCCTGCATTGCAAATCCAGACTTATGAAACCAAAACTCCAGATCTATAACTACGAATTTCTCAACATATCGGCGCAGTGACTCTAGAATGCAGCCTGTTCCATTAGATTTTTTATTGCGAATATGATATAATTCTCTCACGAAAGATAATGCTATGATCTCTAATCTGACCTTCACCTATATTCCGTCAGCATCAGGTCATAAGTTTTACTTTACTGCGAAATTATATAATCACAAAACTAATTGGCAAACTATTAATTAAAACGCCTTTTGAACAATTCTACATAAAGAAGCCAAGTTTGAAAAACCGCCATATATTATCTGTTTTCATCAACATCTAGGCTAGGATAATATCCATAACTTCAACTATCAAATCCTATCAAATAGTCCAAAGCAGTTATTTTTTTAGCACGGCATATGGAAATATAGACAACCATAACGCTGCAGCTTAATTAAGAAATAACATTATTCTTTTGGATCTTTAGTCTGTATCTCCTTATGCATTTGATAACTTCATTTTTAAAGAGTTATATACTATACGTAATCAAATTAAATAAGAATTTAGAAGTGATAAAACGTGTCATTTTTTGGAAAAGCTACGCGAAGACTTTACAATGTGCTTTGTAGTTGTTGAAGTTCCAGGTTTAAAACTAATTGTAAGTATCTTTTGTATTAAAGAAGTTGATTTTCTAGAAATTATACCCGCATTATTAAAATTGGTCGAAACTAATTGAAATCTAAAATAACTAAAAAATAAATATTTTGTCGCATTGAAACTACGTGAGAATCACCAGTTTACGCCACCCTTACCCGATAATTTTGTCAGATCTTTTGAGTGACTTTTCGTAAATCTAACAGCAATTATAATACTTTTAAAATGTTTTTCAGGTAGCCACATTTTGAATAGGGTAGGGGGGCACAAAGATAAAATTTGATTTTGAGCAAATATATTGTGTATACCAAACCAATTATATTACAACAATAACATATATCAAATAAACAACTAGCTGACTATGTTTAGTAAAACTCCCAGCCATTTCATCTTTGCAGGAATGTGTTTTTGTGATGGCTCATAGGCAGGGTAAAATCGGACGGCCAAGGGCTAACAGATCCAAAGCCGTATTTTAAAAATAATACCTACATTATGCAATTTATGCAAGAACTAAATTTCATGGGTACATTTTTTACAGAGATAACTGTATATAACCTTAAACTGGATTTGTCAGACATATTCATCAGCAATGTTGGAATAACTATTTATTCAATTTATGTCTTACTTTTTTTAACTTTTAACTTTTTTATTTACTATTTTTTTTGTTAACTCATAAAAGTTAAGTTGATCTTTTTTATCTCAGCCAGGTGTAAGGTTATAGTTATATAAAAAAACTATATAAAACAAATGATATGATATAAATTTGAAATTGATAATAGGGGAAACTTCCGTAACGCCGGGTGGCACCTAGTGCACCAAGTACATACCCCTATTTAACACGTACTATTTAAGCGAGTATAAATCTTTTTATTTCAAAATACAAGTGAAAGGGGCGTGGGGGGCACACAGGTGCAGGATCGCAAGCCTCACCTGTGACGCACACGGCCGCGGCGGGAGCAACTGTTAGCTGTTTTAGGCGTAAAATCACGGCGTTACCTAAATATCAATGGAAGCAATTCTAGTATATATATATATATATATATATATGCATTTACATTTGAGCGATATGCAAAGATATAAGTAATACTTGATTGTTATCCGTAAAATGGTAAAATATTATTAGATATTTTAAACAAATTTAGTAGGTACCACCAAATGAACGAAAATGTCTGTCCCTTAGCACCGGACACTAAGTCGTCCCTTAGCGCCGGAAGTAAACATATTGATATTTCTTGTGAAAATTGACGTAATTTATTCTAATTATTTAATTTTGTTCTGTATGAGTGCTAACGGTCACTACATACCCTTATTTTTCGTATTTTCTAGTCAAAGAATGAAAATCGGTGTGGCCCAGACAAAAGGGTGGATAATTAGTGATTTTTTTTTGCAATATCTGATAATATTCGTCAAACACAAATGTGCAGACATTCTAGAGTGTGGAGATGACTACATATGTGTTCAATGCTGGTTATTTTGAAATGTCCTGTACTAGGTGCCACTTTGTAATATCATATTATTTGCCACTTTGTAATACCAAAGTTTGATTGATAGTATTAATTATTGTATAGCAAAGATTGCGTTTTTGTTAATTTAGTTTAATTTCTAACTTCGCTATCTAATATAAGTCATATTTTAATTAACATTTCGTAAAATATTTTTTGATTTATTTATAAATAACCTTAGGTGTACGGCACTCGGGGACTTACCCCTATATTCTTTAAGTTTAGCGTAGCACAACAACGCGGTAGCGTTTGAGTATATAGGTATTATTAATAAATATAAATAATATATACGCCGTAAAACTTTTTAAACAAATCACACACAATTGGAAACACACTATTATTGAAATATATCTTTGTGGTTATCTTTTTTAAGATAAGATATTTTCAAGACTATTGTGTAAATATTCATTTTTATGAGTATTGAGAAAGTGTTAAACCTTTTTTTCTTTTCACATAATTATATATTATATACTGTATATTTTAAATATCAAAATGCTATACATATATATATATATATATATATATATTTAATAAAGTATATGTTTTTGAATGGAAAATTGAAATTAAACTAAATAATTCAAAAACAATTTTTGGGTAAATTATTCTATTAAAATCTATTCAGTTAAATACTTAAAACTAGTGGGGCGCATGGCATCGTGCCTTAAGGCAAATTGCTGAAACTTCCCGTACCAAAAATTTTTTTTTTTAAAAGATTAACATTTTTGAAACAAATTTACTCTGAAAAAGATAGATTTTTGACACGCATACATCCATTTTTTCTAAGGTATGCTAAATTGTTCAAAAGTTTTTGAAACGTAAAAATCATATAAAAATTTTCATTTTCGATTTTTTTGCGATTACTATAACTTGCCCTACGGGAAGTTAAAAGTAGACATAACCACTAATTAATAACTAAGATCTAATCACCACACAAATAACAACTGAAACTTGCTTTAAACGAACTAAAACCAAGCAATATAATGCTCTTGAAAATAAGAAGACTAATAACTAATATAATTTCCACGACTATATTCAGCGAAAAATATGAAGATATATTAAACATTCCGAGAATACGAATGATCCTGCAATGATATGCCCCTTCTGGGTTAAGAGAATACAGTTCCCAATTATCCCAAAATTTAATGAAACTTTTGGCATGAACGCAATACTTTCTGAATTCGTTTTTTCAAGGCTATTTATAGTGATTTATAAATAGCAATATATAGTATTATATTAGTAGTTATTATACAAGTTATTATAGAGACGATTATAAGTATAAATATTTTTTCTAATATTATTGTTTTATTTATTTTTTCATTATTTTTTGTTTATAACTTGATTTTTTAGAATTTAGTCATAACCTTTTTAATTTTCAACTCCTGTTAAATAAATCGCAAATAATGGGTAATATAAATTTTTAATTTTCTGAAGGAGAAGTTTATGTTGTTGCCAAAAAATCCTATTTGCTAATTTTATGTTTTTTCACATTTCAAGCCATTCTGTATTGAATGACAATAAATTTGTCTCATAAACTGCTGAATCGATTTAAAAAATTTAAAACTATTCGATGTAACTCGTAAGGACGATCGTTACTAAGTTTTGTGCGACGAACTGCCAAGCTGATTCATTGTAATTAGCAGAAAAGTAAAAAAAAAATTGTCCACATTTTATAAAAAAATGCTGAATTGATTTTAAAAATTCAAACACTACTCGAAAGATATTATTTGGGTTTTGTGCTGATTAGTTCTTGACAAAATTTGCCGAGCCGTAATTCTTCTTAATTAACTGTTGAAAAAAAAGTTTGAAGAAACTTTTTATGTGGATAGATATCATGGTTCTTAAGAACATATTAAAATATTGGCCCACAGCCCATGCCAAGTCGTTTAATTTTAAAAAATTATCAAAATTTGAGAAAATATATGAGTCAATTTTCATGTCAAAAGTTGCTTTTGTGATGTGATAAGTCAAAATTTAAATTTAACAATTTTAAAAGCCAATAGAATGAACTCGATAAGAAGGTGCCGCGAAAGATGGGCCGTGCCATTAGAAATTGTTATGGCTTTAGAATTTTCATAAATAAAAAATTTTCAACGTTTTTGATGAAATTTGATTATGCATTAAAGTTATGCACTGAACAGTCTTACTAAAATCGGTTGAATTGAATGAATTTGGAATAATAAGCTACAATTTTAGAACATACAAGCACGTGTCTGTGCACTGTAAATAATGTAATTACAGATTTTATGAATGTGTATCAATTGAAAATTGCAATGTTTGGATTTAAGTGACAGCGAAACTTTTATTTTTGAAATAAACAGTCGAAAATTTTATCTAAAAATCTAAATCTCAATTTCGGTTGATTAAGTCAATTATTACACATATCGTTTTCGAAGTTTTGCAACTTGCCATAAGGCAAAATGCTATTTCAACTAGTTATACCTTTTATACTCATCTATCTATATTTTGAAAAGCAATAGAAAACTTGTTTTAAGAAGGTATGTGTAGTCTGCATGCATGTATGTTTGGATATAGATATTTGTCCACATTTTTGAAAACTCGGATGGATCAATTTGAATGCTTCAGTTATGTATTAGGTTTTGAACATAGCAAAACTAGCCGTTTCTGTAATAATCGTAAAAACATCTAAAATTGCACCTTAGTTTGAGAACGAAATCACTGATTCTTTATAGAAACTTTAACAAATATATCTATAATTTTTGTGTCCAATGTTTTGAACTTCATGTCACTATTGAAAATATTCAAAGTTGTATAACTTTTTTTCTTTTTGTTTCTATAACTACAACTTCTATGCTTCAAACAAACGTATTTAACCGTTTTGTTGCAGTCATGTAATTAACTTTATGTGATAATTAATTAATTATTACGTTATAAATAAAAGACACAAACTGGTTGTGTATGGCATTGTGCCTTGAGGCAAATTGCTAGAACTTCCCGTACCATATGAAATATTCGAGGAATAAAATTTAGTAAAAAAAAATATTTAGAAATTAAAAAAATGAAAAAAAAATTCTTTCCCCAGAAGCAATCGTGTCGTCAACACAAGCAGAAAGTTTTTTGAATCATTCAAATCGGATGCTCAGTTCTCTCGAAAACTGCCATTTGAATATTTAGCTCTACGAGAAGTTAATAAAAAGAAAGGTTTCAAAATTTACAAGAAATACTTTTTTTTAAATCATTTTTTTTAAAATATCAAGTTATCAAATATAAACAAATATACAATACATATAATATAAATATAAATATAGGTATATATATAATATAATCAAATTATAAGCGAAATTAGTATTAATTTTGTAAAGTTGAACACAATGCATTCTTGCAATGGCTTCATTAAATAATATTCTTAGAGTAATATTTTGAGACAATTTGTCCTCAACTTCATGAATTTTAATGAATGAAATAAACTTAAAAATATAATGCTTTGACGAAATAAATTATATGATACTCAAATAATCAATAGATCATGAACAAATAAATTTAACACAATTGTTCGGCGTGTAATAAATTATTTCAATACTATTAAAAATTGTACACATTATTCAAAATATTTTGACACATTCTTTACATGTGCTGAAATTTGAATTTTACTCGTCAATGTGTATCAAACCAAACAGCAAATTTTATATGAAACCAAGTTTTTTGTATGATTTTTGATAAATAAGTATGATAAGTTATATACGCTTATTTATTTTATATATAGTACAATTTACTGTAAATAAATATAATGCTAAATAACCATCGGTACTTGAACATCTATCATAATTTGTTGAGAGTTATTATAATATTGCCAATTACTTAAATAAACTACTTCTATTCTATTTGACTCGCTTATTGATGTTAAAAATTTTATCTACTTTTGTCTATAGTTACAATTATGAATAATATTTATTATTTAAATGTGAATTTTAATTTGTTACATAGGTACTCTGTAATTGTGGTATAAATCATCAGCGCAGTTTTTAGAAGAATGATAACGAATAAGATATCAGTATAAATTGCTACCCACATTATTATTCTGTTTCCAATTGAAATAATTGAAAAACTAACAATGCATAAAGAAATTTTTTTTTTAATTTCAACTTTAAAAAATCAAAAACTTTAAGTATTTAAAAAATCAAATTTCAATTTAAGTTTTTTGGTACAATATTGTAACTCTTTCTCGTTTTTTAACTTCCCGAAGGAAGAGTTTATGTTTTTTTTTAATCTTCAATGTTAACAACCGCGACATTTATATTTTGATATACTAAACCAGAAATCTAATTTAATTATTACAAATAAATCTGGCATTGGTCAGATATTTAATGTCTCCATGGAAAATCTGCTGAAATATTCTCATGCATTTTTACAAGAATTAAAAAAAAAGCTTGAACTATGATGCATTCCTTTAGAAAATTTTGTAAATGGACCATAATATAAATAGGTTGTTAAAAAACGGGCATATATGCTTACGGGTCAAATTTAATGGAGGACAATATAAAAATGTAATAGGTTAAGAAATTGTTTAATGAAGTTTAATAAATAAAAATTATTTTAATTGAGATAGACAAATTAGTGATATTTTAGCTTTTCAAAATAAAATAGCGTATAAAAATATAATCATATATTCATTGAAATACATTAAGCACGCTTGCATGCTTAATTTATTGTAATTAATGATCATTATAAATATGTATGCAAATGTATTCCGCGCAAAAATGTATTCATACGATGATAATGTGTGAATTTCAAATGAATATTATTATACTATGGAAATGTTTATCAAGCAACCGTGAAAAGCAAAGATGCTGCGTAAGATGTCCCAATGAAAAATCTCTCACCGATTCTTTAAAATATGTAGGTACATCGAAATAGTCTTCAGCATCATCGACTGTAACCACACAAGGTGGTGCCGATATGTTTCTCAGCGTTTTGAGTAATCCCAAAAGTAAAACCGCTGATAATGTAACTGCTATGATCAATTGGAGAGATCTATCTTGATATAAGTTTCCTACTAACCAAGCACCTCGCCATGAATTCACACATATAAATCCATAAACAGCGGTGTAGACCCACGAAGATAGTGCAAAACATGTGTTAGATTTACCTATATTAATATCATATTGAGTTCAGTTACATTTTGAAACTGGTAAAAAAAATATTTAAAATGTTTGTTTATATATCGCCAACATTTTGCTGATTAAATATCCTTTTGATTCGATATATATTTTAGAAGATAGAGCGAAAAAGCTTTTTCAAGCAAAATAATATTGGAGAAATTATCTTTACCTTCTAAATATCTTTTGATCGGTCCTTGTGCCAAGCAAAATATAAACATCCCAATAAAGCCTATGGCCAAAGACACGAAACTGCTATATATTTCATTATCTGTATAAACATAATGTCCCATTAGATTCCACGTGCCTCTCCAATACCCGACTACGGCGGGCGCAACCAGTGTTAGAGCAAATAGAGCATCCAAAACATCAAGAATAACTGATGATTTCAAAGGATTCATAGTCATCAATGATCACCGGAAGGTCTCTTCTAGGCATACTTGTTGATTGCTCGTAGGTATCATTTGTCTTGTTATCAACTTTTTAAGGTTTTGATTAATAAAACTTGAAAAATATTCGTCGATTTTGTTAATTGGCTGATTGGATTGATTCTAAATTACTTGATTGCGTGAATGTTGTAATATTCATTTTTAATAATCTCATCAAATAAAGATCATTTATTACATTATTCTGAATCCATTACGACAACAATATTATTAATATCACATAAAATTTCTAGAAATGATTTCACATTGTTCAACTAATACTTCACTTGCACTCGCGTACACTGCTCAACAATGCATCAATAATACTGCTATCCCGTGGCATCGTGAGCTTAGAGTCATTATTATGATATCACTCTTATCACACAGAATAACAACAAACGACATCCAGTAGAACCAACCAATACATGAGTATCAATCGTTTCAAATTGAAGCGCCTACAACCAGTTAGCACCAAATTGTTTACAGAAACGAGGAAATCTTGCAGTAAGTAAGCATGGCAGAGTGGAACATTTCTATCGAGCGCACGTAACGTGTCTGCTTAGAGGCGAACAAGTAGTTGCTAATCCGCCTCGCAGGATAATTTACCAATTAAACCTGCGACTATATTATGTGGGCCGTAGTATTCCAGCATCTCATCCGTGCTCTCACGTGAGCAAACGTTCAAAATTTCACGAATTCAGCAAAAACATATTTTTAAGCACTTCCAAGCTCCAATAAACTTTAATAAAATAAGAGATAAACATATAACATTAAATAACTTTATCATTATTGACCTAAGCCACGGTAAATAGAATATAATACAGTCATAAAATGAGACAAATAAATTCATTATTTGTTTGTAACTATATTGTGGCATGTGGTTTCTATATTTAAATAATTTTTATAAAAAAAACTCGAGGAATGTACATAGACGTTATTATACTTGCATAGTACGTTACTCGCAAATGTTATATTATATGTATACCACGAATGCAAATATTTATTTCTATTGTTACTAATATTTTTAAATACTTAATTTCATGCAAATTTGCTCTTTGCTCAAATACTATTATAAATACTATTTTATACATATATACATAAACTATTAAGATACACATATGTTAGTAATATTTTTCGATTCAATAATCATAATGTACTTTAGTACGTTATCAGCTTATCAGTTATTGTTAAAGGTTTTTTGAATAGAAGTAGAAATATTATTTACACAAATAATAGATAGTAGAAAATTGATAAAATATGTTTTTCAATTTATATATATATATATATATATATATATATATATATTATATATATATATATATATATATATATATATATATATATATATATTGTCATATATGTTGTAAAATGCCATTTCTAATGAAATTTCACGAATGCTACTAATACGCCATTTGTACACCTTGTATTTAAGTGTTTAGGTAACGCGGAATAAAGGTAGTACTAACCTGATTCAAATCAAAGTTACCTGTATTCGAATCAATTTATATAAAGGCATTCGTGTTCCAAATTGTGCTAATCAAATTCTAATATAAATCAAAACTAACCAAATCATCCGAGTCATTCTGATTCGGATCAAAAGATATGTAAAAATATTTGAGTTGTTAATGATAGGCAATGTTGACCACGTGCGTGTGCTATTAGACGGAGCTCTGGGCTCTAATCCATTGATACTAAATATTGACAATTAAATTATATTTTAGAAACACAATTTTAACTAAAATATAATTAGGTAAGTTCTTGAGACACAAGCTACAATTTACGATTTATATAGGAACAATTTTTCAAATCAGTAAATATGGACGTGAATATTGATAAAACGTAGAACTTCATAGAATTTAGTGTTTTAATGCTGCCCATAACCGGTAGTAAGAAATTATATCCAGCCGTGAAAATTGCACTAATTGATCAAATAGAATATTAATTAAAATATATTTAAAAATCATCTAAAAGTTATTTTAAAAAATTATATAGATAAATATCTAAACAAATAATTGTAAAATATTATTTACCGAAAGTATATAGAGTAGGGCAAGGCACAAAGGTCCAATTTGATTTAGAGCAATTATATTGTGAAAACCAAACCAATTATATCAAAACAAATAATACATATCAATCACACAACTATCTGACTATTTTTAATCATACTACCAGGTTATTCGTCCTAATGGTAACGTATTTGTTTGCTGTTTTTTCAAGATTTGTAGTCTAGTCCTTTTTATCCCATAGGCAGAATTGTGCTGATGTGTTTTTGGTAGAGATCTGCCGGGCCTTTTTCTTGTAATGAAGTGTTGAAAAATTTTTTTTCGACGATTTTTACTATTATTTTTTTGACGGTAGATACCATAGTCTTCTAGATCATACTAAAATATTACGGCCCTACGACAACTCGTTTAGCTTCAAAAATTAGTCAAAATTTTCAAAAATTAGTATAGTTTTTTTGGCATTTGTCAAAATTAGACATTTCATCGACGATTGCTCAAAAACGCCTGAACCGATTTCAGAAATTTAAAAACCATTTGATGTGTCTCAATGAGTGAATTTTGTGCGACGATCGGCCGAGCCGTTCCTTCGAAATTTGGAAAAATTGTTAAACTTTTAGTCCACATTTAAGCACAAACTACCGAATTGATTTTAAAATATCAAAACTGTTCGCAAGATATTTGTTGGGAATGATACTGATTAGTTTTAGGTGAAAATCTATCGAGCCGTTTTCTTGTAATTAACTGTTGAAAAAAAAATTTAAGCCGATTTTTATGAAACTTTTTTTGATGATATATATCATGGTCTTATACAACTTATTGAAATATTACGGCCTTACGACAAGTAATTTAATTTTAAAAATTCATCAAAGTTTGAGAAAATGAGTTGGCATTGATATTTTGCCTTGTGGCAAGTTACATGAACTTTCCGATATGTGTAAATAATCGACTTAATCAATTAAATATAAATTAATTTATGAGTTATTAAAAGTATTTCGACACACTATAATTATACCAAGTAAATCGTCTTATTTTAAACGTCAAAAAAACTACTCATTTTCTCAAACTTTGATAAATTTTTAAAATTAAACCACTTGTCGTAAGGCCGTAATATTTTAGACTATGGAATCTACCGTCTATAAGACTATAAGATAAAATATAGTCTATAAGATTATATAATCTACCGTCAAAAAAAAAGTCATAGAAATCGTCGAAATTTTTTTTTCAACACTTTACTACAAGAAAACGGCCCGGCCGATCTTTACCAAAAACTAATCAGGTCGATTTCCAACCAATATCTTTCGAACGGTTTTTGAATTTTCAAAATCGATTCAGAATTGCGGGCTAAAACGTGGACGAATCCAATATATTGGGACATTTTGTCAAATAATTTATTTCGAGATATATACATTTGCATTATATCAAATGTATCAATACTTCCAGCATTAGAACGAGTTTAGCAGCAAAATGATAGGGTGGAGCAGGGCTTGAAGATCTGCGAGTACAAAAGCCCACTTTAATTTTCGTCATTTAATTGTTTTATAATAAGCATCGATAGTTTTACTTTATATTCAACAGATTATTTATATAATCTCTAGAAAATTTGGTTAGGGTAAAAAGGACAGACTAAACATTCTGGCAAAGGTGTGAAAAATAAGTTAATACTGAATAATAATGTATAATAAGCAAAAAGGAAATTTTACAAGAGATAAATGAAATTAATAGTCTCCAACTCTGCTGATGAATAATCAGGTATAATCTTATGTAAAAAATGTGCATTAATAGCTTTCATTTTGGAAAATCCCCTATAATTTAAAATGAGACATTGAGTGTGTTTGCCCTCTATGGGGTGAAAGGAACAAAATGAAAATTTTTAGAAAAAGCGGAAAATAAACATATTTCTATATTCAAATAATAACTGGAAAATTTTCTGATCATATTTTTACAGTTGGTTGTTTGATATGTGTTATGCGCTGTAAAACTATGAATGTTGTTTGGTTTTTGCAGCATAATTACTATTGATTTGCTGATAAACTTATGTTATATATTGCGACGCTGATTGGGATATTTCACTCGAAGATGCATCTAATTATAGCTGCATCCACAGCTCAACAATCAATTACTAATGATACGAGTGCTATTTTCTATCTTGATAGCAATATGTAACGGTGAGTCAACCATCCAATAAATTTGTGTTAGTTGCCTCTTAAACTACACACTTCTACATTCATAATCAGTTAATTATTTTTTATACTAAAGATTTTCTTGAATTTTTTTACGGCTAAACAACGTTTTCCGGGCCAGCTAGTGTATATATAGATATATATATATATATATATATATATATAGACATATATATATATATATATATATATATATAATTAGTATAAAATTATTTATACTGTTTATAATTATTGATGACATGAATTTTCGACTTTGACATTACGCCTAATAATAATGCCTGCTAGTCTTGCATAATATCTTTCGCAATTAAATTAAGTGATATAAATATAGTTGTGAAACTCACTAATAAATCTATAAATATTTTTAACAACTGATAAAATCAAATGTGACAATTATATCCTTCAAATGCTCATTTCACTCTGCGTTTTATAGATTTATACAAGTGAACTGATATTGAATGTAATAATAAAATATAAATAAAGTATTCAATATGTCAAATCCATCATTCAGATAATGTTTTTCATATTCCGAAAACTTTTAAATTCAAAGATTAAATATAAAATTAATTATATATTTATATAATTAGTTATATATCATAACTGGTCTTCAAATATATTTACCTTTAACAAAATTATTTATGTGAAATACTAAGTTAAGTGCTTTATTACCCAAAATCGATTTCAAAATTTCAATTTTGTTAATTTCAGAAAATCGAAATTTCGATTTTTTTCTTAAAAAATTAAATACTATTTTAAATGTTATATAAAAATAAAAAGAAGAAAAGTTATGAGGTAAAATTTTGTAATGCATCATTTGCATCTGACTATATTATGTATATGTGTAGCGTGACTTTCATCGATTCTTATATCCAGTAAAATTCAAAATAAAAAAAGAATTTTCCGCTATTTCATGCATGTGCATGTCGGGTACAAAAATCAAAATAAACTAAAACTCCAATTAAACCTCCGAAATTTGACATTTTTAAACTTTTCGAAGAAATGTATAGAGTTTTCTATGTCGATTTTTATTATAAGCATATTGAAATTGGAAATATGAACAAACTGCACTATTTTCTAGAATATTTATATATTCATCTTAAATTTTCAGACATTTCGAGAGTAGGTTAGACTCATCCACAGTTTAATAGATAAGTTATAATAATTAAAATATGCATATGAATAATAGGTGCACATATGAATTCATATCCATATTTTATAATAATTATCCAATATAAATTATACTAGTGATGAGAAAAACCTTTTATCAAAAAGTTTGTGAAATTTAGATTATTTACAAAATAGTGCCAGAGGAAGTGCTGTGTCCTTATTTCCGAATTAATATTCTTTTCACTTATAGAAGGGAAAACTGGGTACGATCGTGCTACTTTTTTTGATCAGAAAATTATTCAAATCTAATTAATTAAATTTTGGTAATTTGAGCATTTGTTTACGTAGAAATACTAAAATACTGTCGATGGATTAGTAATGAAATAAAATTGTACTAAAAAAGGACGAGTGTCACAGCCATACACACCCCAGAGACAGTTGTAGCAAGCATAAAAATAGTTTAAAAACAGTAGGTATAAACACCAAATTAGTTTATAATGACTGTTATAATAACAGTCTAATTAACATAATAATAATGATAATATCTAACACAACACAACTTAAACATTTAAACAAAGCTTAAGAATAAAATATAAATAAAGGTAACAAGAATTCTTTGTGAAATCTTTTTCTTCATATATTGAATTTTCATTTTCCTTTCTTTTTCGTAATTTGTCTTAGTTAAGTGAGATTTGTATTATATATTGAATCTTCGCCCAAAAAGGATAAGAAATACATGCCACAACCGTACCCAATAAAAACGCTGAATTATCTAAGCATAAACTAATTGCTGGTAAATAACTACTAATGTTCAACTTACAGCAAAATAACCAACAAAGCACAATAACAAAATTTATCTCAAAATCTGTATAGTTTAGTTGTTATGGCAACTGTCACTACCCTGGCACAACCGTACCTAGTCTCCCCTGTATTATGTACGTCAGTCAAGTAAGAGCGTGCCGACTTTACGACAGTTAATGAAAGATTTTGATCTAATTTTTTCGTAAGCCGATAAAGTGAAGCTTTGTGCTTGATGTATTGTCAACACAGGTTTAGTTGCCGTTGATCTTTTGAGAAAAAATCACGTTAAACACCATGAGTGCTAAGTTTCGCGTCGCGCTACGAGGCCGCGCCCTTTTGCATCCACCCAAAAGGTCCCCAATTGTCGCAATCAGCTGCTGCTAAACATATGAGAAAGTTGAAGGCATTTGTACAGAATTCGATACACCTATATAAAGTTGCTAAAAATGTCGATGATTAATCGGAACGTGGTTCAAATAAAAAAGAAGAAAAAAGAACAGTAAATGTGTTTTGGCGGAATCCTGCTTTAATTCTGCAGCAAGGACGAGCAAAATTAATGGCAAAATGTTTAGAAATATTTACAAAAATATCTAAAAAACTATCTGAACCTTGCTTCGTATTCATGATCTGAAATAGCACAACACAACGGGGAAGCCTCTGACGACTGAAAAACATGAGCTTTTTTTCCGCTTGGGCACATGAAAATATTGATAGAGTACTAATGAAAGTTCTATATGAGCACGTACTGCCCTAATCGAGCCGGTAAATTAAAATACGAGCCGTCAGACTAGAATAATCCGTTAAATTAGTAAAAAGCAGGCGTCGGAGATGCCAGCCAATTGTCGACGCCGGTGGTGACTGGACAGATATTGACCAAATTGCATCATTGCTTGTAACGTATACAATGCATATATAAATACTAAAGTCTAATAAAATAATATATAAATACTAAAGTCTAATAAAATAATTATTTTTATAAATTAACACGGCCACACTCTTACTTGACCGACTGTACATATATATAAATTAAGAAACCTCAATAAGTACATTAGAAAATATCTACGTAATTCTATTCTACTCTATGTAATTCTATATTTCAATAAAACCTACTAACACATTGAACATATATTTCATTTACAATTATCTGTCATAATTTTGATTCATTAAAGTATTTCAGTAATGATTAAAGATTTTGAATAACGTAGAAGAAATATTATGTTTCATATATTTTTGAAGAAAACATCAATACACAGTGTAGCAGTTTGGAATGTTATTAAAAAATCGTGAATAATTATTTCGGACTTATTAATTATTGCTTGTTTTGTAATGAACTTTAAATAAATATGTTGCGCTTACAAACTTGAACTATGAATTGTTAATTCCAACTGTTATGTCACAGGTATTGATTTATTCACATAAAGTTTCAGCAATGTTCATTCCACAATTAACAAACACCAATATTTACACAACAATACACAGTATTAATTTCCAGACTAACCTCAGTTCGAAATCTGGTTGGAAAATTGAAGACGAATTCTTTGGAGTCGGTTACGATGACCGTGGGAGGCACTAGAAGGTTTCTCACACTTTTCAACCCCACTAAAGAAACAGTGCAAAACGTTGTCACCGCCAGAACGTGTTGCCACTGCGACTCATTTGGGTTGTTGTAAACGAAGTCGTCGAATAACGACCAAACGCCGCGCCAATGCAGACTGCAGCCATGGGAAAACAGGTACACGTACAGCTTACTCGCCAACTGAAAACGAATTACCAAAGGTCATGCATGTCGGGTAACTATAACTACCACTAATTTTTCGCGCATGCTGATATAACACGGATCATACTTCTATAAAAAACATAGTTCATTTTTAACTTCTTAAAGGAGAAGTTTGTTGTCACGAAACGATTTTCTGATTATATCTTTTCTCGACGTGTTAAGTCACTCTTATTCGTTTGAAACTAAATATTGACCAGTGGAGCACGGCATCGTGCCTTAAGGCAAATTGCTGGAACTTCTCGTACCGCAATGAAATATTCGAGGAATATTAAATGCTTTCAAATAGATTATTATAAATTATGTAACTTTCATTATTCGTATTTTATAGGCAAAATAAGCTTATAGCTTAAAAATGTAAGGTCAATTATTAATTTAATTAGAAATTCGTCAACTTTCATATATGTTTACATAAAAAGTAAATACTGGGATCCAGATTCTCCGTAGCTGTCTGTGATATCGTTTGCAATATTATAGATTATTTTAAAAAATTGCAGTTGTTTATATTCATTTAAACATAGTTTTTTTTAGAAATATATAATATTTCATAGGCAGTCTAAAATTCTTGCTACTAGTTTTTTAGATATCTATACTATTTTATAGGCAACTAAAATTCTTAAAACTAGAAATTATTTCTTGGCACTAGTTTGCAAGTTTATTTCTTGGTAACTGTAATATATTTTTAGTAGTTATGATTCATTAACGAATTGAAAAGTTCATTTTGAAGTATGTAAGTGAGTTTTAGAATTTAATTACTAATCTAATAATAAATAATAATTTATTATTAATAATACTATAATGTAACTCGACAACGACACGTGTTGACTATTTATGCACGACGATCGACCAAACAGTTTCTTTATAATTAGCAGAAAAGTTCAGATATTTTAGACTATGTTTTATCCAAAAATGCTGAATCGATTTTGAAAATTTAAAAACTGATCCAAAAATTTTGTTTTGAGTCGTGCTGATTAGTTTATGGTAAATCATTTGAAAATTATTTGAAAAAAAAGGATTATTTTGGCGAAACTTCTAATGATGATGCACACAATGGTCTTAAAGAACATATTAAAACATTACGGTTCCACGACAAGTGGTTTAATTTTAAAAATTCATTGAAATTAGTCAGCAGCACATTTTGGACGTAAGTCTAAATAAGTCAGGTAAACTTTCGCCGACGGTCTTTTAAAATCTGTTCGAAAGAATTCTATATTTCTCTACAGCAACTTAGTACCTATATAATTGGAATATATTGATATCCTATTGATTGAGTCAATAATTTATATATGAACATCGCTACGTTCATGCAAGTATCCAATTTAAAGCAAAATGCCACTTAACATACGATTAAAAATTAGATTGTCTAATTGATTTAAGTGTAAATTGTAAAAAGATTTATCGTATGATTTTGTAATAAAGAGAAGGATATTTTATATGTAATTACATATTTAAATAATTGAGCCAGTTTTCTATTAAATATTAGTAGCGTAATTCATTGAAATTGCAAAAAATTCAAAATTTTTTTAATGACTAATAATAAGTTTCAAACTTTCTGACTCCTACGTTTATATTGTATGTATTAGTATTAGTAGTATATATACTTATGCATAATTGATTAAATAACCAGATTAAATGAGACAGCAAACGCTGACAACGGAAAGTTCAGCAATTCGGAATAATTTCAAAATAAAGTATACAAAATGACAATTGGGTAAGCAAAAATCACAGATGTGCGGTCATGTGTAAATCAATATTTAGCTTTTTATAAAGAATTTCAAATTCGCTTTTCAGTATGAATTCAAAAAAATATTTTCAAAATCAACTATTATTTACTAACTTGTGTAACTTCATAATTTTGTTCAAAGAATTAAAAAATTTGCATTGGTCTATTTGTTAACTTTTTGTTAGGGTACGGAAGACTGGGTACGGTTGTGCCAGAAAACGGTAGTGACATTCGTCATAACCGCCAAACTATACTGATTTTGCGACAGGGTCCAAAGTGCCTTGCTTTGTGTGAAATTTTGCTAGGTTGAGCATTAGTAGTTATTTACTAGATCGTTATTGTTTACGAATAAATAATTTAGCATATTTAACTTCCCGTAGGGTAAGTTATTGTAATGGGCCGAAAATCGGAATTGAAAATTTTTACGTTTCTCGACGTTTTGAAGGTTTCTGAACATTTTGGCATACTTCAGAAAAAATGGATGTGTGTGTGTGTATGTATGTATGGATACAAATTTTCGCCCACGTTTTCGGGCGAACGGATCAACCGATTTGAATGGTTTAAAAAACATTCGATTCCTATTGATAAGGTGATGTGCTAATTAGTTTTTGGCAAAGGCAGGTCCAGCAGTTACGGAGACAAGGAGCAAAGAGTGCAGAAAACAGAAATCAGAAAGAACTTTCTGCTTTTTTTTTGTTTATAGAACTTTTTTTTTAAATTTTTTATTTATCGAAAATAATTCAGATTTTATTTTTAATTCTGACTATAGTTCTAATATACTTTAAACAAATAATATAAACTTAGAAATTCAGTTTATATAATTCTTATAAATATTAGACAATGTTACAATATTTATAATAATCTATTTGAAAACATTCAGTATTCCTCGAACATTTCGTTACGGTACGGGAAGTTCCAGCAATTTGCCTTCAGGCACGATGCCACCCACCCCACTAGTTATTGATTTATTTTCAATAATGTGCGTTGGGTACAGTTGTGACAAATTTTATGGGTACGATCGTGACATGTATTTCTTGTTCTTTACGGGAGAAATAAAAAATCTAACTTAACTAAAGCAAAATACGAAGGAGAGGGAAAAAGAAAAATTCATATAAAAAAAAATAAGATTTCACAAAGAGTTCTTGATAACTTTATTGAAAACAGTATGTTTTATTACATATTGTTATATTTTATTCATAAGCTTATTTTAATGTTGTTAAAGCTTATGTTGTTTTGTGTTACATATTATTGTTATTAACGACAATAAAAGTCGTTGGTGTTAATACCAAAATTGGTGTTCATATTATTTATTAACTTTCCGAGAAGTTTATGTTTTCATTAAAAAATCCGATTCGCTAATTTTATGTTTTCTCAACGATTCAAGCCGTTCTGAATCGGATGAGACCATATTTGGAAAAAGTATGTTTGTGTGTGTATGTGAACAGTTTTTAACCTTCTTACGTCGTTTTAAAATTTAAAAGCCGTTCGATGTAACTCGATAAAGACTAGCGTTTGTCAGTTTTGCACGACGATCAGCCATTCCGTTTCTTTGTAAATAGCAGAAAAAAGAAAAAAAAAATTAACGTTTTAGCCCGCAATTCTGAATCGGTTTCAAAAATACAAAAACCGTACGAAGATATTGGTGGGGAATCGAACTGATTAGTCTCTGATTCGCTGGCACACGCTCTTGTAATTAAATTTTGAAAAAAAATGTCGAATGAAAATATTTTTGGCGATAGATATGATGTCTTCTAGAACATACTGCAATATTACGGCTTTGCGACAAGTAGTTCAATTTGAAAAATTCGTCAAAATTTGCAAAAATTAATGACGTTTGTCAAGACTAGACCTTTCATCGACGTTTTCTCAAACACCTGAAAAAGAGAAAAGTGAAAAAATTTCGTCTACGTTTTAGCCAAAAATTCTGAATCAATTTGAATAATGAAAAATCTGGCTAAAAGATATCAGTTGGGATACGTGCTGATTAGTTTTGGACAAAAATTGGCCGAGCCGTTTTTTCGTAATCAAATGTTGAAAAAATTTGTTTTGATGAATCTTTTTATGTTGACATCATGGTCCTAAAGAACATTCTGAAATTTTACGGCTATACGGCAAGTAGTTTAATTTTAAAAATTCAACAAAGTTTAAAAATTGTTTTAAAAAATACGGTAGTTAAAATTTGTGTCAAAAAATCAATAAGCCACAAACTTAGGGCATACAAGTATGCGTGTATGTAAATGTGTTTAAGAGAACTCTATTGAAAATCACAATGTTTAGATTTAAGTGAAAATGCAAACTTTATTTTTGAAATAAAAAGTTGAAAATTTTATCTGAATATCTAAATCGGTTGATTAAGTCAATTACAAGACATTACGGGATGTTCATGCAACTTGCCTTATAGCAAAATGCCACTTTCAAGTAGTTCTTAACCTATTTTTATGCCTGTTACAACCTAGGGGTGTGGATGCTGCGACATTCGTTTTTTTCTTGCATAATTGGATTTTATAATTAATCCATCGTATTTATGTCAGTATTCAGATAGTATTTCAATTTTTTAAATTAAACGACTTGTCGCAGAGCCGTAATATTTAATAGATTTATTGAATTTTTTCCCAGCTAACTGGTAAATAACCAAAATAATGGTTCATCAAGAAAAAGTATCACAACCGTACCCGATCTCCCCTATATGAGTGGAAGAATATTAAATTGGAAATATGAACTCAATTGAAAAAAATAGATTATTTAAGTGAATACTGAATAGTCATTCAAGGTAAAAATGTCCAGAAATCATAAGAATTTTAATTATTAGGCCAGAAGAATTACTAGATCGAACATTTTGACGTTTTTTAATTCGTATTCGACGGTAAAAAAAATAGATTGGAAAACGTTTGCCAAAATGTTCAGAAATCTCTGAAAACGTAAAGTGAATAAAAAGTTTCATTTTATTTTTTTTATATATATTCCCCAAATCGTCTTCACTTGAATCTGTATAGACTTCACTACATACCAGAGAAGACAATTCCAACTCGTTACTCGGTTGCACGTTACAAATAGTTCTAAGGTTTCGTTAGAACTAACCCTAAAAATGATAAATTTGAAACGAATGAAAATATATGATAATTTATAATTAGTCGATAATAGTAACGCAAACCGAAATTTTATGATATGCAGTTCAATTTTATATTACGTGTCATAAATGACGCACCTGCACAATTTTGTGTACTGCGTCCGTATGTGGGACAGTAGCTCTGGCAATATTATGCAGGATAATTTTGCAATGTCCAATCAAGACAAAATATTAAAAAAATACTAGTTCAAATTCATTCAAGGTTTACATTTTGCATATCCGTTCAAACAATACAAGATCGTTAGTTTTTGTGTTAACGCGCATGTGATTATGCTTTTTCCCTATTTTCATTAGCATTTAAATTGTTCTATTAAACTCGACGAGTATTCATAACGCTTGAGTTTGTCATACAGCAATTATTTGCTTAGTAGTTCCCTCATAGTGCTTTGTATTTATGAGACTGTGTTAGAAATCCAAGCCAAGTCAACTTAACATGGTTTTCAAGGTTTTCTCATCGATCGAGTTGCTCACAATGAGAGTTATTACACCACATGAATCTAATCTTAATAAGGTCAAAGCAGCCCTTCATACGTTAATTTGTAGAAGAATTTTTGCCGTTATTACACACTGTGGTTTGATGCTCATATTTTCTATTGCACATTTAATTCTTTATATTGTTACCTTATACTTCTTATTTCATATTTTATATTTTAAATTCTTCAAACTTTTTATTTCACACTTAAAACTTTATTTTTCATATT
>NW_020537324.1:45499215-45523036 GCF_003426905.1 Ctenocephalides felis | reverse complement strand
AGAGTGAAGCTGTTCTTATTAAAAGCAGGATAGTAAAAAGGACCATCAAGCTGCATATAGGTAATCTAGAGATCGCATCAAAACTTTACATTTGTTTTAGCAACTCGGTTGCACTTTTGGATTGACTTATTATTTCAGTGATACAGACAAAAAAGTAGGTTTTTATATTATAACTTAGACTTTGTTGCAACTAACCCCATAATTTAATGTTAACAGTTTCGTAATTATAAAAAACTGTTACAGAGATGGTTAGATATTAAAAATTTGAATAGAAATGAAGTATGTTTTGCAATAAAGTAGTAATTAGTAACTAGAAGTTTTGCGACAATTTGGTCTTACCTGGCAAAAACTAAGAACATTTCCGGTTTCTGCTCGGGTCGACTGATCATTTTCCATGGTTGCATAATACTGCGCGGGTTATAGCTCAAATTGAATCAAAATTCTCTGTTCTTTCAAAAACTTGATTTCTGGCAAAAACTAATTAGCACATATCCCCATCAATAGGAATCGAATGTTTTTGAACTATTTAAATCGGTTCATTCGTGCGCCCGAAAACGTGGACAAAAAATTGCGGACACACAAAACAAACACACACACATGCATTTTCTCTAAGATATGTCAAAATGTTCAAAAACCTTCAGAACGAAGATATGCAAAAAAAATTAATCTAGATTTTTGGAGGATTACAATAACTTACCCTACCGGAAAATTGCTAATGTTTGCTAATCTCCTGAACTTGATAAAGCAATTATCAGAAAAATAAATTAGAAAAACTTTCCTTCTTAAAGAAGCAAAAATTATTTTAATGAAATATATTCCCATATATTGTTTTGCTACAAGCGATTAATGTATTTTCCCACATTTTTAGGATTTTTGAAAATAAAAATAAAATTCTACGCTACTGCATTGAATCGCGATCTATAAAACAGAATTTGCGGAATTCTGGCTAATGGTGTAAAATCAACGCATACCATGTTTACCCTAGAGTTAAGTTCAAGGATAAGCAATAAGGGCGAAGGGTTACGAATCTTTGATTTCACCTTGACTGGGTTTGAACTGAAATATTCATATCATCGCAAAAAATGAAAATTTATGATTTATTCAAAGTATTGAATAAATACACTGAATTTTACAGAATGCTATATCACAAATACATGCTAAAACCAGTCTGGATTATCATATTCAACTATGCCAGAAAGTGCCAAAAATGAGGATATTCACATTATCAGCGCGTGCTATTCAAATTCCTGTAATAATAGGCAATTAATCAAAATAGCGACATGAAAACTGTAGATGATAAATTTAAATGACATTTTGCCATACGGCGAGCTCTATGAACTTCCCGTTGTGTGTAAATACTGACTTGTGTGACAATAAAACTTTTTACTGTTTATTTCGAAACTGAAGTCTTTCAAACAACATTTTAGTACTTTACTTATAGAAGCACGTAAACTAATTTAATTAATAAAGTCATTAAACCTCGAGTTATAAAAAAGTGTTCCATTCATAAGTGCAAAACACATAACATGAACATGTAGAATGTAGAACATATCCTTAAAGCTAGTTATTCCAAACATTAATAAATATTTCTGAATTAAATCCAATTCTTATAGGTCCATAATATTTTAGGATTGTTGGTAAGTTAAGTTGAGAGCATGTTACTCTATTATCAGACAAAGTTTCATTAAGACGGAAAGAAAGACCTCAACAATTAATTATGAATTAAAAACTAATTATAACTATTCCCAACTAACATCATTTGAATGATTTTCAGAATTTTCAAAACCGCTTCAGAATTATCAGCAAAAACGTCGACAAAAATTCTTGCACTTTTTACTGATTTTAAAGAAACGGCACGACCGATTGTCTCACAAGACTAGCCAACTCAAATTTATACTTTTGAAGTTGATGAAGCCTTCACCGATATCTCAGAAATAAGTGAAGTTAAGAATGTTTTAAAAACAATATTTGAAAGTGGGGGGAAAATATATAAGCAGCTTCCACCTTTGATTTTTACGACGTTGCTATTGTGAGTAAAACAGCAATGTTTAAAAATCCATAACAAAAGCTTTTTCTTGTTGGCTATGAGCACTGTTACCTAGTTTACTAGACCTTAATATAACTTTTAAGTTCACATTATTTATTTGTTTTATAAGTTGTATTATTAATTTTAGGTTATATTGAACAGTTTTTTTATATAATCTCTATAAAAGCTTACACCTGGGTGGGGTGTAAATACACCAACTGAATCTGGCAAAGATGTAAAAAATAAGAAATACAAAAAAGTAAATTAAAATAAAAAAAATTGCAAGAGATAAATTTAATAAATAGTTTTTTCAACTATGCTGATAATTTTTTCTGACAAAGTACCACATCAAGGTTATTTTACAGTGTTTTGGCTGTAAAAAATTTAGCCATAAAGTTTATATTTTGCATTGGTTAAATAATGTAGCTATTATTTTATAAAATCATTTGGATCTGTTTACCCCCTGGCCGTCATATTTTGCGCTGCTCATGGGGTAAAAAGGACCAAGTTATTAAGAGTCATAAAGTCAGATAGTTATTTGTTTGGTTGTTTGTGTTATTTTTAACTTCCCGTACGGTAAGTTATAGTAATCGCAAAAAAATCGAAAATGAAAATTTTTATATATCTTTACGTTCCAGAGGTTTCTGAACATTTTGGCATACCTTAGAAAAAATGGATGTATGTGTGTGTGTGCGGATACTAATTTCGTCGACGATTTCGAGAACACGGTTTAACCGATTTCAAATCTTCAAAAACATTCTATTGCTGTTGATAAGGAGACGTGCTGATTAGTTTTTGGCATAGGCAGGTCTAGCCGTTTCGAAGATACGAGACAAAAAGAGCCACAAACGGTAACTCAGTTTTTAGAAGAACGGAGTGTCCGATTTTAATAATTCAAAAAACATTTGACTTGTATTGAACAACTGATTAAATTTTCATAGAGGTAGATCTAGCGGTTTCGGAGATCTAATGAAAAAAGTAAAAAAAAAATCCATTTGGCGGTCAAAAATGATCATTAGACATATGCAAATAAAATTATTAGATACTTTGTAGAGATTTTAACAAAAAGTATAAATTTTGTTTACATTCCTATGGGTTCCGTATTAATCTTTATCCGTTAGACAGCGACGCGGCGCTTGCGCGCTTTGATATTTTGTCTCTATGCAGTTAAAGCAGTACGATTGCTTTGAAAAAAAGTTCAGAACTTCCAAAATATTTCAAAATAAATAAAACATCTTTTTTCAAAGTCTTTTTTCCAAAAAATAATATTTTTTCAAAAGTTTATATTTTCTCAAAAATCTATTTTTTTCAAAGTAATTTTTTATCAAAAATGTTAAAATTTTGGTACGGAAAGTTCCAGCAATTTGCCTTAAGGTACGATGCCATGCGCCCCACTATAGTTTGTTGATATAATTACAATTACACAATAAACTCAAAATCAAACTGGACCCCCCGCCCTATATATATAGTCCACATAGACTTAATTTAGTACAAATAAATATAATATTGTTTGACTATCTGCGTTTGTATTTACGCAAATATAAATATGCAACAAGTCGATTATTTTCTGTTCAAATTTAGCTCATCACAAACTAACATTATTGCCCATATTCTGGATTACAAAATTACAACGTATCAATTAGACAAGCATTAGATATTTATTACTAAATTACTCACCTGCCTCTTCATGATAGCAATCATACTTTTGTCAGATGAATTGAATGTAGCATTCAGTGACTCTCGTAGAAGCACGAATATAGCATGAATAGCGCCGCCGAGTACAAGAGCGCCCCAGTGTGGAAGTTTTCCTTCATAATATTCTTGGAGAAACCAAGTGCCATGCCAATGTCCAATCACGAGAGGTGTCACAACAAACAGGGCCAGGAAGGAATCGCACATTGCCAACATCTTATCCAAACCGAAATTTTCACTGACGTTGGCATGTTTTTGCTTTACCAGTAACTCTTGCTGTAAAAAGATTTTTTTTAATTACAATATTTATTACAACTGTTAAATAATTTAACATCTAGTAATAATAATGAACAATAACATAAATTTAAATAAAAAAGAGTACAAAGGATAGTATTTACATTAAAATGAAACCCCTAGTATAATGATTTAATATAAAATAATAGCAAATAATAATAATAATAAAATTAATAAATAAAAATGTCTGAATAATAAAATAATACTAGGAAAACAATAAAGTAGAATAAAAACAACAAGTTACAGATAATAATAAATATAACAAAATAACAATATTAAAAATAATAAAATAAATGAATAAAATTATTCAATCTGATTCTGACTAAGAATCAAAAGCTTGGACACATACGATCCTGTGATAACTCTACTCAATTTAAAGATATTACAATGTTCTGATTATATCTTCAAAGTTAGATAATGATAATGCATTTCCTGAATAGGGTGTTCTCAAAATCGTCGATGGAAATTTGTATCCGCACACACGCATACACACACAGATCAATTTTTTCTAAGGTATGCCAAAATATTCAGAAACCTTTGAAACGTAAAGATATATAAAAACCTTCATTTTCGATTTTTTTGCGATTACTATAACCATACTATAACACCCTACGAAGTGTTTAAAATTTTATAAAAAAAGAACTAGTTGAAAAGGGTTTCTTTTCATAACATTATGAAGAGCAAAAACATTACGGTCTATTTGACTTTCAGGTTAGCACCATGAAACAGTATAAAAAGTTCGTGGAAGACCCTTAGACTCTACAGGTATAGACATAAAGACAACGCAAATAAATTTGATAAACGGCATAATAAGACTAACGTAAGACGAGATATGGTCAACATTTGTCAAGGAGCAACACTTTGTGGAAAAAATAACAGTTAAAACAGTGAATATCTAGTGAGATAGCAGTAGGTAAGCAGAAGAAAGCTCAGATGGAAAACAAAGAATGCGATGGCGTATTATGTGATATCGACGATGATAAAAAGGGCAGCAAAATAACAAAAAATTGACAAAAAAAACAAAGCAATGGCAAAAACGGTTGCTAGTTAATGATGGAAAAATGCTAAGAAACTGTTGGATAAAGATAGACGATTTTACGACTTTGTGAGAGAGAAAAGTAAAGACATGATATTGACAAAATGTATAGAATCAAAGGATTTCTGCGGACTTTTTGAATATTAAAATGATCATAAGAAGCCCAAAGCACAAAAATGAAGTGCCTGTAGATCACTTTAAACTCAAACTAATACGTAGAGAAATAAAGTTAATTACCGTGATAATTAATAGAGAGTGCAATAAATTGAGTGCAGACTGTCAATTCTAATTTGAAATCAACTATTCATTCAAATTTGATGGTGCAAATTGTCAAAAACCATTCGAAGGGCGATTTATTTCCCCCATATGTGGAAGAACTAAACTGTGATCCCAGAAAAACTAATGGAAAAGCAAACTCAAAGCAAATATTTGTAATCGTCCAAAAATCAAAATTCAAAATTTTTACATTTCTTCACGTTTTGAGAGTTTCTGAACATCTTGGCATACCTCTGAAAAAATAAGTGTGTGCGTATGTATGTATGGATACAACTAATGATATTTGGTTAGGAATGATACTGATTAGATTCAGGTAAAAAATCTATCGAGCCGTTTTCTTGCAATTTACTGATGAATTTTTTTTTTGCCAATTTTTATGAACCTTTTTTTGGCAATAGATATCATGGTTTTAAAAAACATAATAAAATGTTATGGCCCTTTGTAGGTCAAGATATTGTAGTCAAAATATTTACCAAAATTTTACAGTTAATTTAAATGTGTTGAGAAAATTCTATTAAAAATCGCAATGTTTAGATTTAATTGAAAGCGATAACTTTATTTTTGAAATAAACAGTTGAAAATTTCATCTAAATAACTCAATTTTAATTTGCCCTAAGGCTAAAGCCACTTTCAACTAGTTACGATTTATATACCACATCACAAAATATAATAATTTTGATACAAATATTTCGATGTGATTCCTATGGGTAATAATTTCTCGAAAATTTAGAAATTCAAGAATGCACATGAGTGCATGCAAGATTAGGTATTGAAAGTACTTTTGCTGCTCCCCTGGATTTAGAAATCATATTACTTTAAAATATTTCCACACATGACCACTATACCAATCATTACACTTTCATATACGAAACTCATGGCACCCTCTAACGCTCTAACCATATTATAACCTTAATCAATACACACGAATAATATAATAATTTCATTAATCAACACATATATTCGCACACAATATTTATCAACACTATATTTCGCTAACAATGTATTTTTTAACTTGTCATTCAATTTGATACATTTAACGGTTTGATCTAAATGCATTGATGCATTATGTAAACTAGTGGGGTGTATGGCATCGTGCCTTAAGGCAAATTGCTGAAACTTCCCGTACCGTAACGAAATTTTCGAAAAACACTGAATGTTTCCAAATAGATTATTACAAATATTGTAACATTGTCTAATATTTATAAGAATTATATAAACTGAATTGCAAAGTTAAAATTATTTGTTTAAAGTATATTAGAACTTTAGTCAGAATTAAAAATAATAACTGAATTATTAATACAAAAAAAATGATACAATTTTTTTCCAAAATCAATTATTTTGTTAAAACAAGCTGAAAGTTCTTTGAATCATTTAAATTGGACGCTTAGTTCTCTCAAAAACTGCCATTTTTTGCACATTTAGCTCTGTATCTTCGAAATGGCTGGGCCTGCCATTGCCAAAAGCTAATAATCATTTCTCCCAATAATTACTAATTGAATGTTTTTTAGATCATTCAAATCGGATGCTCCGTTCACTCAAAAACTCGATTTCTATTTTCTGCACTCTTTGCTCCGTATCCCCGAAACGGCTGGACCTGCCTTTGCCAAAAACTAATCAGCTTTTCTCCCTATTAATAGGAATCGAATGTTTTTTTAACCATTCAAATCGGTTGATCCGTGCGCCCGAAAACGTGACTGAAAATTTGTATCCATACATACATACACACACATCCATTTTTTCTTTAGAAGTATTTTGGCTTTTTTATGATTATAAATTATTTAATTTGTGGAAGTTTTATTATATATTAATACTAATTGTGTAGTAATGATTTACCCTTGCGATTATATCAAGGATTATTTTAACGTTTGAAATTTTAACTATACATTAATAGTGATTGTACGATTAAATACGTTGAAATTGCGTTTTTTTTTGGTTTTTGTAATTTACAAAAGATTATGCACTTTTATAAACGTGGGTTCAAAAAAAGGCCATGTCTCTTGAATTAAAGCGTGAAATTATTGAAAAATATGAGAATGTCGAGGATGTACTACCATATTTATGTACAATATTTAAACAGAAGGATGTGCTCAAGGGTATACCTCCAGCTAAGGGTTTTAAAATAATTTATAAGCAACTTTCTGAGCTTTAAAAGTTTGTGGATAAAAATCCACCCAAAAAGTTGCAATAGTTCGAACATGAGAGTTGTTCAACGAAACATGTCTAATTTATTTCTGCAATAAATTAACAAGGAAAAACAATAATTAAATTAATAAATAGTAAATTTATTTTTAATATTCAAAAAACTTAACAAAAATCACAATGCTAGAACGAATTACCGACATTCAAATGTATTTATATGAAAAAAAGTGCTTCGAGATATGAGCGAGCGATTCGACATACGAGCGTGGTTACGGAACGAATTAAATTCGTATGTCGAGGTACTACTTTACTTCAAATTTTTCTTTGACTTTGACCTCATAGATATTTAGATTATGGCTCTTTATAATCTATTTGTTTTAATTTAAAATGAATAATTATCATGTGTATTTGCTGAAAGGTTTCTTAGATAACTTTTATACCGACTTTATTTAGTATAACTTCATTTTCATGAAGTGGTCTGAAAAAAAAAATTATGTAATAAACGCCTTGTTATCAGGCTGACATGAAGTAAGTACCTACTATTTTTTATGTAAAATTTAACTGTTATTGAAAACTTCTAAATAAGAATATTTTCATGTATACGAGTATTATTAACTTCCCGTAGGGTAAGTTATTGTAATGGGCCGAAAATCGGAATTGAAAATTTTTACATTTCTCGACGTTTTGAAGGTTTCTGAACATTTTGGCATACCTCAGAAAAAATGGACGCGTGTGTGTGTGTGTGTGTATGTGTGTGTGTATGTGTGTGTGTGTGTATGTATGTATGGATACAAATTTTCAGTCACGTTTTCGGGCGCACGGATCAACCGATTTGAATGGTTCAAAAAACATTCGATTCCTATCGATAGGGAAAAGAGCTGATTAGTTTTTGGCAAAGGCAGGTCCAGCCGTTTCGGGGATACGGAGCAAAGAGTGCAGAAAATACAAATCGACTTTTTGAGAGAACGGAATATCCAATTTGAATGATCTAAAAAACATTCGATTAGTAATGATTGGGAGAAGTGTTTATTAGTTTTTGGCAAAGGCAGGCCCAGCACGTATAAATTTATAGTATGTATTTATAAAAAATAATCTTTTTGGAAATATTTAAAACAGTTGTTATTAATCATTGAATAATTTTCATTGATTTATTGATTATTTTTATTTCTCCAATGTATAATTACCTTAATTTGTCTTAAGGCACAATGCCAAGCACCACTAGTTGTAAATATCGGAGTATTTGGACTATCTATTAAAGCATCATCGATAACCATATGTAGCTAATATGTATTTTTATACAATTTTCATAATTACACAATATTTTCAATATTAAGTAATTATTCAGAGAAATGTCATACTGATAAATTATTGATCATTTTGGACAACATTTATCGTAAGGTATAATTTACTTATGTGCCATAGCAACAATATTTTAAAGCAGTAACATTCAACAGGTTTTTTTTAAATAACCTTTATAAGAGCTTACATGAGGGTTGGGTAAAAAGAAACAGAGAGACTAATAGAAATTTTGGCAATGTCAAAGGTGTAAACAATGAAAAAATTGAAAATAAAAATTAAAAGAAGTTGAAAAAGTCATTCGCATAAAATCAATTAAATTAACAGTTATTCCTGCTGATGAATATCAGCGAGACGAAGCACCTGATCAAGGTTATATACAGCGATATTTTTATAAAAAATATGCCCATGAAATTTATATTTTGCATTGGTTGAATAAATTAGCTTTAATTTCGTAAAATGCCGTTAAAATTGAAATAAACCATTGGATCTGTTTGTTCCTTGGCTATCTCTTCTTACTCACCCTATGGAGTGAAAGGGTATAGATGACAAATTTTAGATAAATAGTAAAAAATACATTTCAATAATTAGAAATTAACTGTAAATTTTACAGAACATAGTTCTATAGTTGGTTGGTTGTGTTATGAGTGTGGAATAGTTCATTTGGTTAAGTAATAATAATTACTTAAAGTCGAATTGGTCCTCGGTGTCTATCCTATTGTAACAAGAGTAGGAAGAACGCTTGTTTATGAAATTATATTTAAATATGTTATGCTTGGTTTTTCTAGAGTATAGATTATAATAGTATTTTTAACTTCCTCGAGGGTAAGACAAAAATGAAAATATTTGCATATCTTTATGGTTTAAAGGTTTCTTTAAGCGGATGTGTATGTGTGGTTACAATATTTTGTCCCCGTTTTTGGGTGCAGGGATGAACCGATTTGAATTATTCGAAAAGCATTCGATTTCTATTGATATTTGCTCCGTTTCTGAGATATGGAGCAAAGAGTGCAAAAAATGGCATTTAAGTTTTTAAGAGAACAGAGCATCTGTGTTGGATAATTTAAAAAACATTGCAAAATTTAATAAAAAAAAACAACGTAATGTTTGTAAATATTTTGGAGATCCAGAAAAAATGTTTGAAAATATGCCATTTGGTAAAAAATAATCACTAGACATATGCACATAAAATTATCAGGTATTTTATCGAAGTTTTAATAATAAGTAGAAATTTTGTTACCATTTCTATCAACTTATATAGTTCAAATAAATGTCCTCGACCTATTTCTGTTATATGGATCAACCGACTTAAATCAAAAACTAATAAAAATATTTAAACTCTTCAAATCTTTCAAAAATGCTCAAAAAACTATAGAATCCCAAAAAATTTATAATTTTCTTTCTAACCTTTTAGAAATGTAAAATTAATGTACGGGAAGATATAGCAATTAAAGCACGATGTCACGCATCTCTAGTTACTGTAGTAAAAACTATATCAATTATTTTAAGAGCTAATAACTATTATATGGCAATAGTACGACTTTTATCACATTTTTAGATAGTTCGAATGCAAAACAATTAAATAGTCATGTTATTGCTTATGATTAAAAATATACGTAACTTTCAATTACTCTTTGTGTACATAAATAGCCCGTTAATGATACTATTTCATTTCGTTGTATGCCAATAGTGTTAACTATATAGTTATTAACTAGTGCATGGCATCGTGCTTTCAGGCAAATTGCGGGAACTCCCAGTACTACAATCTAACATTTTTAAAAGCTTTTCCATTTTTTTGAAAATTTTGAAAAATATTTGATTGCTGAAAATTTTGTAAAACTTTTTTTTTATATATTTAAATTTTTCGAAAAATCTAAATTTTTTTCAAAGCTACATAGCCTTTTTAGAGACAAAATATCAAAGCGTATTATAATTTATAAATCTTGGTACGGAACCCATAGAAATGCAAACAACATATGTACTTATTATTAAAATATCTGATAATTTGATGCGCATATGTGTAATAATTATTTTTGACCGTCAAATACCTTTTTTAACTTTCTTCAATAAATCTCCGAAACCGCTAGACCAGACTTCCCAAAAATTTAATCTTCATTTCGCCAATACAAGTATAATATTTTTTGAACTATTCAATTCGTACGCTCTGTTTTCCTAAAAACTGAATTACAATTTAAAATCACACTAATTGTAAGTTAATAATAGAAGCTTAAAAAATGATAATGATTACTCGATAGTTTTATACTTCGTTTTAATTTTTGCACTATAGTGTAGTTATGTAGTTGAACTACCATTTTCTAAATCAAGATTGAGAATGTTGCAATTTTAGCTAGTTTTACCAATTTCCGAATTTTTTGTACTTTGAAATTTGTTCGTTTTGTATTTCGTATTGAATCATTTATTTTCAGATACAAAAGCTCAAGTAGCCACAAGGAACGTACGAGCCATTTATTTATGTATAATAGGATAGTTAGAATACTCTTATTAAATTTATTAACTTCCCGTAGAGCAAGTTATAGTAATCGCAAGAAAATCGAAAATATTTTTTTTTATATCTTTACGTGTTAAAATATGAGTTATTTAAAAAAAAAGAGTGCGCGTAAGGTTCACACGAGATTGAAGTAAAACTTATTTGTTGCTGTACAAGATGGCATTTAAGTAAAAATAAATATATCATATTACGATTTTTAATAATGTTTATTAGTAATATGGTAACACTCGTGATGCACATATTTATTAGTGTCAACCATCATACACATTTATATAATGATGAATTATAAATTATATATTTATAATAGCATTAAAAATATGTATAATATTTAAAAACAATAATGTAATTAAAGTCATACTTCAAATATGACAATATCGGTGTGTCAATGTAATTAGCATTTAGAAATGAACCTTTATTAGAGAAATTAAGTAATTGCTGATTAATAAATTCTATAATATTCGTTCACACAGTAAATTATGTTAAACAACGCCTAAACAAACATTGTTTTCGCAACTCTACTCATCATGTAATTGTGTTTGAAGAACTTTATGTAATTAAAATTAACATACATTCATTGACTGCGAATGACGAATCATTCGCACTCAACTCTTATCTTATCTGCCGTAACGCACTTCCGTTGCATTTAACGGATTTGCACCCTAGTTGCGCCTTAAGAAGATTTACTTAAAAAACATCCGTTATATTTTGCTCAATCACCTAAGGTTGAATATGATATGAGGTATCAACTATTCATTTTCATAAACCATATCGTTGCCCTTCAGCAGTTTCATCCATTAGTTTACCCAGTGAGTTACACGCAGTTAACTTCCAAAGAATATGTCAATAAACTTTGAAATTAATACCCGATAATTATTTGACAACCGATTTTGGTATAACTTAGAAAAAGTTGATGTATATGTGTGTATGTATGTATGTATGAATACAATATTTTGTCCACGATTTCGGGCGCACTAATCTAGCGATCTAAATGATTCAAAAACATTCGATTCTTATTGATAGGATGTGCTGATTAGTTTTTGGCAAAGGCGGGTCTAGCAATTTCGGTAATACAGAGCTAAATGTGCATAATGTCCAACAATTATTGACGAAATATTGAAAACAATAATTTAATCTTTCGCAGGTTTGCGCTTATGGGATTGAACACTAGATAATTTCTTTTTCGATTCCACGTTAACTTCAAACAAAGAAAAAATTGAATAAGTAGATTAAGCAATAAACAGAGCTGTTATTTATTAATTTACAGAATTATTAATCGGTTAATTGTTTCTACAGATATCACATTGCAAAATATGCTTTTTGTGTCTCCGTATCCCTAGTTTAGTTAAATTATTTATTATAATTTATTAAGTATTCTAGATTTTAAATAAATAATTCTAGATTTTATATAAAAAAATATGAATATTATATTATAAATTTAATTTCCGAAACTCGTTTTGGCGCCCCCTAAGGCTTGTGCCCGCATTTTTTGCATGCATTGCATGCAAGGCAGGACCGGCCCCGCATACATACATACACATACACACATCCATCTGAGGTATGCTAAAATGTTCACAAACCTTCAAAACGTCGAGAAATGTAAAAAAATTTAATTTGGATTTTTGGACGATTACAATAACTTACCCTACGGGAAATTAAAAAAGAAAGATATTTGGCGGTCAAAAATGATCATTAGACATATGTTCATCAACTTATAAGATATTTATACAGAATTTTAAAATAAGTACTTTATTAAAAAAAATTGAGTTCCGTATCAAGATTTTTAATTTTTAAATTTCACTCGAATGATTCAAAATAATATCAAAATTTTCAAAAATATACAAAGTTTTATATTTTAAATATAAATTAAAAATGTATACATTTCATATGCGCTATTCTAATGGTAAAAAATATAACCTCAGATAGATTCATTCGGCGTGTCGATGTAAACATTCTCAAGTGTTTTATCCGATTGGATCGTCGCTATATAATATGTATAAGCAATAAAATATATAGTATTTTTAATTATCTATTTAAAAATATTTAAAACAACAGTTAATAATCATCGATCGAGAATTTAATTCTGGTGCGGGAAGTTTCAGCAATTAGTCTTAAGGCACGATGCCATGTACCACTAGTTTAGTTCATAGGTAATTTATGGGAATTTGAAAAATACTGAGTCATTTATGCAAAACCTCAAAATTTCTAACCTGCCCAGATGGTAATAAAGAACATTGAGCTGGTTCTACAACCGCTCCGGCAAGTGGCGCCTGGAGGGTTCCGGGCGCGTCCGTAGTCATCGCGACGGATACTTAGAGCACCACCTCCTGGACATTACACTTTTAGAAACAAATAGTTGTGACTGATTAAGTTTTCTATTTAAAAATTCACAGTTCAATTTAAATAATTCAGTTTCATTATTTTCAGTTAAAATATTTTTAAAGTTATGTTATTATATTATATTGTTAATTATATTAACTCATAATAGAAAGTTATATTACATAATCTTTATATCAAATTTAAAGTTATTTTCACAAATACACACAATAAATTTGAAAATTTATTTCACGAATGTACAAAATAAATATTTGACACGTTTATGTTATCAAAATATGGATACATTATGTATTTGGAAACTTTTACAAATGCTTTACTTGGTGTGCTAGTGTTCAGTTCAAATAAATATATCGTAAATTTATCTATAACAAGGATTTTATGAATTTTTGTCAAGTGTTGGAAAGCACTACTTTTATTGTACATTTTAACATTTTTTAATAAATATAGATACTTTTAATAGTTATCTTATTTTTATCACAAAATTTGATGTCACCTTGTTATAACACAAAATTATTCACTGATTATTAAACACTATTGATTCAATCGGTAAATTTATGTTTGTTGTTTTAAGTTAATTAACTGGCATTCACGTATATTTTCAACTATAACTGTATACTTTTTACATATTTGCTTCCATTTGTAGAATAAATAATAGTGAAGAATCATATTGCGGTTTGTCCGTGGGCGCGAACGTATCGAGCTTTTAACTTGTTGAATTCACGCAGGGGATTGAGCGCGCTAGAGCTTTCGACATGAATAAAGACTTGTGTCGAGCTTCAGGCATTCAAGGGGGATACTATATGTGTTTATCAAATGATGTGAAGAAACGGCTATTGAAACGTCTATTTGAAGCATAGCGGTATTCATTGGAACTACTCGATATTAATTATGCATAGATAGGGTAGAGCGGGGCTTAGGGGTTAATTGATTCTCCATCGATATCTCACAAACAAGTAAAGTTAAGAATTTTTTAACAACAATAATTGAGAGTAGAGAAAGACTGATGTATAACCAACCTTCATATTGATTCTTACAACTGTGTCGTCAGAACAAAACCGGCAATGTTTGAAAATACATTACAAAATAGCTGCTTTGTTGTTAGTTTTAACTTCGTAAAGTAATTATAGTAATGAGCCGAAAATCGAAAATGAAAATTTTTGCATTTCTCGACGTTTTGAAGGTTTCTGAACATTTTGGCATGTCTCAGAAAAAATGGATATGTGTGTGTGTGTTTTGTATGTCCGCATTTTTTCGTCCACGTTTTCGGGCGCACGGATCAACCGATTTGAATGGTTTAAAAAACATTCGATTCCTATTGATAGAGAGATGTGCTGATTAGGTTTTGGAAAAGACAGGTCCAGCCGTTTCAAAGATACAGAGCTCAAGGTGCTAAAAATGGCAGTTTTTGAGTGAACTAAGCGACCGATTTGAATGATCTAAAAAACTTTCTGCTTGTATTGACAAAAAAATTGGTTTTGAAGATATAAAAATATTACATCCTTTTTTATTTTCCATAAAATATTTTTGTAATTATGGATTAAAAATTTAAAAAATTACCCAGGCTAAGCACAGTCGAAGCCCCACTCTAGTACAAATGTTTACCCAAGTGCGTTTAGACTGTTTATGTGCTGGAGCACTTTTCCAATTTTGTGAAACTATTGAAAAATGTGAAAATGTCGCCAAGCTAAGCACAGTATAACGGGAGCACTTTTTTTAATTTTGTGTAAATTAGGCAACTATCTTTTTGAAATTGAATTCGAAATGAAATTACGATTGTTAATGTTCTGGAGATAAATTGATTTATGATTTACATTTGATTTGCTCAGATATAACAAAATAGCAAAAATAATGAAAGTTACAGAATTTGTAATAATATGTTTGAAAACGTTTGAATTTCTCGAATATTTCATTACGTTACGGAAAGTACCAGTAATTTGCCTTAAGGCACGATGCTATACACCACTAGTTTTTTTTTGGTGTGAGCGCTGTTGTTTAATTCATATATGTCATTCTAATGTATAAGTTATTTACTTGTCTCATAAGATGTATTGTTAATTTCTAGTTATATTCAACAGTATTTTTATATAACCTCTATAAAAGCTTACACGTGGGTGGGGCAAAAAGGACCAACTAAACCCAGGTAAAGGTGTGAACAATATAATATAATAGATGAAAAAGTAGTGTTAGAAAAGCAATTTTACAAGAGATAAATTAAATAAATAGTTATCTCAACTCTGCTGATTATTTTTGACAAAATACCAGATCAATATTATTTACAATATTTAATTTTATTATTATTATTATTTGCTTTTATTTTATATTAAATCATCATACTACGGATATCATTTTAATGTTTTTACTATCATTTGTACTCTTTTTTATTTAAATTCATGTTATTGTTCATTATATTTACTAGATGGTAAATTATTTAACAGTTGTAATAAATAATGTAATTTAAAAAAATGCAGTGCACCCATAAAATTTGGGTACATTTGCATAATTTAATAATTTCGTAAATTTTCTTCAAAATTATAATAAGCCATCGTTCCATAGATAACCCATTTTATTCCGCTTATGTGGCAAAAAAGAATCAGTTAACAAATTTTAGAAAACCGACAAAAAACACCGGCAATTCCTACAATGATGAATTAGCTGGAAGTTTTACTGAACATAGTCAGATAGCTGTTTGTTTGATATGTGTTATTTGTTGTGATATATTTGGTGTGGCTTTCACAATAAAATTGCTCAAAGTCAAATGGGACCGTTCTGCTCCGTCTTACCCTATATATGTCAAAACATTCTAACATAGTAAATAATTAATAATTTATTCGTGTGTAGTCTCTACACGCAAATTATTTCAACTTACCATTCTAAAATAAAATATTGGAAAACAAATGTTTTCTGTTTGAAATGTTTAAATTTTTCTTAAGGATTATTTGAAAAAAATCGAAAAATGGAACTATGAATCTTACAACATAAAATATGTATGAACTGTCATGATTAAATGAAATGTAGATTTTGTTGGCATAATTGGTTGTTATGCCAAAAACGAAGTAAATTTTAACCGGCATACTAGCAAAAAACATATTTATGTCTTCGACAAAAAATCTGATTCGCTAATTTTATGTTTTCTCGACGTTTCAAGTCATTCTGAATCAAATCAGACCAAATTTGGAAAAATTTGTGCGTGTGTGTGAACTGATATGTTGACCTTTCGTCGACGATAGATATAATGGTCTTCTAGAATATTCTAAATTATTACGGCCCTACAAGTCGTTTAATTTTAGAAGTTTATCAAAGTTTGTAAATATAAACAACATTTTTTGACGTTTGTTGAATTTAGACTTTCCATCAACGTTTTCTCAAAAATATACAAAATATAGCCATTTGCTGATCAAAAATATGTGTTGTTAAAATTTAATATTGGAAAAAATTAAAGAGGTGTAAGTGTTTTTATTAAGTTTTGAATATCTTTTTCTATGGATCATTGACTTGCACGCAAAATTTTCACATCTTTTTGAATAATTTAAAATCTACTTAAGCAAGAAATACAAAAATTTCAAATATTCCCTGAAATCGCCTGGCAGCACTGGCTTGCTTTATAGTTGTAGTAAACTCATGAATTAAGTGAAATCGTTCGCAAACCTACCCATAGAACGTGATGAAGTACGGGTGGAGTAAAGATAGATAACATTAACTCAACACTGAGTAAACATTCAGGATTATTGGTTGAACTATTATTTCCAACATAAAATCTAGAAACGCTCATTAATCAGAATGCTTATTCTCGTAAAATATCCCACATATAACTTATACAAAATGATCTTAAGTACTAAATCTAAAACATTATGTATGTATATAAACACACCCCCACACACACGCTTATATATACATGTAGATATATATAATATATATATATATATTTATATATATCTTATATATAAAAATGGATCGCACAATGTGTTGGTAAGCGCATAACTCAACAACGCCTGGACCAATTTGGCCAATTCTTCTTTTAAATGTTCGTTCATGTCCAAGGATGGTTCTTACGGCGAGCAAAAATCGAATAATTACCGAGAGAAAACTCTAAAAACAGCCCTTTTCTTTTTTAATCGAGTAAGAACCGAAATTTGTAGAAAATACAATAATCTATGTCATGACATTTCGTTTAGTTTTTGATAATCTAATTTTTAATATATTTATAAAAACATAGAAATATCTTTCTATTAATTAACGAGCTATATTGGCAGCCAAAAACATTAAATTTCAAAATTCAAGAACAAATTACAAGCAAATCAGTTGATTCGACAACTAACCAAGACGATCCATCGGAGTTTTTAAACTCGCTGTATTTGCTAGGATTGTCACCTCATAATCTTCAATTAAAGATTGGATCGGCAATTATAATGTTGCGAAATATCGACCAACCGCGCCTTTGCAACGGCACAAGGTTAACCATAAAAAAAACTACCAAACAACGTGATAGAAGCAACTATATTGAAAGGATAGCATAAAGCAGAAGATGTTCTCGCACCGTACATCTCAATGATTCCGACTAATGTGCCATTTGAGATTAAACGACTACAGTTTCCAGTGCGTTTATGGTATCATTAAGTGTTTGTGGTATTAATTTGGAAAACCCATGTTTTTCACATGGAAAATTGTATGTTGCCTGTTTCCGTATTGGAAAACCATCAGATTTGTTTGTCTATGCGTCAGGTAATCAAACAAAAAAACATCGTTTATCACAAAGCACTACAATGAAAATTGAACTGATTTTAGAATTATGATTTACATGATTAAAATTACTTACATTTAAATGCTTATAGTGTTTTATTTAATTATTTTTAATTCACTGAATATTACCAGGGTGACGGTTCTGTTCAGGATAATTTTTTGCAAAGAATAGTAAAAAGATAGGAACAAAACACCGTCACATTACAAATTTTTTTGACAAGACGAAGTCTGTCGGGTCGGCTAGTATATATATAAATATATGAGAGCGGGCCACAAAGGTCCAATTTGACTTTGAGTAATTATTATGTACGTCACCCAATAAGTCCGTAGGATAACACAGAGATGATGTAGCTATGTTATCATCCATATGATTTGTAGAGAAGCAACAATTTGAGAAGATATCTATCAAATGTTCATGACAATTAGCTTACAAGTTTAGAGGTTCAAGTAACCCTACTTTCAAGTTTTTCGAAACCATGATTTCAAAGCAATTTCGTGGATTTGTTCATCATTGCTTTTTGATGGGTAAAGATATCATTGCTGCCAAAGTATCTCTTGATAAGTGTTATCTGAACTGTGCCAAATCGAGGTAAATGGTGGGGACACCGAAGCGTTTTGGATAACCAAAAAGTAAACTTTCCTGAGATAACTGATACCCTAACCCTAAAGATATCAAAAGAATGTATTGAACATATCGGTCATGAATATTTGAATAGAAAAAACCTCTGTGCCGCGCGAACTCACATTTGATCAAAAACATCCCGAGTTGATGATTCGTAAGAGTATTTGGTCTTGTTCAATCGAAATAAAACTGAGTTTTTGCATCAATATGTCACGATGAATATGACCTGGCTTACATACTACACTCCAGAGTTTCATAGACAGTCAGACGAGTAGACTAGCTACGATGACGAGAAAAAATGCAAACAATAATGGCAAGGTTATAGCATCAGTTCTTTTGGATTCGGAAGTAATTATCTTGATCAACTATTTTGAGAAAGGCCAGACCATCAACAGTTACTATTGTATTACGTGATTACATTATTTGAAGATCAAAATCGGAAAAACGGCCCCATTTGAAAAAGTAAATCGTACCTCTTCATCAGGACAACGCACCAAGTCTCAAATCTATGAATATAGTGGCAAAAAAGCATGAATTTAATTCGTTCCCCAGCGACCATATCTTATTGTCAAATCTCAAAAGAAATGTAATAAGAAAACACTACTGATGGGCAAACTGAGTCTCGACTTGCGGAAGTGACTAATAAAGTGCTATGTCTGGAGCATAGTTCTGTACGGATCGGAGACATGGACTCTAAGAAAGGCTGACATGAACTTCTTGGAAAAGAGAAGATAAAGTGGACAGACAAGATAAGAAATGAAGAAGTCCTGAGAAGAGAGAGCGAAGAAAGAACTCTACTGAGCACGATACTGAAGAAAAAAACGGATCGGAACCATTCTGCAAAAAGAGTGCCTCCTACACGTCGTAGTCGAAGGTAAAATAGAAGGACTGAAAGGAATAGAAGAGGAAGATGCAGATAGTTGATGACTTACGCGAGCAGAGGAAATACAGGGAACTGAATGCCGAAGCACAAGATCAGAAGGCATGGAAGCATGTAATCTGAAGATTACAGAATGATAACACATATTTATTTATTTATTTTATATTCATTAAAGATTTTTTTTCAAATATGTTTCAACGTCGAAAAAATATCAAGATATAAATATTTATATATATATATATATATATATATATAAACATCAATATACAAATACGTTTGCGTATTTATTACTGTAGTTGATTCTACAACAAAAAAATTACTTACATTTTCTTATAAAAAAACTTATTAATTATTTGCTCATATGCTGACGCGTTTTCATTCGTTTTCCATTTCATAAAATAGATTACACATATAAGAATCCACCATCACTAACAAAGTAAGTGGTGACGAAAATATTTTAATTGAAATTGTTCCCAGTGTGAGGACAATCAATAAGCTGGAGATAATAAATATAGAAAAGAAATGCAATTGCGTTTCGCAGCCTTTTATTCAATCAACTTGTAAAACAATATTGAGTTTGTTAAGTAAATTTAATAAGTTACATAGGACGCATCTAGGTTTCGAAGAAACAAAGACATTATGACTAAAGCGTATTTCAGTTATATTAAATAAATTTCCACAGGGTGAATTAAACAATTTGCACAAAAATCAAACATGATTTTTTTTAAATATTAGCGCTAACCTGTTGAATGTTCACATTTAGAAATTTGGGGTTTTGATGTGTTATTATCGCACTTTTTATTAATTAATGAACTATGTACTTTGTGTGTGCTTTACTTTTTTATTTGCTATTTTTTATCTTACCTTTGCCAAGCTAAAGGTTCAGTTGGCCCTTTGTACCCCACACAGGTGTGATCTTTTATAGAGGTTATATAAAAGAATTATTGAATTTAACTTACAATTAACAATACATCTTATAAAAACAAAAAAATAACGTATACTTAAAAATTATATTAAGGTCTCGTAAACTCAGCAACAGTGCTCATAACCAAAACAAAGAACATCAAAAGAAAATATTTGTTATAAACTTTCAAACATTTTCGTTTATCTCCCGATAGCAACTTCGAGAGAATCAATGTGATGGCTGGTTATAAATCTTTTCCTTATACTTTAAATATAGTTGTTAAATTAACTTAATTAATTAACTTTACTGGTTTTTGACACCCACGGACTTTTAAGTTCCGCTTTATCTTATTAAATAGTGGGTGGAGGAGGGTAAATATATGGAGATGGAGTTGTATGTTTTTTGCAATTCCGTCTTATACAAAAATAAATTAAAAGAATATTGGTTCCAAAATTAAAAAAAAATAGTTAGGAATGGACAACCCCCATTAAAAATAATTTATTTTTTAAAGTGAACTCTAAACTTTTCTCTAAACTCAAGAAAATATGAAATAAAATTTTGTGAAAAACATTCATTGATATAAATTATTTATTTTTAATTAAGATTTATGAAAATATAAAGTAAAAGAATTGGGCCAAACAACGAAAAAAGACTTATGAGACGCCAACCCTTAGAACTTCGGGTGTATGAAAAAAATATGTTAGCCGATTTCTCAGTCAAACTGATTGCGATTATATTATTTCATAAAAATCGGTCTAACCGTTTCCGAGGAGTATTGCGACGATCATCATGATACGAAAATTTTATATAAATATAAGTAAATACATATTAGGGTGGGTCGAATTTTGGATTATGATTTTCGGTTAGTAGGCATCAAAATAAGATACTTTGCTAAAAATACCATACCTCTAAAATGAATTCTGATATCCCGTGCTTTCACCCAAAGAAAAGGATTAAATTTTGAAAATCCTCTCAGGGTCTCAGGGGGTAAACCACGGGCATGGGCGGATTGGCCTTCCAAAGTTAGTGGGTGTAGGTCATACATCTGGACGCGATTGGGGCACTCTGAATGGGTCAAAATGGAATTTTCAAATATTTAACCTTATTTTTGGGTCGACGCACGGGACATCAGAATTTATTTTAGAGGTATGATTTCTTCAGCAAAGTAGCTTATTTTGATGCCTAATAACCGAAAATCATATTAACCTAAGTCCCCAAGTGATCCGCCACCTAAGGTTATTTAGAAATAAATCAAAAAATATTTTACGAAATGTTTATTAAATTATGATATATGTTAGATAACAAAGTTAGAAATCAAACTAAATTAACAAAACCGCAATCTTTGCTGAAAAATAATTAATACTATCAATCTAACTTTGGTATCAAAAAATATGATTTTAAACATTGGCACCTAGTACCGGACATTTCAAAATAACCTCCATTGATCACATATGTAGCCATCTCCACACTTTGGAATGTCTGCACATGTGTCTTTGACAAATATTCTTAGATATTGCAAAAAATGTCACTATCTATCCACCCTTTTGGCTGGGCCACACCGATGCTCTCAGCTGGTACATTCACCATAAGCTTTTCATTCTTCAACTAGGAAAAATGGGGGTTGTAGTGACCCTTAGCACTCACACAGAACAAAATTGAATAATTGAAATAAATTACGTAAATTCTCTCAAGAAATATCAATATGTTTACTGTCCGGCACTAAGGGACGACATAGTGTCCGGTGCTAAGGGACAGACATTTTCGTTCATTTAGTGGCACCTACTAAATTTGGTTAAAAGTTCTAATAATATTCTACCATTTTACGGATAACAATCAAGTACAACTTTTATCTTTGCATACCACTCAAATGTCAATGCATAAATATGCTAGAATTACTTCCATTGATATTTAGGTGACGCCGTGATTTTGCGCCTAAAACAGCAAAGGGTTGCTACCGCCGTGGCCGTGTGCGTCACAGTTAAGTCTTGGCGCGTGATCCTGTACCTGTGTGCTCCCCACGCCGCTTTCACTAGTATTTTGAAATGAAAGATTTATACTCGCTTATTTAATACGTGTTACATAGAGTGTCCGGTCTTTGGTGCCGTCCGGCGTTACGGGACTTTCCCCTGCAAATCGACCCACTCTAATACATATATATAAACATTAGCATAGAAGTGCAATATCTTTATCTTATATATTTATGATCGCCTGACTGTTTGATGCGTAAGGCGCTTGCGTAACTATACTAGCCAATGGGGAGAAGTATCCATAATAATGCTTCACTGCTAATGCAATTTATAAAACAAATTCCTGACATTTGTCACCAACATGCCTCGTGTCGCTAACAATATGAAATAATATTTAAAAAAAAATGATGACAATATACCAAAACTAGTTGAAAGTGGCATTATTCCTTGCAAGTTGCATGAACTTCCCGAAATGTGTAATTTAATCGACCGAAATTGAGTTTATTTTCAAAATAATGCTTTCGAGGACCGACCGAGGATCTTTAACTAAAACTTACATTTATGTTGTTAGGTGTTTTATAAAAATTTCGCTAGTATGAATAAGGATATGTTTGATAAAATAAATACACTTATATATAATTGATATTACAAAAATTGCTGAAATAATAATCGTATGAATAACAATTAATGCTTGTAAGTTGAGTTTATATAAATAATAGCACTTATTTTTAATTTAGCAGAATCATTTTCATTATTAATAATATTAAAAAGTTAGAACGCAGATAGTTATCGTTAAAATCATTATAGTTAATATACTTGGTAATGGTAGCTATCAATTAGTGTCGGATATGCCTAACCCAGAATTAATAACAATCCCGAGGGAGTACCGGTATTCACTTGTATGGCATGCTAATAATTGATTTAATTTTAACTGAATTGAAGTATAGATCATTTCATTATCCACAACTCATAATAAAATTCCATATAAACCCTATAGATAATGGCATGCATGCACCAAACCAAGTTCCAAAATATAATACTTAATAATATAGACAATAACATAGCGTTGTTATGGCAACGCAATCTTATCCTTCTTCTTGGCACTAAAA
>NW_020537324.1:45393852-45498215 GCF_003426905.1 Ctenocephalides felis | reverse complement strand
AAACTAGTGGGGCGCATGGCATCGTGCCTTAAGGCAAATTGCTGGAACTTCCCGTACCAAAAATTTTTTTTTAAAAAAATTAACATTTTTGAAAAAAATTTACTCTGAAAAAATTAGATTTTTGAGTAACTATAAATTTTTGACAAGAAATTTAAAGAGAAATTTATTTTGAGATATTTTGGAAATTCTGAATTTTTTTCAAAGCAATCGTACAGCTTTAACTGCATAGAGACGTAATATCGAAACGCGTAAGCGCCGCGTCGCCGTCTAACGGGTAAACATTGGTACGGAACCCATAGGAATGTAAACAAAATTTATACTTATTGTTAAAATCTCTATAAAATATCTGATAATTTGATGTGCATATGTCTAATGATCATTTTTGACCGCCAAATGGCTTTTTTTTACATTTTTTCTAGATCTCCGAAACCGCTAGACCTGCTTTCATGAAAATTTGATCTGTTTTTCATCTTGTTAATACAAGTAAAATGTTTTTTGAATTATTTAAATCGGACGTTCCGTTCTCATAAAAACTGAGTTACCGTTTTTGGCACTTTTTGCTCCATATCTTCGGAACGGCTAGACCTGTCTTCGCCAAAAACTAATCCGCACACACACACACACTTTGAGTGACTTGTCGTAAATCTAACAGCAATCATAATATTTTTAAAATGAATTTCAGGCTAGCCACATTTTGAATGGGGTAGGGGGCACAAAGATCCAATTTGATTTTGATCCAATATATTGTGTAAACCAAAACAATTATATTACAGCCAATAACATATATTAAACAAACAACTAGCTGAATATGTTCAGTAAAACTGCCAGCCATTTCATCATTGCAGGAATGTGTTTTGTGATGCCTCATAGGCGGGGTAAAATGGGACGGCCAAGGGCTAACAGATCCAAAGCCGTAATTTAAAAATAATATCTACATTATGCAACTAATGCAAGAACTAAATTTCATACATTTTACAGTACAGTACATTTTTTACGGAGATAATTTAAACTGGATTAGTCAGAAATATTCATCAGCAATGTTGGAATAACTATTCATTCAATTTATGTCTTGAAAAATTGCTTTTCTTAACTTAATTTACTTTTTTTATTTACTATTTTTCATTGTTAACTCAAAAAAGTTAAGATGATCTCTTTATCTCACCCAGGTATAAGGTTCAAGTTATATAAAAAGATATATAAAACAAATTTGTTGAAATAAATTTAAAATTGATAATACTTCTTATAAAACAATTAAATAGCGTATACTTAAAAATTATATTGATGGCTGATTATACATCTTCTTTTCTCTACTTTCACATATTGTTGTTAAAAAATTCCTAACATTACTTGTTCTTAAAATATCGGTGGCCGCAAAACATTTAAGGACCGCTCTACCCTACTAAGCAACATACGCACTTAAAGAAGAAATTGTAGGTATAAAACACCACAAGAGCGTTGATGCTATCAGCATTTTTTAAAACCAAAAATGCTTGCTATTTTACGGAGATTCATTAAAATAATATCTTTGTATTGTTCAATTCATCCAACATGCCAATAATTTTTATACCTTTGAAGTACAATGTTATGTTATTATTCAATAAAATCAGTTAAAAATGGTAGTTCGTATAATATAACAAAACAAAGTTTAAAATAATCAAAATTAGCTTTAATAATATGTATGAATATTATTAGATCTTTCAACCAATTTTAGTAGGTGCCACCACATGAACGAAAATGGCTGTCCCTTAGCACCGGACTCTAAGTCGTCCCTTAGTGCCGGACAGTAAACATATTGATATTTCTTGTGAAAATTTACGTAATTTATTCCAATTATTTAATTTTATTCTGTATGAGTGCTAACGGCCACTACATACCCACATGTTTTGTATTTCCTAGTCAAAGAATTAAAAGCTTATGAATGCACTAGCTGAGAGCATTGGTGTGGCCCAGCCAAAAGCGTGGATGAATAGTGACTTTTTCTTTGCAAAATCTAAGAATATTCGTCAAAGACACATGTGCAGACATTCCAGAGCGTGGAGATGGCTACATAAGTGATCAATGCAGGATATTTTTAAATGTCCGGTACTAGGTGACACTGTTTAAAATCATATTTTTTGATAGCAAAGTTTGAATGATAGTATTAATTATTTTTAGAAAAGATTGCGGTTTTTAAATTTAGTTTGATTTCTAACTTTGTTATCTAACATAAATCATAATTTAATAAACATTTCGTAAAATATTTTTTGATTTATTTATAAATAACCTTAGGTGTCCGCCACTAGGGGACTTCTCCCTATGTATATTTTGTTGAATAGTAGTATCTTGTCGGCGGGTCTTTCGATACCGCTAGTACTATTCTCAATACTTTGTTTTGTACTATATTTATATATACATTATATATACATATATACATATATATATATATATTTGTACTATATTTTGTACTATACTATCAATCAATCTTTGGTATCGAAATATAATTTTAAACAGTGGCACCCAGTACCGGACATATTAAAATAACCTGCATAGATCACATATGTAGCCATCTCCACATTCTGGATTGTCTGCACATGTGTCTTTGACGAATATTCTTAGATATTGCAAAAAAGTCACTATTCATCCACCCTTTTGGCTGGGCCACACCGATGCACTCAGCTGGTGCATTCACCATAAGCTTTTTATTATTTGACTAGGAAATACGAAAAATGGGGGTATGTAGTAACCGTTAGCACTCGTACAGAACAAAATTAAATAATTGGAATAAAATACGTAAATTCTCACAAGAAATATCAATATGTTTACTGTCCGGCACTAAGTGACGACTTAGTGTCCGGTGCTAAGGACAGACATTTTCGTTTATTTGGTGGCACCTACTAAAGGTGGTTAAAAGTTCTAATAATATTCTACCATTTTACGAATAACAATCAAGTACAACTTTTATTATATATGAATCACGACAACTTCAACATCCGGATACTTGGCCAATTCATAAAAGAAATAGTTTGGTATTGCAAACACTCCATGCAAAACTATAGCCTGATAAACCCATAGCAAAAATTGGAAACACACTATTATAGTAATATATCATTGTGGTTTTATTAACTTCCCGTAGGGTAAGTTATTGTAATGGGACGAAAATCGGAATTGAAAATTTTTACATTTCTCGACGTTTTGAAGGTTTCTGAACGTTTTCGCATACTTCAAAAAAAATGGATGTGTGTGTGTGTATGTATGTATGTATGGATACAAATTTTCGCCCACGTTTTCGGGCGTACGAATCAACCGATTTGAATGGTTTAAAAAACATTCGATTCCTATTGATAAGGAGATGTGCTGATTAGTTTTTGGCAAAGGCAGGTCCAGCAGTTACGGAGATAAGGAGCAAAGAGTGCAGAAAATATAAATCGAGTTTTTGATAGAACGGAGCATCCGATTTGAATGATCTAAAAAACATTCAATTAGTAATGATTGGGAGAAGGGGTTATTAGTTTTTCGCAAAGGCAGGCCCAGCCATTTCGGAGAGCTAAATGTACAAAAAATGGCAGTTTTTGAGAGAACTAAGCGTCCGATTCAATGATTCAAAGAACTTTCTGCTTGTCTTAAAAAAATAATTGATTTTGGAATAAAAAATTTTTGTTCCATTTTTTTTTTTTTTTTTAATTTTTTGTATATCGAAAATAATTCAGATTTTATTTTTAATCCTGACTATAGATCTAATATACTTTAAACAAATAATTTCAACTCTGCAATTCAGTTGAATTGTATATATTTTTGAATAAAAAATTGAAATTAAACTACATAATTCAGAATCAAATTTTAGTGGATTGATTAAAATCTATTCAGTTAAATACTTACAAAAAGTAGACATAACCACTAATTATTATTAACTAAATTATTAACTAAAGTCTAATCACCACACAAATAACAACTAAAACTTGCTTTAAACGAACCAAAACCAAACAATATAATGCTCTTGAAAATAAGTAGACTAATAACTAATATAATTTCCACGACTATATTCAGCGAAAAATATGAAGATATATTAAACATTCCGAGAATACGAATGATCCTACAATGATATGCCCCTTCTGGGTTTAAAAGAATTCAGTTCCCGATTATCCCAAAGTTTAATGAAACTTTTGGCATGAACGCAATACTTTCTGAATTCGTATTTTCAAGGCTATTTATAGTGATTTATAAATAGTAATAAATAGTATTATATTATACAAATTATTATACAGACGATTATAAAGTATACATATTTTTTCTGATATTATTGTTATAATTCATTTTTAACTTCCCGAAGGAGAAGTTTATGTTTTCATCAAAAAATCCGATTTGCTAATTTTATGTTTTCTCGACGTTTCAAGCCATTCTGAATCGAATGAGACCAAATTTGAAAAAAGTATGTGTGTGTGTGTGTGCGTGTATGTAAACAGATTTTTTGTCGTAAATCCACGTTTTCCCAAGAAACGGCTGGACCGATTTCAATAATTTAAAAGCCATTCGATTTATCTCGATGAGGACTATCGTTTGTCAGTTTCGCGCTACGATCGGCCGAGCCGTTTCTTTGTAAATCGCAGGAAAGTGAAAACTTTTTCGTCCACGTTTTAGCCCGCAATTCTGAAAATTCAAAAACCGTTCAAAAGATATTGGTTGGGAATCGTGCTGATTAGTTTTTGGTAAAGATCGGCCGAGCCGTTTTCTTGTAATAAAGCGTTAAAATTTTTTTTTTCGACGATTTTCATTATTATTTTTTTGACGGTAGATACTATAGTCTTCTAGATCATACTAAAATATTACGGCCTTACGACAATTGGTTTAGCTTTGAAAATTCGTCAGAGTTTGTAAAAATTGGTATCGTTTTTTGGCATTTGTCAAAAGTAGACCTTTCATCGACGTTTTCTCAAAAACGCCTGAACCGATTTTCGAAATGTAAACGCCATTTGATGTATTTCGATGAGCACTATCGTTTGTCAGTTTTGTGCGCCGATCTGCCAAGCCGTTTCTTTGTAATTTGGAAAAAAAAATTAAACTTTTCGTCCATATTTAAGCTCATCCTAACGAACCGATTTTAAAAAATCAAAAATTGTTCGAAAGATATTAGTTGGGAATGATACTGTTTAGTTTTAGGTGAAAATCTACCGAGCCATTTTCTTGTAATTAACTGTTGAAAAAAAATTTTAAGCCGATTTGTATGGATTTTTTTTTAGCGATATATATCATGGTCTTATAGAACTTACTGTAAAATTACGATCTTACGACAAGTAGTTTAATTTTAAAAATTCTTCAAAGTTTAAGAAAATGAGTAGTTTTTTTTGACGTTTGTTAAAATTAAAATTGGACGATTTTACTTGGTATAACGATAGAGTACTTGATTTTAATGAACTTATCAAGCCATTAAAGTCCTATGAGAACTGGTTCAATTATAACAATTGTTGATTTCTGAAAATTTACTTTTAGAAAATACACCGTGTCAAAGTGTTCGCTGGTTTTCAATTATGTACAATAAATCCACTCGGAATACTTTTTATCACTCATAAATTAATTTAGTTTTTATTGATTAAGTCGATTATTTACACATATCGGGAAGTTCATGTAACTTGCCTCAAGGCTAAATACCAAACCAACTAGTTTTATTATTTTTCGTTTGTAACTTTGATTTTATAGAATTTAGTCATAACCTTTTTAATTTTTAGCTCCTGTTAAATAAATCGCCAAAAAATCCTATTTGCTAATTTTATGTTTTTTCACATTTCAAGCCATTCAGTATTGAATGAAAATAGTCTCATAAACTGGTGAATCCATTTCAAAAATTTAAAACCATTCGATGTAACTCGTTACTAAGTTTTGTGCGACGATACAAGCCGTCATTGTAATTGATTTTAGCAAAAAAATCTGATTCGATTTTAAAAATTCAAACACTACTCGAAAGATATTATTTGGGATTTGTGCTGATTAGTTCTTGACAAAGAATGGCCGAATCGTTTCTTCTTAATTAACTGTTAAAAAAAGTTCGAAGAAACTTTTTATGTGGATAGATATCATGGTTCTTAAGAACATACTAAAATATTGGCCCACGGCAAGTCGTTTAATTTTAAAAATTTATCAAAATTTGAGAAAATATATGAGTCAAATTTTATGTCAAAAGTTGCTTTTGTGGTGTGATAAGTCAAAATTTAAATTTAACCATTTTAAAAGCCAATGGAATGAACTCGATAAGAATTTGGAATAATAAGCTACAATTTTAGAACATACAAGCACGTGCCTGTGCACTGTAAATAATGTAATTACAGATTTTATGAATGTGTTGAAAGGGTATCAATTGGAAATTGCAATGTTTGGATTTAATTTTTTTTTTTTTTTTTTTTTCTTTATTTCATTAATAATAACAATCAGAGTCAGAATGACTCTATGAGTTACAGAGCTGATATATAAAAATAATATATAATAAATCAAAATAAAAAGTAAACAAAAAAATAATAATAATTACAACTCATAACATAATTAAAACTAAAGGTAAAATTATAATATAAACTAAATAATCCGTGAAACTGTTCCAATGAGCAGCTCAATATGTTATGTTAAGTCCAATGGAATTTTTCGCTTCAACCTTCTACTAGACGGAGTCATAAGTAGAGGTGCTATAAGTTGATTTGGATGGTTTTCAAGCTTGGAGTGATGGAATAAACTTCTGCTGCTAATTACATCCTTAATAAAAGGAACATTGAGGTCGTCGTGGATGATTTTATTGCTTACATACCAAGGTGCGTTGGTGATCTGCCTTAAGATTTTGGATTGCATCCGTTGCATTAAAACAATATTGGACATGCTGGCGCAACCCCAAAGCTCTATACCATATGTCCAGATGGGATTTATACAGATTTATAAATCAATAGCTTGTTGTCAAGCGATAGCATTGATTTGCGCCTCATTAGCGAATTCAGGTCTGCAATCTTCTGTTTGATTTGTTTAATTTTTGCCATAATGTGGGTTTTCCATGTTAGTTTTCGATCTAAGTATATTCCCAGATATTTTACATTTTCAGCTGGTGGAATTTTCTGGCAATTAAAGTAAACTTCAGGACAGGTTAGTTTGTTTAAAGAAAATGTAATATGGCAAGATTTGCTCTCATTAATAACAATGCGCCATTTTTTCGTCCATCGCTCGACAGCATATAAATGTAACTGGAGCTTGATAGATGCAACCATTGGGTTGATATCTGAGGAAAGTATTGCAATGTCATCAGCAAATGTAGCAATTGATGTAGTTGGCAATGAAGGAAAATCGCTAGTAAATAGTAAATAAAGGAACGGACCCAGCACACTTCCTTGTGGAACGCCGGCACTTATCGGAAAAGAATTAGAAGTTTCACAGTTAACCCTGACTTTGAATGTTCTGTCTGTTAGGTATGACTTAAGAATTTCATAGTAGGATGACGGAAGGTTATATTTTATTTTTAAAAGTAATCCCTCATGCCACACTTTGTCAAATGCCTGCCTTACATCCAGAAACACGGCTGAACAGTATTCCTTGGCTTCGAAAGAGTTATTAATAATATTAACAAGTCTGTGACACTGTTGTGTTGTCGAATGTTGCTTGCGGAAGCCAAATTGATGGTTTGGAATATTATTTGATTCTGATAATATATCTTGAAGTAAAAGTTTTTCGAAAATTTTTGAGGTAATAGGTAGAAGGCTTATGGGCCTATAAGATGAAACCAAATATGGATCCTTTCCAGTCTTTGGAATCATTTTAACTATAGAGGTTTTAAAGGATTTAGGCCAAAATTCCAGTCTTAATATAGCATTATATATATATGTTAAACAAATAATACCTTTTTTAGGCAATTCTTTCAACATTCTCGACGAAATTAAGTCGATTCCTGGAGATTTTTTGTTTTTAAGTTTAGAAATTTCCCCGACAACCCTTCTCAGAGAGAAGAATTTTTTATTATTTCTAACAGGAATCGTTCGATAAACCATGTCACAATCAGGAATTTGATTATCAGAAGGTGAATTAGGCTGAAACACAGAGGATAAATACTTGGCAAAAACTTCAGTTTTATCTTTATCACTTCGTGACCAAGTCGAGTCGTTGTCGGCATCCCAACGAATTGGCGGGTTTCGCACACATGGTTTGAGTCGGTTTTTCACTGGTTTCCAAATCGAATTATCGAAGCGGTTAAGGCTGGCTACATAGTTAGTGAAATTAATATTGCTCATTTCTTTCAATCTATTCTTCAGCTTATTACTGATGTTGTTAAAGTAGGTTTTATCTGAGGGTAAATGGCTGTTATGCCATTTTCTTCTTGCTCTCCGTTTTTCAGCGATAAGCTTTTTGATTTCTAAGGAAGTAGATTGTCGATTGGATTGCACAGGTTTAGGCGTAGAGGATGAAGCAGCTTCAGTCAAAATGTTGTTGAAGTTTTCGATAGCTGTATTAACGTCAGTTTGCGTTTTCAATCTCATTTGCAAATTGATTTTGTCCTCAACTTTTTTGCGATACATATCCCAATTAGTTTTCGCAGTGTGAAGGCATGGTGCTCGAGAAATATTTATTATAGATGAGCAGATGCTGGCAATTACAGGAGTATGGACGGATGAAAGGTCAAAATTAGTTTCAATTTCAGTGTAATTTGTATTGATGCCATGAGAAATAAAGAAATCCAGTAGATCTGGTTTCTTTTTGGGATCTGCGGGCCAGTAAGTTGGAGTACCCGTCGACAGCGTTACATAGTTATATTGGGAAATTACACTGAATAATTGTCTGACCTTGGGATTGGTCAATCTTGAGCCCCAGAGAGGGTGCTTGCTATTGAAATCACCTCCCACTATGAACCTGGGTCCTAAAGAAGAGAAGAAATCATAGAATTGAAAGCTGGTAATCGCATGGCGTGGAGGGCAATATACCGCAGATAGTATGATGTTACATGTAGCGAGTTTGACTTGGATTGATGTAGCTTGTAAGAAATCCTTGCTATATTTGGGAACCTCATGGTGTGTTAAGTTGTATTTAATAAGTATAGCTGAACCTCCATGAGCAGAGCCATCTGGATGCGGAGTGTGGTAGATGTTGTAGTAGGGTATGTACATATTGGAGTAATTAGTAAAGTGGGTTTCACTTACTAACAACACATCAATTTTGTTTTCTTCCAGAAAAATAATTAGTTCGTTCCTATGTTGAAGTAGACCATTTGCATTCCAAGCACATATTCTAATGAATCTAGCCATTGATACTAGTTTCTTTTATTGATTAGTGTTGATAGCATGTTAATTATCATACTATTCTGTTGCATTAGTTGGTTGAACATTGCTTTAAATTCCACTAAAAATTGAGAGATAGCTGAATTTTGATTTTCTGAATTATTAACTGGGTTATGTGATTTTATAGCTTGCGCATACGATAAGTGCTCGGTGTTGGTGAGTCTGCCAAAGCGGGACCTGTCTGCGTAGCTTTGCGAAGCGGTAGGCTTGTTTTGATTGACAGAAAATTTACTATTAATTCTATTTTTAGAATTAACTATCTGTTGATAAATGACACAACCTTTGTAATTAGCTGGATGGGATTGAAAACAGTTTGCACAGACTGCTGGAGATTCGCGCGACTTGGAACAAATTGAAGTGGGATGATCATCACCGCATTTTACACAAATAAACGGTCTATTACAGTAGGATTTTGTATGGCCGAATAATTGGCAGCGACTACATTGGGAAATTCCTGAATTATTAATCGGTGGATGAAAATGAATTATTTGATTCAATATCTTGTTTATTTTGAAAATTTCAGTATTATTTTTATCGGGTTCCAGGTCAACGTAAAACATATCAAGTGGGTTTTTATTTCTGTGATGCAACACGTTAGTGATATTTCTAACTCTATGACCCTTGGATTCAATTTCCTGCTTTAATTCGTTGATATCGGTTTTGTAGTGGATGTACTTTAGTACAACACGATATGCTCTTTCCGATTTGATTTGGTATGTATGAAATACGATATCTCGAGTTCGAAGAAATTTAACAAAATTACGGTAATCTTCAACAGATTGAACGTTAAATTTGGTAACTTTATCTGGTAAAGTTTTAATCGTAAAATTATTATTTGTTAACACAGATTTCAGATCGTCTAACATTCCTTTGAAATCGTCAACTCCATAAATAAACACGGGAGGCGGCAATGCTTTTTTAACTGAAGCAGAGGTTTCAGTGACAGGTACTGGTTCTTTATTAGTAAGGACACTAAATCGATTACCTAATGCTATCGAATTATCAGTTTGAATATTCAAACGTCTTCTTTTAACGCCGGCAATCGGGACAATTTGCCATTTGTTTTTATTAGAATTGTTAGTATCTGTTTCGACTTCCATAACGCTAGTTGACGGTATGGGAGCATTAGTTGTTATGTTTGTTGACGGTATGGGAGCATTAGATATTATGTTTGTTGACGGTATCGGAGCATTAGTTATTATGTCTGTTGATGAACACGTTGAATTAGCAGACTGATTACGTAGATGTTCTGTAATAAATTCTGAACTGGTATGTGAATCGTCGGCAATTACATTTGCCGACTCCACAATTAAGTTATTCATTGCGAACCCCCAAGGGGTCCACAATTAAATTGTTATACAATGTGACACTCTTTGTATTAGACACTATTTAGTATTTGTTCAATAAATATAACAATCACTTTATTATAAAAGTACGTATGAACAATGTGGTTACATTAGTTTTAATACACTGAAATGTACCCTTGCGGGTACGTTCGATTATTTTGATTTATAACACTTGGGTATTATGATTCAACTGATAACAATACCTTTTACAATAACGCACGGATTATACCTGGACCTGATAAGGTACGAAGTGCACTGCACGGTAGCTCGAAGCGAACTGACGTGGATTTAAATGAAAGCGAAACTTTTATTTTTAAAATAAACAGTTGGAAATTTTATCTAAAAATCTAAATCTCCGTTTCGGTTGATTAAGTCAATTATTACACACACCGTTTTCAAAGTTTTGCAACTTGCCATAAGACAAAATGCTATTTCAACTAGTTATACCTTTTATACTCATCTATCTATTTTGAAAAGCAATAGAAAACTTGTTTTAAGGGGCACAACTAGTGTAACCGCCTAAAAATAGGTGATTTTTGGGAATTTATATTAAAAAAAACTACTTTATCAATCATTTCAAAATTTTAGGAATATATTTATACATGTTTTAAGAATACATAATAAAATTTTTGATGAAAAATGTTAAATATTTTTTAAGTTATCGTCGATCTCCAACGGCGCGACAAAAAAGGCCCTTCACTGCTGCAGTGATTCCGGCCTTCTACGTGGATGAAATTTAAAAAAAAAAATCTAGTTAAACTAGATAATATTGTCTGTAAAATGAACTACGATAAAGAATAAAAATAAAAAATTGACAAAATGGCGGCGTTTAAAAAAAAATCGAATTTTACCCAAAATTTTGGTAGTTATTGGACTGCCAAAATTCGATTATTGATCCAATAAAAAATCGATAATTTATTTTACGGAAAACTATATATAGAACATGTAAAAAAAATTGATAGTGATCGGATCATTTGTTTTTGAGTAATCGCTGCAGCAAATTCGGAAAATGCTGTTTCGAGAAAAACGCGTTTAAAGATCAAATAATCGTTATACTATACGAGGTCTGTTCAAAAAGTACCCGGAATTTTCGTTTTTTCAAAAAAATTTTTATTTATTCGTCTACATTAATGTGGTCCCCTTCAAAGTAGTCCCCCCCAGATATAATACACTTATGCCAGCGTTTTTTCCAATTTTCGAAGCACCCTTGATATTCACTTTTTGATATGTCCTTGAGCACTCTCAGCGGCCTTTATTTCTTCAATCGAGGAAAACCGCCGTCCTTTCATGGGTCTCTTCAACTTTGGGAATAGGAAAAAGTCACACGGAGCCATATCTGGTGAATATGGAGGTTGGGGCATGACTACGGTATTGTTTTTGGCCAAAAAATTACGAACAAGCAACGACGAGTGAGCAGGTGCGTTATCGTGGTGCAACAGCCATGAATTGTTTTTCCATAAATCGGAGCGTTTTCTTCGGATTGCTTCACGCAAACGTCGCATCACTTCAAGGTAATACTCCTTATTAACCGTACGACCTTGTGGTAAGAACTCTTGATGCACTATGCCGTTATAATCAAAGAAAACAGTAAGCAAAACCTTGACATTCGATCGAACTTGACGTGCTTTTTTCGGTCTTGGCTCACCTGGGCTCTTCCATTGGGACGATTGGGCTTTGGTTTCGACATCATAACCGTACACCCATGTTTCATCACCAGTTATGACCCTTTCAAGCAAACTTGGATCGTTGTTGACGTCATTTAACAGCTCTTGAGCGATGTTCATGCGATTGCTTTTTTGGTCAAAATTTAGCAGTTTTGGAATGAATTTTGCTGCCACTCGTTTCATGCCCAAAACATTTGAAAAAATGTTATGACATGAGCCAATTGATATGCCAACTTCATCAGCAACTTCTCTAATTGTGATTCGACGATCATTCATAACCATTTTTTCCACTTCTTTCACATTTTCATCGTTTGTTGACGTGCTGGGTCGACCGGAGCGTTCGTCATCTTCAGCGTCTTCGCGGCCATCTTGGAAACGCTTATACCACTCGTAAACACTTGTTTTTTTCATAGCAGACTCACCATAGGCTTTTTGTAACATTTCACACACTTTGTTACACTTTATTTCATTTTTTACGCAAAATTTAATACAAATTCTTTGACTTTTCAATTCTTCCATTGTAAAAATCGCCGAGCTCAGAAAAACACGTCGAACCTTAGCGACTACCACAGACAAAGTAAACAGTGAATATAGCTGAAAATTTCATCATACTTTAGGGGCATATATACCAACACAATAAAAAAAAATTTTGACAATCAGACACTCCAGACCCGCGAAATTTAAAAATTCCGGGTACTTTTTGAACACACCTCGTATACTATATACTTTTTGAATGGCCGTAACTCAAAAACTATTTAAGATATTGATTTGGTATATTATTTTTAAAGGTATAGCCTATCGAAATATGGAAAAATTGAGAAGTCAATTTTCTGAAAATTTGACACTAGTTGTGCACCTTAAGAAGATATGTGTAGTCTGCATGCATGTATGCTTGGATATAAATATTTATCCACATCTTTGAAAGCTCGGATGAATTAATTTCAATGATTTAGTTATGTATTTGGTTTTGAACATAGCAAAACCAGCCGTTTCTGTAATAATGGTAAAAACGTCTAAAATTGCACCTTAGTTTGAGAACGAAATCACTGATTCTTTATAGAAACTTTAACAAATATATCCATAATTTTTGTATCCAATGTTTTGATTTTCACGTCACTATTGAAAATATTCAAAGTTGTATAACTTTTTGCTTTCTGTTTCTATAACTATAACATCTATGCTTCAAACAAACGTATTTAACCGTTTTGTTGCAGTCATGTAATTAACTTTATGAAATTATTAATCAACTATAATGTAATAAATAAAAGATACAAACTAGTGGTGTATGACATTGTGCCTTGAGGCAAATTGCTAGAACTTCCCATACCATATGAAATATTCAAGGAATCAAAATTAGTAAAAAAAATTATTTAGAAATTAAAAAAATTAAAAAAATTCTTTCCCCAAAAGCAATCGTGTCGTCAACACAAGCAGAAAGTTTTTTGAATCATTCAAATCGGAAGCTTAATTCTCTCAAAACTGCGATTTTTGCATATTTAGCTCCATATCTCCGAAACGGCTAAACTTGCCTTTGCCAAAATCTAATCAAGACTTTTCCCGATCATTACAAACTGAATATTTTTGGATCATTCAAATCGGATGCTCCGTGCGCTCGAGAAATCGTATCCATACATACATTCTCACTCACACACATTCATTTTTTCTGAGGCCAGAGTGTTCAGAAACCTTCAAAACGTGAAGAAATGTAAGAATTTTCAATATCAATTTTTGGACGATTATAATAACTTACCCTACGAGAAGTTAAAAGAAAGGTTTCAAAATTTACAAGAAATAGTTTTTTTTAAATCAAATTATCAAATTTTCAAAAAATATCAAATTATCAAATATATTCAAATATACAATGCGTATAATTATATAGGTATATAATATAATCAAATTATAAGCTGAATAAGTATTAGTTTTGTAACTTTGAACACAATGCATTCTTGCAATGGCTTCATTAAATAATATTCTTAGAGTAACGTTTTGAGACTATTTGTCATCAACTTCATGAATTTTAATGTAACATTTTTGTATTTAAACAAAATAGAATGAAATAAACTTAAACATATGAAGCATTGACGAAATAAATTATATGATACTCATATAATCAATAGATCACAAACAAATAAGTTTAACACAATTGTTCGGCGTGTAATAAATTATTTTAGCACATTCTTTACATGTGCTAAAATTTGAATTTTACTCGTCATTGTGTATCAAACCAAACAGCAAATTTGATATGAAACCAAGTTCTTTTTATGTTTTTTTTTGATAAATAAATATAATAGATGCATAAGTTATATACGCTTATTTATTTTATATATAGTACAATTTACTGTAAATGAATATAATGCTAAATAACCACTCGGTACTTGAACATCCATCATAATTTGTTGAGAGTTATTATAATATTGCCAATCATTTAAATGAACTATTTCTATTCTATTTGACTTGCTTATTGATGTTGAAAATTGTATCTACTTTTGTCTATAGTTACAATTATGAATAATATTTAATATTTAAATGTGAATTTTAATCAAGATACAGATAAATTCATGCTTTGTTACATTGGTAGGTACTATACTCTATGTAATTATGGTATAAATTTTTGAGAAATCATCAGCGCAGTTTTTAGAAAAATGATAACGAATAAGATATCAGTAAAAATTTTTACCCACATTTCTATTCTGACTCGAATTGCAATTATTCTTGAATTTCAAGAAATTATAAATAATTTCTAAACTAGTGGGGCGCATATGGCATCTTGCCTTAAACTTGCCTTAAAACAAATTGCTGGAACTTCCCGTACCGTAACGAAATGTTCGAGGAATATTGAATATTTTCAAATAGATTATTATTAATATTGTAACAATGTCTAATATTCATAAGAATTATATAAACTGAATTGCAAAGTTATAATTATTTGTTTAAAGTATATTAGAACTATAGTCAGAATTAAAAATAAAATCTGAATTATTGTCGATATACAAAAAAAATTAATGCTATTTTTTGCCCATTTTGCTCCGTATCTTCGAAATGGCTTAGCCTGCCTTTGCCAAAAACTTATAAAAACTTATCCCAATCATTACTAATTCAAAGTTTTTTAGATCATTCAAATCGGATACTCCGTTCTCTCAAAAACTCAAATTCTATTTTCTGCACTCTTTGCTCCGTTCCTCCGTAACGGCTGGACCTGCCTTTGCCAAAAACTAATCAGCTCTTTTCCCTATTAATATGAACAGAATGTTTTTTGAACCATTCAAATCGGTTAATCCGTGCGCCCGAAAACGTGACTGAAAATTTGTATCCATACATACACACACACACACACATCCTTTTTTTCTGAGGTATGCCAAAATGTTCAGAAACCTTCAAAATGTCGAGAAATGTAAAAATTTTCAATTCCGATTTTCGGCCCATTACAATAACTTACCCTACGGAAAGTTAATTACCCTATGGGAAGTTAATAAATTCTAAATAAAGGTATTATAACATAATGAAAATAAATTCTTGAAAAATTCGAAAATGCTTTATCATAGTAGGTATATGTTAATGATTATTCTATTTCTAAACTTAAACATTTTTAAGAAATGATTTACAGTTAATTACATTTAATGAAAACTTTAAATATGTAAAAAATCAAATTTTAATTTAAGTATTCTTGTGCAATATTTCAACTTTTGTTTGTTTCTTTTTTAATTTTTATTGTTAACTGCTGCGAAAGTTATTCTATTTACAGTTTGATATACTATACCGGACATCAAATTTAATTATTAGAATATTTATCTAGTATTGATCAGATATTTATTGTCTCCTTGGAAAAACTGCAGAATTGTTCCCATGCATATTTTCAAAAAATAAGAAAAAGCCTGAACTATGATTTTATATGGTGATTAACTCTAGAATTAATTCAACTTTTCTTTAATACCGAATATTCAACCAAAAATATTCTTTTGATTTTCAATGATAATGTTGTTAAATATATTGAAACTAACAATAACTTTGAGCATTTAAACTAAATCGCTTACTAAAATGTTTGTCAATTGACCATAATGTAGAGTGAAAGCTAAAAAATGGGCATATGTGCAAAATTTAATGAAGTACTGTATATAAAAATTATAATTTCAAAATCAGTTTTGTAAATAGAAATATTTTTAAATTGAGAGATAAACCGTTTCGAATAAAGATAATATTTTACACAAATTAGTGATATTATAGCTTTTCAAAATAAAATAGCGTATAAAAATATAATCATATATTCATTGAAACACATTAAGCACGCTTGCATGCTTAATTTATTGTAATTAATGATCATTATAAATATGTATGCAAATGTATTCCGCGCAAAAATGTATTCATACGATGATAATGTGTGAATTTCAAATGAATATTATTATACTATGGAAATGTTTATCAAGCAACCGTAAAAAGCAAATATGCTGCGTAAGATGTCCCAATGAAAAATCTCTCACCGATTCTTTAAAATATGTAGGTACATCGAAATAGTCTTCAGCATCATCGACTGTAACCACACAAGGTGGTGCCGATATGTTTCTCAGCGTTTTGAGTAATCCCAAAAGTAAAACCGCTGATAATGTAACTGCTATGATCAATTGGAGAGATCTATCTTGATATAAGTTTCCTACTAACCAAGCACCTCGCCATGAATTCACACATATAAATCCATAAACAGCGGTGTAGACCCACGAAGATAGTGCAAAACATGCGTTAGATTTACCTATATTAATATTATATTGAGTTCAGTTACATTTTGAAACTGGTATTGATAGTAGGCTTATTTCAAAAAAAATAAAATATTTAAAATGTTTGTTTATATATCGCCAACATTTTGCTGATTAAATATCCTTTGAATTCGATATGTATTTTAGAAGATAGAGCTAAAAAGCTTTTTCAAGCAAAATAATATTGAAGAAATTATCTTTACCTTCTAAATATCTTTTGATCGGTCCTTGTGCCAAGCAAAATATAAACATCCCAATAAAGCCTATGGCCAAAGACACGAAACTGCTATATATTTCATTATCTGTATAAACATAATGTCCCATTAGATTCCACGTGCCTCTCCAATACCCGACTACGGCGGGCGCAACCAGTGTTAGAGCAAATAGAGCATCCAAAACATCAAGAATAACTGATGATTTCAAAGGATTCATAGTCATCAATGATCACCGGAAGGTCTCTTCTAGGCATACTTGTTGATTGCTCGTAGGTATCATTTGTCTTGTTATCAACTTTTTAAGGTTTTGATTAATAAAACTTAAAAAATATTCGTCGATTTTGTTAATTGACTGATTGGATTGATTCTAAATTACTTGATTGCGTGAATGTTGTAATATTCATTTTTAATAATCTCATCAAATAAAGATCATTTATTACATTATTCTGAATCCATTACGACAACAATATTATTAATATCACATCAAATTTCTAGAAATGATTTCACATTGTTCAACTAATACTTCACTTGCACTCGCGTACACTGCTCAACAATGCATCAATAATACTGCTATCCCGTGGCATCGTGAGCTTAGAGTCATTATTATGATATCACTCTTATCACACAGAATAACAACAAACGACATCCAGTAGAACCAACCAATACATGAGTATCAATCGTTTCAAATTGAAGCGCCTACAACCAGTTAGCACCAAATTGTTTACAGAAACGAGGAAAACTTGCAGTAAGTAAGCATGGCAGAGTGGAACATTTATATCGAGCGCACGTAACGTGTCTGCTTAGAGGCGAGCAAGTAGTTGCTAATCCGCCTCGCAGGATAATTTACCAATTAAACCTGCGACTATATTATGTGGGCCGTAGTATTCCAACATCTCATCCGTGCTCTCACGTGAGCAAACGTTCAAAAATTCACGAATTCACCAAAAACATAAGCACTTCCAAGCTCCAATAAACTTTAATAAAATAAGAGATAAACATATAACATTAAATAACTTTATCATTATTGACCTAAGCCACGGTAAATAGAATATAATACAGTCATAAAATGAGACAAATAATTTCATTATTTGTTTGTAACTATATTGTGGCATGTGGTTTCTATATTTAAATAATTTTTATAAAAAAAAACTCGAGGAATGTACATAGACGTTATTATACTTGCATAGTACGTTACTCGCAAATGTTATATTATATGTACACCACGAATGCAAATATTTATTTCTATTGTTACTAATATTTTTGAATACTTAATTTCATGCAAATTTGCTCTTTGCTCAAATACTATTATAAATACTATTTTATACATATATACATAAACTATTAAGATACACATATGTTAGTAATATTTTTCGATTCAATAATCATAATGTACTTTAGTACGTTATCAGCTTATCAGTTATTGTTAAAGGTTTTTTGAATAGAAGTAGAAATATTATTTACACAAATAATAGATAGTAGAAAATTGATAAAATATGTTTTTCAATTTATATATATATATATATATATATATATATATATAGAATTTTATGATATGAGTGGAACGAATATTAATTGTTTAATATGAACAAAACAGCACTCAGATTTGTTTAACACAACTTTATTTTATGATTACAGACGTTTCGAGACTATGGTGTGTCTCATCTTCAGTGTAATTTCAAAAACAGTTACTTATATACTACACATTCTTTAATAACTTATTTAAATTTCATTTAATTTTTGATATACAAAAAACACCAACTATTCCTTGCAATGCTTGACACAGTACTAAAGAAACACATAACACTTACAGAAATATTCTAAACAAATTTGAAGTACTTATCTAGATGGAGACAGAATGGATATCATTATAATGTAAACAAAAGGAGTGCTATCGCATACAAAAAATCGATAAAAATGAAAAAACAAATTAATTTATGGAAAAGAATAAGATAAATGAAAAAAATTTTATAAATTATTAATGATGTTTATATAAGTGTCATGTAAAATATTTGTGTCGGTTCTTAGATTTATGCTATTGTTAGTCCGAACTATTAACATTGATTCTGCCATGCTCCGTTTAAATAAGTCTTTCTCATGGAATAAAATTTGGGGATTGTCAAAATCAAACTTATGGTTGTTGATATTAGCATGATCCACAAGTGTACTTTTAAATTTTTTGTTGTCTATTTTTTGACATTGTAATTCATGTTGCCTGAGTCTCTTTTCTAAGTTCTGGCAGGTCTGGCCAATATAAGAGCAATTACAATCCAAACAATTTACTTTATGAACTATATCTTTCTTTTTTGTTAATGGAGTTTCATCTTTAATTTTGGAATATAAAAATTTTAATTGTTTTAATGAAGAAAAAGTAATACGAATATTGTGTTTTTTGAAAAGTCTTTTTGATAATTGGTTAAAATTATTGTCAAGATATGGAAAATTAATAAAAAAAGTTTTTTCAGGAACACTTGTTTTGCCAGGCTCTTCCGGTTTCTTATCAAGAGGTTCAAGTAATTTTGCGACTCTATTTTTAATAATTGGACAAATTAACTTATATGGAAAATTATTGCCAAGTAGGATCGTTTTAACTAATTTTATGTTTGTATCATGAAACAGAGGATCAGATAGTAAAATAGCGTGATCTACAAGATTTAGAATGGTAGAAATTTTTATATTGAGAGGAACATGCGAATTAAAATTAATGTATCTCCCGGACCAACTATCTTTTCTGTACCAGTCTGTATAACATACACCACCTCTATTAATGAGTTTTACGTCAAGAAAATGTAACGTCGAATCATTTTCAAGTTCCTGAGTGAATTGTAAAAAAGAATTGTACTCATTGAATTTGTTGAAAACATTATCTATATCTTTTTTATTAAGTAATATTAATGTGTCATCGACATATCTGAAATAAACCATAGGTTTGGAAGGTAAAGAATTTAAGACATGATTTTCCAAATCTTGTAATACTAAATCCGCCAAAACAGGACTTAATGGGCTGCCCATTGGACAACCTCTCTTCATCGTATAATATTTTTTATTAAAAGTGAAATATGATGCTTTTAAAAGTAATTCTATTCCTGAAATAAAAATTTCCATCGGCAAACATGTGAATTCAACTATTTGCATCCATCTTTTCTTTATAGCTGTAATAATTAGATAATGCGGAAGATTATTAAATAAATTAATGACGTCCAGACTCATAAAGGAACAATCAGGAGGAATTACTTTATGTTTTATATGTTCTATTAACTGGAAAGAGTTATTTAAACGGTATGGAGAATCTATGGTGACATTCTTTAAAATATCTGAAAAATATTTTGCTAAAAAGTAGTATGGCGAATCAATGTAGGAAACAATTGGTCTAAATGGGCAATTAGGTTTATGGATCTTTGGAAGGCAATAGAATTTTGGGGTTAAAGGATGTTGTACTTTTAACTTTAATGATATGGTAGTATTGATATGTCCCTTTTTCTCTAATAAATTTATAAATTTAAATACTTGTCTATGGTGATAGTTGTTCGGATCCGATGCCAATTAAAAGTACACTTGTGGATCATGCTAATATCAACAACCATAAGTTTGATTTTGACAATCCCCAAATTTTATTCCATGAGAAAGACTTATTTAAACGGAGCATGGCAGAATCAATGTTAATAGTTCAGACTAACAATAGCATAAATCTAAGAACCGACACAAATATTTTACATGACACTTATATAAACATCATTAATAATTTATAAATTTTTTTCATTTATCTTATACTTTTCAATAAATTAATTTGTTTTTTCATTTTTATCGATTTTTTGTATGCGATAGCACTCCTTTTGTTTACATTATAATGATATCCATTCTGTCTCCATCTAGATAAGTACTTCAAATTTGTTTAGAATATTTCTGTAAGTGTTATGTGTTTCTTTAGTACTGTGTCAAGCATTGCAAGGAATAATTGGTGTTTTTTGTATATCAAAAATTAAATGAAATTTAAATAAGTTATTAAAGAATGTGTAGTATATAAGTAACTGTTTTTGAAATTACACTGAAGATGAGACACACCATAGTCTCGAAACGTCTGTAATCATAAAATAAAGTTGTGTTAAACAAATCTGAGTGCTGTTTTGTTCATATTAAACAATATATATATATATATATATATATATATTTATATATATATATGTATATATTGTCATATATGTTGTAAAATGCCATTTCTAATGAAGTTTCACGAATGCTACTAATACGCCATTTGTACACCTTGTATTTAAGTGTTTAGGTAACGCGGAATAAAGGTAGTACTAACCTGATTCAAATCAAAGTTACCTGTATTCGAATCAATTTATATAAAGGCATTCGTGTTCCAAATTGTGCTAATCGAATTCTAATATAAATCAAAACTAACCAAATCATCCGAGTCATTCTGATTCGGATCAAAAGATATGTAAAAATATTTGAGTTGTTAATGATAGGCAATGTTGACCACGTGCGTGTGCTATTAGACGGAGCTCTGGGCTCTAATTCATTGATACTAAATATTGACAATTAAATTATATTTTAGAAACACAATTTTAACTGAAATATAATTAGGTAAGTTCTTGAGACACAAGCTACAATTTACGATTTATATAAGAACAATTTTTCAAATCAGTAAATATGGACGTGAATATTAATAAAAGGTAGAACTTCATAGAATTTAGTGTTTTAATGCTGCCCATAACCGGTAGTAAGAAATTATATCCAGCCGTGAAAATTGCACTAATTGATCAAATAGAATATTAATTAAAATATATTTAAAAATCATCTAAAAGTTATTTTAAAAAATTATATAGATAAATATCTAAACAAATAATTGTAAAATATTATTTACCGAAAGTATATAGAGTAGGGCAAGGCACAAAGGTCCAATTTGATTTAGAGCAATTATATTGTGAAAACCAAACCAATTATATCAAAACAAATAATACATATCAATCACACAACTATCTGACTATTTTTAATCATACTACCAGGTTATTCGTCCTAATGGTAACGTATTTGTTTGCTGTTTTTTCAAGATTTGTAGTCTAGTCCTTTTTATTCCATAGGCAGAATTGTGCTGATGTGTTTTTGGTAGAGATCTGCCGGGCCTTTTTCTTGTAATGAAGTGTTGAAAAAATTTTTTTCGACGATTTTTACTATTATTTTTTTGACGGTAGATACCATAGTCTTCTAGATCATACTAAAATATTACGGCCCTACGACAACTCGTTTAGCTTCAAAAATTAGTCAAAATTTTCAAAAATTAGTATAGTTTTTTTGGCATTCGTCAAAATTAGACTTTTTATCGACGATTGCTCAAAAACGCCTGAACCAATTTCAGAAATTTAAAAACCATTTGATGTGTCTCAATGAGTGAATTTTGTGCGACGATCGGCCGAGCCGTTCCTTCGAAATTTGGAAAAATTGTTAAACTTTTAGTCTACATTTAAGCACAAACTACCGAATTGATTTTAAAATATCAAAAACTGTTCGCAAGATATTTGTTGGGAATGATACTGATTAGTTTTAGGTGAAAATCTATCGAGCCGTTTTCTTGTAATTAACTGTTGAAAAAAAAATTTAAGCCGATTTTTATGAAACTTTTTTTGATGATATATATCATGGTCTTATACAACTTATTGAAATATTACGGCCTTACGACAAGTAATTTAATTTTAAAAATTCATCAAAGTTTGAGAAAATGAGTTGGCATTGATATTTTGCCTTGTGGCAAGTTACATGAACTTTCCGATATGTGTAAATAATTGACTTAATCAATTAAATATAAATTAATTTATGAGTTATTAAAAGTATTTCGACACACTATAATTATACCAAGTAAATCGTCTTATTTTAAACGTCAAAAAAACTACTCATTTTCTCAAACTTTGATAAATTTTTAAAATTAAAACACTTGTCGTAAGGCCGTAATATTTTAGACTATGGAATCTACCGTCTATAAGACTATAAGATAAAATATAGTCTATAAGATTATATAATCTACCGTCAAAAAAAAGTCATAGAAATCGTCGAAAATTTTTTTTCAACACTTTATTACAAGAAAACTAATCAGGTCGATTTCCAACCAATATCTTTCGAACGGTTTTTGAATTTTCAAAATCGATTCAGAATTGCGGGCTAAAACGTGGACGAATCCAATATATTGGGACATTTTGTCAAATAATTTATTTCGAGATATATACATTTGCATTATATCAAATGTATCAATACTTCCAGCATTAGAACGAGTTTAGCAGCAACATGATAGGGTGGAGCAGGGCTTGAAGATCTGCGAGTACAAAAGTCCACTTTAATTTTCGTCATTTAATTGTTTTATAATAAGCATCGATAGTTTCACTTTATATTCAACAGATTATTTATATAATCTCTAGAAAATTTGGTTAGGGTAAAAAGGACAGACTAAACATTCTGGCAAAGGTGTGAAAAATATGTTAATACTGAATAATAATGTATAATAAGCAAAAAGGAAATTTTACAAGAGATAAATGAAATTAATAGTCTCCAACTCTGCTGATGAATAATCAGGTATAATCGTATGTAAAAAATGTGCATTAGTAGCTTTCATTTTGGAAAATCCCCTATAATTTAAAATGAGACATTGAGTGTGTTTGCCCTCTATGGGGTGAAAGGAACAAAATGAAAATTTTTAGAAAAAGCGGAAAATAAACATATTTCTATATTCAAATAATAACTGGAATTTTTTTTGATCATATTTTTATAGTTGGTTGTTTGATATGTGTTATGCGCTGTAAAACTATGAATGTTGTTTGGTTTTTGCAGCATAATTACTATTGATATGCTGATAAACTTATGTTATATATTGCGATGCTGATTGGGATATTTCACTCGAAGATGCATCTAATTATAGCTGCATCCACAGCTCAACAATCAATTACTAATGATACGAGTGCTATTTTCTATCTTGATAGTAATATGTAACGGTGAGTCAAACATCCAATAAATTTGTGTTAGTTGCCTCTTAAACTACACACTTGTACATTAATAATCAGTTAATTATTTTTTATACTAAAGATTTTCTTGAATATTTTTACGGCTAAACAACGTTTTCCGGGCCAGCTAGTATATATATATATATATAGATATATATATATATATATATACAGACATATATATATGTAATTAGTATAAAATTATTTATACTGTTTATAATTATTGATGACATGAATTTTCGACTTTGACATTACGCCTAATAATAATGCCTGCTAGTCTTGCATAATATCTTTCGCAATTAAATTAAGTGATATAAATATAGTTGTGAAACTCACTAATAAATCTATAAATATTTTTAACAACTGATAAAATCAAATGTGACAATTATATCCTTTAAATGCTCATTTCACTCTGCGTTTTATAGATTTATACAAGTGAACTGATATTGAATGGAATAATAAAATATAAATAAAGTATTCAATATGTCAAATCCATCATTCAGATAATGTTTTTCATATTCTGAAAACTTTTAAATTCAAAGATTAAATATAAAATTAATTATATATTTATATAATTAGTTATATATCATAACTGGTCTTCAAATATATTTACCTTTAACAAAATTATTTTTGTGAAATACTAAGTTAAGTGCTTTATTACCCCAAATCGATTTCAAAATTTCAATTTTTTTAATTTCAAAAAAATCGAAATTTTGATTTTTTTCTTAAAAAATTAAATACTATTTTAAATGTTATATAAAAATAAAAAGAAGAAAAGTTATGAGGTAAAATTTTGTAGTGCATCTTTTGCATCTGACTATATTATGTATATGTGTAGCGTGACTTTCATCGATTCTTATATCCAGTAAAATTCAAAATAAAAAAAGAATTTTCCGCTATTTCATGCATGTGCATGTCGGGTACAAAAATCAAAATAAACTAAAACTCCAATTAAACTTCCGGCATTTGACATTTTTTAACTTTTCGAAGAAATGTATAGAGTTTTCTATGTCGATTTTTATTATAAGCATATTGAAATTGGAAATATGAACAAACTGCACTATTTTCTAGAATATTTATATATTCATCTTAAATTTTCAGACATTTCGAGAGTAGGTTAGACTCATCCACAGTTTAATAGATAAGTTATAATGATTAAAATATGCATATGAATAATAGGTGCACATATGAATTCATATCCATATTTTATAATAATTATCCAATATAAATTATACTAGTGATGAGAAAAACCTTTTATCAAAAAGTTTGTGAAATTTAGATTATTTACAAAATAGTGCCAGAAGAAGTGCTGTGTCCTTATTTCCGAATTAATATTCTTTTCACTTATAGAAGGGAAAACTGGGTACGATCGTGCTACTTTTTTTGATCAGAAAATTATTCAAATCTAATTAATTAAATTTTGGTAATTTGAACATTTGTTTACGTGGAAATACTAAAATACTGTCGATGGATTAGTAATGAAATAAAATTGTACTAAAAAAGGACGAGTGTCACAGCCATACACACCCCAGAGACAGTTGTAGCAAGCATAAAAATAGTTTAAAAACAGTAGGTATAAACACCAAATTAGTTTATAATGACTGTTATTGTCGTTAATAACATATTAATAATGATAATATCTAATACAACACAACTTAAACATTTAAACAAAGCTTAAGAATAAAATATAAATAAAGGTAACAAGAATTCTTTGGGAAATCTTTTTCTTCCTATATTGAATTTTCATTTTCCTTTCTTTTTCGTAATTTGTCTTAGTTAAGTGAGATTTGTATTATATATTGAATCTTCGCCCAAAAAGGACAAGAAATACATGCCACAACCGTACCCAATAAAAACGCTGAATTATCTAAGCATAAACTAATTGCTGGTAAATAACTACTAATGTTCAACTTACAGCAAAATAACCAACAAAGCACAATAACAAAATTTATCTCAAAATCTGTATAGTTTAGTTGTTATGGCAACTGTCACTACCCTGGCACAACCGTACCTAGTCTCCCCTGTATACGAGGTGTGTTCAAAAAGTACCCGGAATTACTAATAATTAAATTTCGCGGGTCTGGAGTGTCTGATTGTCAAAAATTTTTTTTATTGTGTTGGTATACATGCCCCTAAAGTATGATGAAATTTTCAGCTATATTCACTGTTTACTTTGTCTGTGGTAGTCGCTAAGGTTCGACGTGTTTTTCTGAGCTCGGCGATTTTTACAATGGAAGAATTCAATGGAAAGTCAAAGAATTTGTATTAAATTTTGCGTAAAAAATGAAATAAAGTGTTACAAAGTGCAAAAATTCACCAGATATGGCTCCGTGTGACTTTTTCCTATTCCCAAAGTTGAAGAGACCCATGAAAGGACGGCGGTTTTCCTCTATTGAAGAAAATCGCTGAGAGTGCTCAAGGACATATCAAAAAGTGAATATCAAGGGTGCTTCGAAAATTGGAAAAAACGCTGGCATAAGTGTATTATATCTGGGGGGGACTACTTTGAAGGGGACCACATTAATGTAGACGAATAAATAAATATTTTTTTGAAAAAACGAAAATTCCGGGTACTTTTTGAACAGACCTCGTATATATGTACGTCAGTCAAGTAAGAGCGTGCCGACTTTACGACAGTTAATGAAAGATTTTGATCTAATTTTTTCGTAAGCCGATAAAGTGAAGCTTTGTCCTTGATGCATTGTCAACACAGGTTTAGTTGCCGTTGATCTTTTGAGAAAAAATCACGTTAAACACCATGAGTGCTAAGTTTCGCGTCGCGCTACGTGGCTGCGCCCTTTTGCATCCACCCAAAAGGTCCCCAATTGTCGCAATCAGCTGCTGCTAAACATATGAGAAAGTTGAAGGCATTTGTACAGAATTCGATAAACCTATATAAAGTTGCTAAAAATGTCGATGATTTATCGGAACGTGGTTCAAATAAAAAAGAAGAAAAAAGAACAGTGAATGTGTTTTGGCGGAATCCTGCTTTAACACTGCAGAAAGGACGAGCAAAATTAATGGCAAAATGTTTAGAAATATCTACAAAAATATCTACAAAACTATCTGAACCTTGCTTCGTATTCATGATCTGAAATAGCACAAAACAAAGTGGAAGCCTCTGACGACTGAAAAACATGTGCATCTTTTCTGCTTGGGCACATAAAAATATTGATAGAGTACTGATGAAAGTTCTATATGAGCACGTACTGCCTTCATCGAGCCGTTAAAATAAAATACGAGTTGTCAGACTAAAATAATCCGTAAAATTAGTAAAAAGCAGGCGTCGGAGATGCCAGCCAATTGTCGACTCCGGTGGTGACTTGACAGATATTGACCAAATTGCATCATTGCTTGTAACGTTTACAATGCATATATAAATACTAAAGTTAAATAAAATAATTATTTTTATAAATTAACACGGCCACGCTCTTACTTGACCGACTGTACATATATAAAAATTAAGAAACCTCAATAAGTACATTAGAAAATATCTACGTAATTCTATTCTACTCTATATAATTCTATATTTCAATGAAACCTACTAACACATTGAACATATAATTCATTTACAATTATCTGCCATAATTTTGATTCATTAAAGTATTTCAGTAATGATTAAAGATTTTGAATAACGTAGAAGAAATATTATGTTTCATATATTTTTGAAGAAAACATCAATACACAGTGTAGCAGTTTGGAATGTTATTAAAAAAGTCGTGAATAATTAATTCGGACTTATTAATTATTATTTATTTTGTATTAAATTTTAAACAAATGCGCTTACAAACTTGAACTATAACTTGTAAATTCCAACTGTTATGTCACAGGTATTGATTTATTCACATAAAGTTTCAGCAATGTTCATTCCACAATTAACAAACACCAATATTTACACAACAATACACAGTATTAATTTCCAGACTAACCTCAGTTCGAAATCTGGTTGGAAAATTGAAGACGAATTCTTTGGAGTCGGTTACGATGACCGTCGGAGGCACCAGAAGGTTCCTCACACTTTTCAACCCCACTAAAGAAACGGTGCAAAACGTTGTCACCGCCAGAACGTGTTGCCACTGCGACTCATTTGGGTTGTTGTATACGAAGTCGTCGAATAACGACCAAACGCCTCGCCAATGCAGACTGCAGCCATGGGAAAACAGGTACACGTACAGCTTACTCGCCAACTGAAAACGAATTACCAAAGGTCATGCATGTCGGGTAACTATAACTACCACTAATTTTTCGCGCATGCTGATATAACCCGAACCATACTTCGATGGAGAAGTTTGTTTTCACGAAACGATTTTCTAATTATACCTTTTCTCGTGTTAAGTCACTCTTATTCGTTTGAAACTAAATATTGACCAGTGGAGCACGGCATCGTGCCTTAAGGCAAATTGCTGGAACTTCCCGTACCGCAATGAACTATTCGAGGAATATCAAAAGCTTTCAAATAGATTATTATAAATGATGTAACTTTCATTATTCGTATTTTATAGGCAAAATATGAGAGCTTAAAAATGTAAGGTCAATTTTTAATTTAATTAGAAATTTATCAACTTTCATATATGTTTACATAAAAAGTAAATACTGGGATCCAGATTCTCCGTAGCTATCTGGGATATCGTTTGCAATATTGATGTCTAGTTGAATATTTTTTGAGAGTAGTTAAGCAATGATAACTAGTTGGTATTGGTATTTTGCCTTGAGGCAAGTTACATGAACTTCCCGATTTGTGTAAATAATCGACTTAATCCATCTTTGATAAATTAATTCATGAGTAACTACTCTACTAGTTAAAAGTATTCGAAGTGGATTTATTACACTTTATTAAAAATCAACCGGGTCAGAATATTTTTTAAAAGCAAATTTTCAAAAATCAATAATTTTCATAATTGAGACAGTTTTTTGTAGGACTTTAATTGTTTAGCATGTTCATTAAGACCAAGTACTCTATCGTTATACCAAATAAATCGACTAATTTCAATTTAACAAATGTTAAAAGAACTACTCATTTTGTCAAACTTTGATGAATTTTTAAAATTAAACTACTTGTCGTGAGGCCGCAATATTTCAGTAAGTTCTATAAGACCATGATTTATATCGCCAAAAAAAGTTCCAAGAAAATTGGTTTAATTTTTTTTTCAACAGATAATTACAAGAAAACGGCTTGGTAGATTTTCACCTAAACCTAATCAGTATCATTCCTAACCAATATCTTTCGAACAGTTTTTGATTTTTTAAAATCGATTCGGTAGTATGAGCTTAAATGTGAACGAAAAGTTTAAAACTTTTTTCCAAATTACAAAGAAACGGCTCGGCCGATTGTCGCACAAAACTGAGAAAAAATAATCCTCATCAATATACATCAAATGGCTTTCAAATTTCTGAAATTGGTTCAGGCGTTTTTGAGAAAACGTCGATGAAATGTCTAATTTTGACAAATGCTAAAAAAACGATACCAATTTTTGCAAACTTTGACGAATTTTCAAAGTTAAACCAATCATCGTAGGGCCGTAATGTTTTAGTATGATCTAGAAGACTGTAGTATCTACTGTCAAAAAAATAATAATAAAAATCGTCGAAAAAAAAATTTAACACTTCATTACAAGAAAACGGCCCGGCCGATCTTTACCAAAAACTAATCAGCACGATTCCCAATCAATATATTTCGAACGGTTTTTGAATTTTCATAATTAGTTCAGAATTGCGGGCTAAAACGTGGACAAAAATTTCTTTACTTTTTTGCTATTTATAAAGAAACGTCTCGGTCGATCGTCCCACAAAACTGACAAACGATAGTCCTCGTCGAGATACATCGAACGGCTTTTAAATTTTTTATATCGGCCCAGCCGTTTTCAAAAAAACGTCGATTTACGGTAAAAAATCTGTTCACACACACACACACACACGTACTTTTTCCAAATTTGGACTCATTCGATTCAGAATGGCTTGAAACGTGGAGAAAACATAAAATTAGCGAATCGGATTTTTGGATGAAAACAAACTTCTCATTCGGGAAGTTAAGAGGTAGGTGTATGTGTGTGTTTGTACTTTTCATGCCGTTTCTTCATAATTAACAGAAAAGTGCAGATAAATTAGACTATGTTTTATCCAAAAATGCTGAATCGATTTTGAAAATTCAAAAACTGATCCAAAAATTTTGTTTTGAGTCGGGCTAATTAATTTTTGGTAAATCATTTGAAAATTATTTGAAAAAAAAGGATAATTTTAGCGAAACTTTTTATGATGATGCACACTCATGTCTTAAAAAACATATTAAAACATTATGGTTCCACGACAAATTAAACATTCATTGAAATTAGTCAGCAGCGCATTTTGGACGTAAGTCAAAAAAAGTCAGGTAACCTTTCGCTGACGGTCTTTTAAAATCTGATAAAAGAATTCTTCAGCAACTTGATATATAATTGGAATATATTGAAATCCTATTGATTGAGTCAATAATATACATATGTAGGAATGTTCGTGCAAGATTCCAGTTTAAAGCAAAATGCAACTTAACATACAATTGAAAACTAGTTAGTCTAATTGATTTAAGTGTAAATTGTAAAAAAAATTATCGTATGGTATTTAAATAATTGAGCCTGTTTTCAAAAAATTCAAAATGTTTTTTAATGACTAATAATAAGTTTCAAACTTTCTGACTCTTACGTTTATATTGTATGTATTAGTATTAGTAGTATATATATATTTATGCATAATTGATTAAATAACCAGATTAAATGAGACAGCAAAAGCTGACAATGGAAAGTTTAGCAATTCCGAATAATTTCAGAATAAAGTATGCAAAATGACAATTGGGTAAGCAAAAATCACAGATGCGCAGTCATGTGTAAATCAATATTTAGCTTTTTATGAAGAATTTAAAATTCGCTTTTCGATATAAATTCAAAAAAAAATTCAAAATCAACTATTATTTACTAACTTGTGTAACTTTAGAATTTTGGTCAGAGATTTAAAAAGTTTGCATTGGTCTATTTGTCAACTTAGGGTACGGGAGACTGAGTACGGTTGTGCCAGGAAACGGTAGTGACATTCGTCATAACAGCTAAACTATATTGATTTTGCGGGTTCAAAGCTAGAAAGATAAAGTATAATTGTTTGAATAAGTTTCCATTATCGCTTTCAATCGGTGCCTTACTTTGTGTGAAATTTTGCTAAGTTGAACATTAGTAGTTACTTACGAGCAATTCGTTATTACTTAGATAATTTAGCTTAGTCATAATGATAATTTATTTTCAATAGTGTGAGTTGAGTACAGTTGTGACAAATTTTATAGATACGATCGTGACATGTATTTCTTGTTCTTTTCGGGTGAAGTAAAAAATCTAACTTAACTAAAACAAAATACGAAAGAAAAGGGAAAAGAAAAATTAAATATAAGAAAAAATAAGATTTCACAAAGAGTTCTTGATAACTATATTGAAAAAAATATGTTTTATTATGTATTGTTATATTTTATTCATGAGCTTTGTTTAATGTTACTAAAGTTTATTTTGTGTTGTGTTACATAATATTGTTATAAACGACAATAAAAGTCGTTTTAAACTATATTGGTGTTAATACCAAAATTGATGTTTATATTATTTATTAACTTCTCAAAGGTGAAATTTATGTTTTCATTAAAAAATCCGATTCGCTAACTTTATGTTTTCTCAACGATTCAAGCCATTCTTAATCGAATGAGACCATATTTGGAACTAGTAGAGTGTATGGCATCGTGCCTTAAGGCAAATTGCTGGAACTTCCCGTACCGTAACAAAATGTTCGAAGAATATTGAATTTGTTCAAATAGATTATTATAATTTTTTTTCCAAAATCAATTATTTTGTTAAAACAAGTAGAAAGTTCTTTGAATCATTTAATTCGGATGCTTAGTTCTCTCAAAAACTGCCATTTTTTGCACATTTAGCTCTGTATCTTCGAAATGACTGGGCCTGCTTTTGCCAAAAACTAATAACCACTTCTTCCAATTATTACTAATTGAATGTTCTTTAGATCATTCAAATCGGATGATCCGTTCTCTCAAAAACTCGATTTATAGTTTCTGCACTCTTTACTCTTTATCTCCGTATTTGTTGGACCTGCCTTTGCCAGAAACTAATCAGCACATCTCCTTATCAATAGGAATCGAATGTTTTTTGAACCACTCAAATCGGTTGATCCGTCCGGCCGAAAACGTCGACGAAAATTTGTATCTATACATACATACACACACACATACACACACACATCCATTTTTTCTGTGGTATGCCAAAATGTTCAGGAACCTTCAAAACGTGAAGAAATGTAAAAATTTTCAATTTCGATTTTTGAACTATTACAATAACTTACCCTACGGGAAGTTAAAAAGTATGTATGCGAACAGTTTTTTACCTTTTTATGTCGTTTTCCAAAAAACGGCTGAACCGATTTCAAAAATTTAAAAACCGTTCGATGTAACTCGATAAAGACTAGCGTTTGTCAGATTGGCACGACGATCAGCCAGATCGTTTCTTTGTAAATATAGCAGAAAAAAGAAAAAAAAGTCCACGTTTCAGCCCGCAATTCTAAATCGGTTTTAAAAACACGGATATTATTTTGATGTAAATTCTATCCTTTGCACTTTTATTTATTTAAATTTATATTATTATTTATCAATATTACTAGATGTTAATAATTTAACAGTTGCAATAATTATTGAAATTAAAAAACACACAAAAATCGTACAAAAGGTATTGGTTGGGAATCGAACTAATTAGTTTTTGACTCGCTGGCACACGTTCTTGTAATTACCTTTTGAAAAAAAATGTCGAATAAAAGTATTTTTGACAATAGATATGATGTCTTTTAGAGCATACTGAAATATTACGGCTCTGCGACAAGTCGTTTAATTTTAAAAATTCGTCAAAATTTGCAAAAATTAATGACGTTTTTTAGCGTCTGTCAAGACTAGACCTTTGATCGACGTTTTCTTAACCGAACCGATTTCAAGAGTTTAAAAGTCATTCGATGTATCTTTATGAGACCTATAGTTTCCCAGGTTTGTGTGATGTTCGGCCGAGCCGCTTCTTAGTAATTAAAAAAAAAAGTGAAAAAATTTCGTTCACGTTTTAGCCAAAAATTCTGAGTCGATTTCAATCATTAAAAATCTGTTTAAAATATATCAGTTGGGATATCTTTTAAACGTGATACTTGCGGATTAGTTTTGGACAAAGATCGGTCGAGCCGTTTCTTCGTAATCAAATGTTGAATAAAATTGTTTCAATGAATCTTTTTATGTTGACATTGACATCATGGTCCTAAAGAACATCCTAAAATTTTACGGCTATACGGCAAGTAGTTTAATTTTAAAAATTCATCAAAGTTTAAAAATTGTTTTAAAAAATACGGTAGTTAAAATTTCTGTCAAAAATCAATAAACCACAAACTTAGGGCATACAAGTACGCATGTGCATTCATATAATTACACATAATTTTTTAAATGTGTTTAAAAAAACTCTATTGAGAATCACAATGTTTAGATTTAAGTGAATATGCAAACTTTATTTTTGAAATAAACAGTTGAAAATTTTATCTAAATATCTAAATCGGTTAATTAAGTCAATTACAAGACATTTCGGGATGTTCATGCAACTTGCCTTATAGCAAAATGCCACTTTCAAGTAGTTCTTAACCTACTTTTATGCCTGTTACAACCTAGGGGTGTGGATGCTTGCGACATTCGTTTTTTTTTGCATAATTTGATTTTATAACTAATCCATCGTATTTATGTCAGTATTCAGATAGTATTTCAATTTTTTAAATTAAACGACTTGTCGCAGAGCCGTAATATTTAATAGATTTATTGAATTTTTTCCCAGCTAACTGGTAAATAACCAAAATAATGGTTGATCAAGAAAAAGTATCACAACCGTACCCGATCTCCTCTACTATGAGTGGAAAGAATATTAAATTGTAAATATGAACTGAATTGGAAAAAATAGATTATTTAAGTGAATACTGAATAGTCATTCAAGGTAAAAATGTCCAGAAATCATAAGATTTTAATTATTAGGCAGAAGAATTACTAGATCGAACATTTTGACGTTTTTTAATTTGTATTCGACGGTAAAAACTATATTGGAAAACGTTTGCCAAAATGTTCAGAAATCTCTGAAATGTAAAGTGAATAAAAAGTTTCATTTTTATTTTTTTATATATATTTCCCCAAATCGTCTTCACTTAAATCTGTATAGACTTCACTACATACCAGAGAAGACAATTCCAACTGGTTGCACGTTACAAATAGTTCTAAGGTTTCGTTAGAACTAACCCTAAAAATGATAAATTTGAAACGAATGAAGATATATGATAATTTATAATTAGTCGATAATAGTAACGCAAACCGAAATTTTATGATATGCAGTTCAATTTTATATTACGTGTCATAAATGACGCACCTGCACAATTTTGTGTACTGCGTCCGTATGTGGGACAGTAGCTCTGGCAATATTATGCAGGATAATTTGCATGTCCAATCAAGACAAAATATTAAAAAATACTAGATCAAATTCATTCAAGGTTTACATTTTGCATATCCGTTCAAACAATACAAGATCGTTAGTTTTGTGTTAACGCGCATGTGATTATGCCTTTTTCCTATTTTCATTAGCATTTAAATTGTTCTATTAAACTCGACGAGTATTCATAACGCTTGAGTTTGTCATACAGCAATTATTTGCTTAGTAGTTCCCTCATAGTGCTTTGTATTATATGAGACTGTGTTAGAAATCCAAGCCAAGTCAACTTAACATGGTTTTCAAGGTTTTCTCATCGATCGAGTTGCTCACAATGAGAGTTATTACACCACATGAATCTAATCTTAATAAAGGTCAAAGAGCCCTTCATACGTTAATTTGTAGAAGAATTTTTACCGTTATTACACACTGTGGTTTGATGCTCATATTTTCTATTGCACATTTAATTTTTTATATTTGTTACCTTATACTTCTTATTTCATATTTTATATTTTATTCTTCAAACTTTTTATTTCACACTTAAAACTTTATTTTTCATATTTTATAATTAACTTCCCGTAGGGTAAGTTATTGTAATGGGCCGAAAATCGGAATTGAAAATTTTCACATTTCTCGACGTTTTGAAGGTTTCAGAACATTTTGGCATACTTCAGAAAAAATGGATGTGTGTGTGTGTATGTATGTATGGATACAATTTTTCGTCCACGTGTTCGGGCGTACGGATCAATCGTTAGTTTTTGCAGAGGAATGTCCAGCAGTTACGGAGATAAAGAGCAAAGAGTGCAGAAAATAAAAATCGAGTTTTTGAGAGAACGGAGCATCCGATTTGAATGAACTGAAAAACATTCAATTAGTAATGATTGGGAGAAGTGGTTATTAGTTTTTAGCAAAGGCAGGCCCAGCCATTTCGAAGATACGGAGCTAAATGTACAAAAAATGATAGTTTTTGAAAGAACTAAGCGTCAGATTTAATTGATTCAAAGAACTTTTTGCTTTTCTAAACAAAATAATTGATTTTGGAACAAAAAATGTTTTTGTTTCAACTTTTTTTTTTAATTTTTTGTATATCGAAAAATCAGATTTTCTTTTTAATTCTGACTATAGTTCTAATATACTTTAAACAAATAATTTCAACTTTGCAATTCAGTTTATATAATTCTTATAAATATCAGACAATGTTACAATATTTATAATAATCTATTTGAAAACATTCAGAATTCCTCGAACATTTCGTTACGGTACGAGAAGTTCCAGCAATTTGCCTTAAGGCACGATGCCACCCACCCCACTAGTTTTCATATGTCTTGAAAGTGAAGCGTGGTGAACGGGGCTTGCTGTAACAGTTTTAATTAAAACCACTATAAAGATGGATGAATGTTGTAATAGACTATTGGTCGTTATTTTACAATCAATTATTTTCTAGATAAAGTGTGGTGATACAACTTATCTCGTGCTTGAAGCTAGTTCTAAAGTCTACCAAAAAAACGACAACAATCATGAATTTTTTATTTACTTTCAACAAATTTGTCATTTTTCAAAAGTAAGTGAAACGTCATACTTGTGCTCACATCTTACAAATGATACATTCTATCCTGTAAGAAGTAGATGTGTCTGATGCAGCGGGTAAAATTTTTGATAGAACATATGCCATTTTGGAACCACTCCTCCTATTACACAATTAGTATGGTTTTCACAAAGGACAATCAACTGTTGGTGCAATGAACTTGGAAGTTACATGAACATTGCATCAAGGAAGCCATTGAAGAAGCCAGGTGAACCACATCAAGTATGCTTTTAATTTTGAAAACTAGGATTGCATTATGAATACATTCCGCGAAAAGAACGTGACCTTTGTAATATTGTCGCTGGCTAATTTACAAATAGATTACTGATGTAAGATTTCTGGGATGATACAAAAGAATATAATATAATCGAAGGTGTACTGCAGGGTTGGTTCAGGCCTATTGTTGTGGAATATCATAAAAGATGACCTCTTGAAGCTGGAGATTCAATATAAAACTGGGCCATAACTTTTGTAACAATTAGGGGGCGTCCATTAATCACGTGAGGTTTTTAGGGGGAGGGGGGGTTTGACAAAAAATGACAAAATATCACATTTTTTAAATAAAACATTTTCAAAAAAAAAATTACTTTATTCAAAAATTTTACAGTTTTTTCAAATAGCTAAAAATACACGTGATGTTTGGTGGGGAATGGCGGGTAGTTTTGAACATCACCATGTATCACTAAGGGGGAGGGGGGTCCAAAAATCTTTAAAAACACGTTCACGTAATTGATGGACGCCCCTTTAATTGCTGAATGAAAACGATGAATATCCAATTGACACAACAAAAGAGTGAAGCTGTTTTTATTAAAAGCAGAAAAGTAAAAAGGAAATCTAGAGATCGCATCAAAACATTACACTCGTTTTAGCAACTCGGTTGCACTTTTGATTTGACTTATTTTTTCAGTGATACAGACAAAAAAGTAGGTTTTTACATCATAACTTAGATTTTGTTACAACTAACCCCATAATTTAATGTTAACAGTTTCGTAATTATAAAAACTGTTACAGAGGTCGTTAGATACTAAAAATTTGAATAGAAATAATGTATACAAAATTTGAAATTAGTAATTAGTAACCAGAAGTTTTGCGAAAATTTGATCGTACCTGACAAAAACTAAGAATATTTCCAGTTTCTGCTCGAGTCGACTGGACATTTTCTATGCCCACATAATGCAGCGCGAGTCATAATTCAAATATCCCCATTAATAGGAATCGAGTGTTTTTGAGCCATTCAAATCGGTTCATTCTTGCGCCCGAAAACGTGGTCAAAAAATTGCGGACACACAAAACAAACACACACATGCATTTTCTGTAAGATATGCCAAAATGTTCAAAATCCTTCAAAACGTGAATATATGCAAAAAAAATTAATATCGATTTTTGGACGATTACAATAACTTACCCTACGGAAAAATGGATAACGTTTGCTAATCTCCTGAACCTGATATAGCAATTATCAAATTAATAAATTAGAAAAACTTTCCTTCTCAAATGAGCAAAAATTATTTTGCTGACCATCCATGACCATCCATCAGCAGCTCGAACTGACACGTAGGCAATTTAATTGGTTAATGGGCTGAAATCACAAGTCTCATTAGAAAATAAACTCCTAATATACAAGACAATTATTAAACCAATATGATCCTACAGTCTACAACTATGGGATGCGGCCAGTAAATCAAACATAACTATTTTACAGAGGTTCCAGAACAAAATTTTGAAAGAAATCGTGAACGCTCCAAAACATGTTCTAAACTGGTTAATACATAAATTTCTTAGAATTCTAACTGTAGAACAAGAAATTATTCATTACTGCTCCAGGCAAAAGGCTCGTCTAAGTCGTCATCCAAACAAACTAGCGTGTGACCTGCTCAAGCCTTTACCGCCAATTGCGACTCAAAAAAGAACCTGCAATGATTTACTACATCAATATACATAATATCTGAGAAGGTGCTATCGAAGGATAGCGATCCTCCTCACACTGTCAAATCAAATTTACCTGTAAAGTAGCTGAATGTACTGTGTGTATAGTTTGCTATGTAAAATAAAACAAAAAAAAAAGAAATCCCTGAAAAATATTTCCATATATTGTTTTGCTATAGGCGATTAATGTATTATTCCACAATTTAGAATTTTTGAGATATAAAAATAAAATTCTACGCCACTGTATTGAAACGCAATATATAAATCTAATGGTGTGAAATCAACGCATATTATATTTACCCTAGTGCTAAGTTCAAGGATAAGCAATAAGGGCGAAGGGTTATGAAACTCTGATTTCACCTTGACTGGATTTGATCTGAAACATTGATATCATTGCAAAAAATGAAAATTGATAATTTATTCAAAGTATTGAATAAATACACTAAACTTTACAAAATGCTATATTACAAATACGTATTAAAACCAGTCTTTTTGATATTCTACTCTAAGGAAGTGCCAAAAATGAGGATCTTCACATTAGTAGCGCAAATAATCCTGTAATAATAATCAAAATCCTGTAATAACAGGCAATTAATCAAAATGGCGACATGAGCACTGTGTGTAGATGATAAATTTAAATGACATTTTGCCGTACGGCGAGTTCTATGAATTTCACGATTTGTGTAAATACTAAAATTGTGACAATAAAACTTTCTACTATTTATTTCGAAACTGGAGTCTTCCAAACAACCTTTTAATACTTATAAAAGCGCGTAAACTAATTTAATTAATAAAGTCATTAAACCTCGTGTTATAAAAAAGTGTTCATCCATAAGTGCAAAACACATAACATGAACATGTAGAATGTAGACTAGCTAGTTATTCCAAACATTAATGAATATTCCTTAATTAAATCCAATTCTTATAGGTCCATAATATTTTAGGATTTTTGGTAAATTAAGTTGAGTTGAGACCATGCACTCTATCATCAGACAAATTTTCATTATGATTGAAAAAAGACCTCAACGATTAATTACTAATTAAAAACTAATAAGCACTATTCCCAACTAACATTATTTGAATGATTCTCAGAATTTTCAAAATCGGTTCAGAATTATCAGCAAAAACGTCGACAAAAATTCTTGCACTTTTTGCTGATTTTAAAGAAACGGCACGACCGATTGTCTCACAAGACTAGCCAACTCAACTTTAAACTTTTGAAATTGATGAAGCCTTCACCGATATCTCAGAAACAAGTAAAGTTAAGAATGTTTTGACAACAATATTTGAAAGTAGAGGGAAAAAATGTAAAAGCAGCCACCATCTTAAATATTTAAAATCCATAACAAAAGTTTTTTTTCTTGTTATTTGTTTTGGCTATGAGCACTGTTTCCTAGTTTACTAGACCTTAATAAAACTTTTAAGTTCACATTATTTAAATGTTTTATAAGTTGTATTATTAATTTTAGGTTGTATTAAACAGTTTTTTTATATAACCTCTATAAAAGCTTACACCTGAGTGAGGTATAAAACACCAACTATATCTTCATCCTGGCAAAGATGTAAAAAATAAGAAATACAAAAAAATAAATTAAGTTTAAAAGAAATTGCAAGATATAAATTAAATAAATAGTTTTTCCAACAATGCTGATAATTTTTTCAGGCAAAGTACCACATCAAGGTTATTTACAGTGTTTTGGCTGTGAAAAATTTACCCATGAAGTTTATATTTTGCTTTAGTTGAATAATGTAGCTATTATTTTATCAAATCACTTTAAAATTGAAATTAGATTTTGGACCTGTTTACCCCCTGGCTGTCATAATTTGCGCCGCTCATGTAATAAAAAAGATCAATTAGCTGGCAGTTTTACTGAACATAGTCAGATAGTTATTTGTTTGATATGTGTTATTAACTTCCCGTAGGGTAGTTATAGTAATGGGCCGAAAATCGAAAATGAAAATATTTGCATTTCTCGACGTTTTGAAGGTTTCTGAACATTTTAGCACACCTCAGAAAAAATGGATGTGTGTTTGTGTTTTGTATGTCCGCATTTTTTCGTCCACGTTTTCGGGCGCACGAATCAACCGATTTGAATGGTTCGAAATGCATTCGATTTCTATTGATAGGGAGATGTGATGATTAGTTTTTGGCAAAAGCGGGTCCAGCCGTTACAGAGATACGGAGCAAAGAGTGCAGAAAATACAAATCGAGTTTTTGAGAGAACGGAGTATCCGATTTGAGTGACCTAAAAAACATTCAATTTGTAATGTTTGGGAGAAGAGGTAATTAGTTTTTAGCAAAGGCAGGTCCAGCTATTTCGCAGATACAGAGCTAAAAGTGCAAAAAATGGCAGGTTTTGAGAGAACTAAGCGTCCGATTTGAATTATCCAAAAAAACTTTCTGTTTATTCCAACAAAATAATCGCTTTTGGAAAAAAAAATTTTGTTTCTAAAATTTTTTTTTATTTATTTTTTTTAACAAGAAAATTTTTTCTGTATGTCGAAAATAATTCAGATTTTAATTTTAATTCTGTTCTAATATACTTTAAACCAATAATTTCAACTTTGCAATTCAGTTTATATAATTCTTATAAATTTTAGACAATCTTACAATCTTTATAAAAATCTACATATTTGAAAACATTTAATATTCTTCGATCATTTCATTACGGTACGGTAAGTTCCAGCATTTTTCCTTAGGGCACGATGCCATACACCACTAGTTTTTTGTTGATATAATTAGTTTGCTTTCACAATAAACCCACAGTCAAATTGGACCCCTCGCCCTACCCTATAGACATAGACTTCATTTAGTACAAATAAATATAGCATTCTTTGACTATCTGTGTTTGTATTTACACAAATATAAATTTACAAGTCGATTATTTTCTGTTCAAATTTAGTTCATCACAGACTAACGTTATTGCCCATATTCTGGATTACTACGTACTAATTAGATAAACATTAGATATTTATTACTAAATTACTCACCTGCCTCTTCATGATAGCAATCATACTTTTGTCAGATGAATTGAATGTAGCATTGAGTGACTCTCGTAGAAGCACGAATATAGCATGAATAGCGCCGCCGAGTACAAGAGCGCCCCAGTGTGGAAGTTTTCCTTCATAATATTCTTGGAGAAACCAAGTGCCATGCCAATGTCCAATCACGAGAGGTGTCACGACAAACAGGGCCAGAAAGGAATCGCACATTGCCAACATCTTATCCAAACCGAAATTTTCACTGACGTTGGCATGTTTTTGCTTTACCAGTAACTCTTGCTGTAAAAGATTTTTTTTAATTACAATATTTATTACAACTGTTAAATAATTTAACATCTAGTAATAATAATGAACAATAACATAAATTTAAATAAAAAAGAGTACAAAGGATAGTATTTACATTAAAATGAAATCCATAGTATAATGATTTAATATAAAATAATAGCAAATAATAATAATAATAAAATTAATAAATAAAATGTCTGAATAATAAAATAATACTAGAAAAACAATAAAGTAGAATAAAAACAACAAGTTACAGATAATAATAAATATAACAAAATAACAATATTAAAAATAATAAAATAAATGAATAAAATTATTCAATCTGATTCTGACTAAGAATCAAAAGCTTGGACACATACGATCCTGTGATAACTCTACTCAATTTAAAGATATCACAATGTTCTGATTATATCTTCAAAGTTAGATAATAATAATGCATTTCCTGAATAGGGTGTTCTCAATATCGTCGATGGAAATTTGTATCCGCACACACACATACACACACAGATCAATTTTTTCTAAGGTATGCCAAAATATTATTCATTCAAATTTGCTGGTCCAAATTCTCAAAAACCATTCGAAGGGCGATTTATTTCCCCCATATGTAGAAGAACTAAACTGTGATCCCAGAAAAACTAATGGAAAAGCAAACTCAAAGCAAATATTTTTTAACCTTCGTAGGGTAAGTTATTGTAATCCTCCAAAAATCAAAATTCAAAATTTTTACATTTCTTCACGTTTTGAGAGTTTCTGAACATCTTGGCATACCTCAGAAAAAATAAGTGTGTGCGTATGTATGTATGGATACAACCAAAGATATTGGTTGGGAATGATACTGATTAGTTTCAGATAAAAATCTATCGAGCCGTTTTCTTGCAATTTACTGATGAAATTTTTTTGCCAATTTTTATGAACCTTTTTTTGGCAATAGGCCTTTGTAGGTCAAGATATTGTAGTCAAAATATTTACCAAAATTTTACAGTTAATTTAAATGTGTTTGAGAAAATTCTATTCGAAATCGCAATGTTTAGATTTAATTGGAAGCGATAACTTTATTTTTGAAATAAACAGTTGAAAATTTCATCTAAATAACTAAATTTTAATTTGCCCTAAGGCTAAAGCCACTTTCAACTAGTTACGATTTATATACCACATCACAAAATATAATAATTTTGATACAAATATTTCGATGTGATTCCTATGGGTAATAATTTCTCGAAAATTTAGAAATTCAAGAATGCACATGAGTGCAATGAGAGTTATTCGCAAGATTAGGTATTGAAAGTACTTTTGCTGCTCCCCTGGATTTAGAAATCATATTACTTTAAAATATTTCCACACATGACCACTATACCAATCATTACACTTTCATATACGAAACTCATGGCATCCTCTAACGCTCTAACCATATTATAACCTTAATCAATACACACGAATAATATAATAATTTCATTAATCAACACATATATTCGCACACAATATTTATCAACACTACATTTCGCTAACAATATATTTTTTAACTTGTCATTCAATTTGATACATTTAACGGTTTGATCTAAATGCATTGATGCATTATGTAAACTAGTGGGGTGTATGGCATCGTGCCTTAAGGCAAATTGCTGAAACTTCCCGTACCGTAACGAAATTTTCGAGAAACACTGAATGTTTTCAAATAGATTATTACAAATATTGTATAATTGTAATATTGTAATATTACAATTATTTTGTTAAAACAAGCTGAAAGTTCTTTGAATCATTTAAATTGGACGCTTAGTTCTCTCAAAAACTGCCATTTTTTGCACATTTAGCTCTGTATCTTCGAAATGGCTGGGCCTGTCATTGCCAAAATCTAATAATCATTTCTCCCAATAATTAGTAATTGAATGTTTTTTAGATCATTCAAATCGGATGCTCCGTTCACTCAAAAACTCGATTTCTATTTTCTGCACTCTTTGCTCCGTATCCCCGAAACGGCTGGACCTACCTTTGCCAAAAACTAATCAGCTCTTCTCCCTATCAATAGGAATCGAATGTTTTTTTAACCATTCAAATCGGTTGATCCGTGCGCCCGAAAACGTGACTGAAAATTTGTATCCATACATACATACACACACACATCCATTTTTCTTTAGAAGTATTTTGGCTTTTTTATGATTATAAATTATTTAATTTTTGGAAGTTTTATTATATATTAATACTAATTGTGTAGTAATGATTTACCCTTGCGATTATATCAAGGATTATTTTAACGTTTGAAATTTTAACTATACATTAATAGTGATTGTACGATTAAATACGTTGAAATCGCGTTTTTTTTGGTTTTTGTAATTTACAAAATATTATGCACTTTTATAAACGTGGGTTCAAAAAAGGGCCATGTCTCTTGAATTAAAGCGTGAAATTATTGAAAAATATGAGAATGTCGAGGATGTACCACCATATTTGTGTACAATATTTAAACAGAAGGATGTGCTCAAGGGTATACCTCCAGCTAAGGGTTTTAAAATAATTTATAAGCAACTTTCTGAGCTTTAAAAGTTTGTGGATGCAACAGTTCGAACATGAGAGTTGTTCAACGAAACATGTCTAATTTATTTCTGCAATAAATTAACAAGGAAAAACAATAATTAAATTAATAAATAGTAAATTTATTTTTAATATTCAAAAAACTTAACAAAAATCGCAATGCTAGAACGAATTAACGACATTCAAATGTATTTATATGAAAAAAAGTGCTTCGAGATATGAGCGATTCGACATACGAGCGTGGTTACGGAACGAATTAAATTCGTATGTCGAAGTACTACTTTACTTCAAATTTTTCTTTGACTCTGACATCATAGATATTTGGATTATGGCTCTTTATAAACTATTTGTTTTAATTTAAAATGAATAATTATCATGTGTATTTGCTGCAAGGTTTCTTAGATACCGACTTTATTTAGTATAACTTCATTTTCATGAAGTGGTCTGAAAAAAAAATTATGTAATAAACGCCTTGTTATCAGGCTGACATGTAGTAAGTACCTACTATTTTTTATGTAAAATTTAACTGTTATTGAAAACTTCTAAATAAGAATATTTTCATGTATATTATTTCAACATGCGATCAGAAACAAAAACCTATAAATAGTTGTATGATGAAAATATATAAAGTATATTTTATTTTTATAACGTATCAATCAATAATTTGTCAACAGAAAATGAGATGATATAATTTTGATAGTTATTGATACTTGATTCAAAAATTCAAATCGAAACTCTAATAAAAATTATATTCCAAAGATTTGCACGCTTTATACTATTATAATTCACTTCTAGTAGGGTAGTATACAATTACAAATCATAGTAATCGCAAAAAAGCCGATTTTGTAATTATAGTAATTACAAAAAAATTCGAAATTTGCAATATTTAAAATCCAGTTTCAAAAAAATCAAATTTTCCAAAATTTTAATAATTTTCGAAAAAATCGAAATTTTGAAAAATTTCAAAAATTATTAAAATTTTTTAGTAATTGATTTTTACAAAACTTTCAGAATATTTCGAAATTTTCAAAAATATCAAAATTTTTATTTTCTAAGATTTTCAAATTCTCAAAAACTTAAAAAATCGATTTTTTTTAATAAAATCGAACATTTAGAAAAAATTCAAAATTACCAAAAAATTTATTTTTCAAACTTCAGAATCTTCAAAGAAATCAAAATTTAAAACTAGTGGGGTGGGTGGCATCGTGCCTTAAGGCAAATTGCTGAAACTTCCCGTACCGTAACGAAATGTTCGAGGAATACTGAATGTTTTCAAATAGATTATAAATATTGTAACATTGTCTAATATTTATAAGAATTATATAAACTGAAATGCAAAGTTGAAATTATTTGTTTAAAGTATATTAGAACTATAGTCAGAATTAAAAATAAAATCTGAATTATTTTCGATATACAAAAAATTAAAAAAAAAAAAAAATTGAAACAAAATTTTTTTTCCAAAATCAATTATTTTGTTAAGACAAGCATAAAGTTCTTTGAATAATTCAAATCGGACGCTTAGTTCTCTCAAAAACTGCCATTTTTTACATATTTAGCTCCGTATCTTCGAAATGGCTGGGCCTGCCTTTGCCAAAAACTAATAAACACTTTTCCCAATCATTACTAATTGAATGTTTTTTAGATCATTCAAATCGGATACTCCGTTCTCTCAAAAAGTCGATTTCAATTTTCTGCACTCTTTGCTCCGTATCCTCGAAACGGCTGGACCTGCCTTTGCCAAAAACCAATCAGCTCTTTTCCCTATCGATAGGAATCGAATGTTTTTTGAACCATTTAAATCGGTTGATCCGTGCGCCCGAAAACATGACTGGAAATTTGTATCCATACATACACACACACACACATCCATTTTTTCTGAGGTATGCCAAAATGTTCAGAAACCTTCAAAACGTCGAGAAATGTAAAAATTTCCAATTCCGATTTTCGGCCCATTACAATAACTTACCCTACGGGAAGTTAAAAAAAATGTTTTGTTCATACACGTAAATTGTTTATAAAATAGAATACGCCTATCGCCCAATTTAATAAGCACGTATAAATTTATAGTATGTATTTATAAAAAATAATCTTTTTGGAAATATTTAAAACAGTTGTTATTAATCATTGAATAATTTTCATTGATTTATTGATTATTTTTATTTCTCCAATGTATAATTACCTTAATTTGTCTTAAGGCACAATGCCAAGCACCACTAGTTGTAAATATCGGAGTATTTGAACTATCTATTAAAGCATCATCGATAACCATATGTAGCTAATATGTATTTTTATACAATTGATTATTTTCATAATTACACAATATTTTCAATAATAAGTAATTATTCAGAGAAATGTCATACTGATAAATTATTGATCATTTTGGAGAACATTTATCGTTAGGTATAATTTACTGATGTGCCATAGCAGCAATATTTTAAAGCAGTAACATTCAACAGGTTTGTTTTAAATATCCTTTATAAGAGCTTACATGAGGGTTGGGTAAAAAGAAACAGAGAGACTAATAGAAATTTTGGCAATGTCAAAGGAGTAAACAATGAAAAAATTGAAAATAAAAATTAAAAAAAGTTGAAAAAGTCATTCGCATAAAATCAATTAAAGTAACAGTTATTCCTGCTGATGAATATCAGTGAGACGAAGCACCTGATAAAGGTTATATACAGCGATATTTTTATAAAAAATATGCCCATGAAATTTATATTTTGCCTTGGTTGAATAATTAGCTTTAATTTCGTAAAATGCCGTTAAAATTGAAATAAACCATTGGATCTGTTTGTTCCTTGGTTATCTCTTCTTATCCACCCTATGGAGTGAAAGGGTATAGATGACAAATTTTAGATAAATAGTAAAAAATACATTTCAATAATTAGAAATTAACTGTAAATTTTACAGAACATAGTTCTATAGTTGGTTGGTTGTGTTATGAGTGTGGAATAGTTCATTTGGTTAAGTAATAATAATTACCTAAAGTCAAATTGGTCCTCGGTGCCTATCCTATTGTAACAAGAGTAGGAAGAACGCTTGTTTATAAAATTATATTTAAATATGTTATGCTTGGTTTTTCTAGAGTATAGATTATAATAGTATTTTTAACTTCCTCGAGGGTAAGACGAAAATGAAAATATTTGCATATCTTTATGGTTTAAAGGTTTCTTTAAACGGATGTGTATGTGTGGTTACAATATTTCGTCCCCGTTTTTGGGTGCAGGGATGAACCGATTTGAATTATTTGAAAAGCATTCGATTTCTATTGATATTTGCTCCGTTTCTGAGATATGGAGCAAAGAGTGCAAAAATGGCATTTAAGTTTTTAAGAGAACAGAGCATCTGTGTTGGATAATTTAAAAAACATTGCAAAATTTAATAAAAAAAACAACGTAATGTTTGTAAATATTTTGGAGATCCAGAAAAAATGTTTGAAAATATGCCATTTTGTAAAAAATAATCATTAGACATATGCACATAAAATTATCAGGTATTTTATCGAAGTTTTAATAATAGAAATTTTGTTACCATTTCTATCAACTTATATAGTTCAAATAAATGTCCTCGACCTATTTCTGTTATATGGATCAAAAACTTAAATCAAAAACTAAAAAATATTTAAATTCTTCAAATCTTTCAAAAATGCTCAAAAAACTATAAAATCCCAAAAAATCTATAATTTTCTTTCTAACCTTTTAGAAATGTAAAATTAATGTACGTGAAGATACAGCAATTAAAGCACGATGTCACGCATCTCTAGTTACTGTAGTAAAAACTATATCAATTATTTCAAGAGCTAATAACTATTATATGGCAATAGTACGACTTTTATCACATTTTTAGATAGTTCGAATGCAAAACAATTAAATAGTCATGTTATTGCTTATGATTAAAAAGATACGTAACTTTCAATTACTCTTTGTGTACATAAATAGCCCGTTAATGATACTATTTCATTTCGTTGTATGCCAATATAGTCGTGCCATAAAATGGATTATTGAATTATTAACTAGTGCATGGCATCGTGCTTTCAGGCAAATTGCGGGAACTCCCAGTACTACAATCTAACATTTTTAAAAGCTTTTCCATTTTTTTGAAAATTTTGAAAAATATTTGATTGCTGAAAATTTTGTAAAACTTTTTTTTATATATTTAAATTTTTCGAAAAATCTAAATTTTTTTCAAAGCTATCGCGCTACATAGCCTTTTCAGAGACAAAATATCAAAGCGTATTATAATTTATAAATCTTGGTAAGGAACCCATAGAAATGCAAACAACATATGTACTTATTATTAAAATATCTGACAATTTGATGCGCATATGTGTAATAATTATTTTTGACCGTCAAATACCTTTTTTAACTTTCTTCGATAAATCTCCGAAACCGCTAGACCAGACTTCCCAAAAATTTAATCTTCATTTCGCCAATACAAGTATAATATTTTTTGAACTATTCAATTCGTACGCTCTGTTCTCCTTAAAACTGAATTACAATTTAAAATCACACTAATTGTAAGTTAATAATAGAAGCTTAAAAAATGATAATGATTACTCGATAGTTTTATACTTCGTTTTAATTTTTGCACTATAGTGTAGTTATGTAGTTGAACTACCATTTTCTAAATCAAGATTGAGAATGTTGCAATTTTAGCTAGTTTTACCAATTTCCGAATTTTCTGTACTTTGAAATTTGTTCGTTTTGTATTTCGTATTGAATCATTTATTTTCAGATACAAAAGCTCAAGTAGCCACAAGGAACGTACGAGCCATTTATTTATGTATAATAGGATAGTTAGAATACTCTAATTAAATTTATTAACTTCCCGTAGAGCAAGTTATAGTAATTGCAAGAAAATCAAAAATATTTTTTTTTATATCTTTACGTGTTAAAATATGAGTTATTTAAAAAAAAGAGTGCGCGTAAGGTTCACACGAGATTGAAGTAAAACTTATTTGTTGCTGTACAAGATGGCATTTAAGTAAAAATAAATATATCATATTACAATTTTTAATAATGTTTATTAGGAATATGGTAACACTCGTGATGCACATATTTATTAGTGTCAACCATCATACACATTTATATAATGATGAATTATAAATTATATATTTATAATAGCATTAAAAATATGTATAATATTTAAAAACAATAATGTAATTAAAGTCATACTTCAAATATGACAATATCGGTGTGTCAATGTAATTAGCATTTAGAAATGAACCTTTGTTAGAGAAATTAAGTAATTGCTGATTAATAAATTCTATAATATTCGTTCACACAGTAGATTATGTTAAACAACGCCTAAACAAACATTGTTTTCGCAACTCTACTCATCATGTAATTGTGTTTGAAAAACTTTATGTAATTAAAATTAACATACATTCATTGACTGCGAATGACGAATCATTCGCACTCAACTCTTATCTTATCTGCCGTAACGCACTTCCGTTGCATTTGACGGATTTGCACCCTAGTCGCGCCTTAAGAAGATTTACTTAAAAAACATCCGTTATATTTTTCTCAATCACATGAGGTTGAATATGATATGAGGTATCAACTATTCATTTTCATAAACCATATCGTTGCCCTTCAGCAGTTTCATCCATTAGTTTACCCAGTGAGTTACACGCAGTTAACTTCCAAAGAATATGTCAATAAACTTGAAATTAATACCCGATAATTATTTGACAACCGATTTTGGTATAACTTAGAAAAAGTTGATGTATGTGTGTGTATGTATGTATGTATAAATAAAATATTTTGTCCACGATTTCGGGCGCACTGATCTAGCGATCTAAATGATTCAAAAACATTCGATTCTTATTGATAGGATGTGCTGATTAGTTTTTGGCGAAGACAGGTTCAGACGTTTCGAAGATACGGGGCAAAATGTACCAAAAATGATAATGCAGTTTTTGAGAGAACGCAGAATGATTCAAAAAACATTTTGTTTGTATTGACGAAATGAAAAGTTGATTAAATTTTTGGTTTCAGAGATACAGATAAAAAAGTAACTAGTGGTGTGTATGGCATCGTGTCTTAGGCAAATTGCTGGAACTTTCCGTATCGTAACGAAATGTTTGAGGAATATTAAATGTTTTTAAATAGATAAATGAATACTGTAACATTGTTTAATATTTATAAGAATTTATATGAACTGAATTGCAAAGTTGAAAATATTTGTTTAAAGTTCATAAAAACTTAAGTCATTATTACAATTAAATTTTGAAAAAAAAAATTGAAAAAAAATGAAACAATATTTTTCCAAAAGCAATTATTTTGTTAAAACAAGCAGAAAGTTTTTTGAATCATTCAAATTGCAAAGTTCTCCCAAAAACTACCATTCTTTGCACATTTAGCTCTGTATTACCGAAATTGCTAGACCCGCCTTTGCCAAAAAGTAATCAGCACATCCCATCAATAGGAATCGAACTTTTTTGAATTATTTAAATAGGTAGATGCGTTCCCCTCAAAATCGTGGACAAAAAATTGTATCCATACATACATACACATACACACACATCCATCTGAGGTATGCTAAAATGTTCACAAACCTTCAAAACGTCGAGAAATGTAAAAAATTTTAATTTGGATTTTTGGACGATTACAATAACTTACCCTACGGGAAATTAAAAAAGAAAGATATTTGGCGGTCAAAAATGATCATTAGACATATGTTCATCAACTTATAAGATATTTATAAAGAATTTTAAAATAAGTACTTTATTAAAAAAAATTGAGTTCCGTATCAAGATTTTTAATTTTTAAATTTCACTCGAATGATTCAAAATAATATCAAAATTTTCAAAAATATACAAAGTTTTATATTTTAAATATAAATTTTAAATTTACAATTTATTGTAAAAATGTATACATTTCATATGCGCTATTCTAATGGTAAAAAATATAACCTCAGATAGATTCATTCGGCGTGTCGATGTAAACATTCTCAAGTGTTTTATCCGATTGGATCGTCGCTATATAATATGTATAAGCAATAAAATATATAGTATTTTTAATTATCTATTCAAAAATATTTAAAACAACAGTTAATAATCATCGATCGAGAATTTAATTCTGGTGCGGGAAGTTTCAGCAATTAGTCTTAAGGCACGATGCCATGTACCACTAGTTTAGTTCATAGGTAATTTATGGGAATTTGAAAAATACTGAGTCATTTATGCAAAACCTCAAAATTTCTAACCTGCCTAGATGGTAATAAAGAACATTGAGCTGGTTCTACAACCGCTCCGGCAAGTGGCGCCTGGAGGGTTCCGGGCGCGTCCGTAGTCATCGCGACGGATACTTAGAGCACCACCTCCTGGACATTACACTTTTAGAAACAAATAGTTGTGACTGATTAAGTTTTCTATTTAAAAATTTACAGTTCAATTTAAATAATTCAGTTTCATTATTTTCAGTTAAAATATTTTTAAAGTTATGTTATTATATTATATTGTTAATTATATTAACTCATAATAGAAAGTTATATTACATAATCTTTATATCAAATTTAAAGTTATTTTCACAAATACACACAATAAATTTGAAAATTTATTTCACGAATGTACAAAATAAATATTTGACACGTTTATGTTATCAAAATGTGGATACATTATGCATTTGGAAACTTTTACAAATGCTTTACTTGGTGTGCTAGTGTTCAGTTCAAATAAATATATCGTAAATTTATCTATAACAAGGATTTTATGAATTTTTGTCAAGTGTTGGAAAGCACTACTTTTATTGTACATTTTAACATTTTTTAATAAATATAGATACTTTTAATAGTTATCTTATTTTTATCACAAAATTTGATGTCACCTTGTTATAACACAAAATTATTCACTGATTATTAAACACTATTGATTCAATCGGTAAATTTATGTTTGTTGTTTTAAGTTAATTAACTGGCATTCACGTATATTTTCAACTATAACTGTATACTTTTTACATATTTGCTTCCATTTGTAGAATAAATAATAGTGAAGAATCATATTGCGGTTTGTCCGTGGGCGCGAACGTATCGAGCTTTTAACTTGTTGAATTCACGCAGGGGATTGAGCGCGCTAGAGCTTTCGACATGAATAAAGACTTGTGTCGAGCTTCAGGCATTCAAGGGGGATACTATATGTGTTTATCAAATGATGTGAAGAAACGGCTATTGAAACGTCTATTTGAAGCATAGCGGTATTCATTGGAACTACTCGATATTAATTATGCATAGATAGGGTAGAGCGGGGCTTAGGGGTTAATTGATTCTCCATCGATATCTCACAAACAAGTAAAGTTAAGAATTTTTTAACAACAATAATTGAGAGTAGAGAAAGAGTGATGTATAACCAACCTTCATATTGATTCTTACAACTGTGTCGTCAGAACAAAACCGGCAATGTTTGAAAATACATTACAAAATAGCTGCTTTTGTTGTTAGTTTTAACTTCGTAAAGTAATTATAGTAATGAGCCGAAAATCGAAAATGAAAATTTTTGCATTTCTCGACGTTTTGAAGGTTTCTGAACATTTTGGCATGTCTCAGAAAAAATGGATATGTGTGTGTGTGTTTTGTATGTCCGCATTTTTTCGTCCACGTTTTCGGGCGCACGGATCAACCGATTTGAATGGTTTAAAAAACATTCGATTCCTATTGATAGAGAGATGTGCTGATTAGGTTTTGGAAAAGACAGGTCCAGCCGTTTCAAAGATACAGAGCTCAAGGTGCTAAAAATGGCAGTTTTTGAGTGAACTAAGCGACCGATTTGAATGATCTAAAAAACTTTCTGCTTGTATTGACAAAAAAATTGGTTTTGAAGATATAAAAATATTACATCCTTTTTTATTTTCCATAAAATATTTTTGTAATTATGGATTAAAAATTTAAAAAATTACCCAGGCTAAGCACAGTCGAAGCCCCACTCTAGTACAAATGTTTACCCAAGTGCGTTTAGACTGTTTATGTGCTGGAGCACTTTTCCAATTTTGTGAAACTATTGAAAAATGTGAAAATGTCGCCAAGCTAAGCACAGTATAACGGGAGCACTTTTTTTAATTTTGTGTAAATTAGGCAACTATCTTTTTGAAATTGAATTCGAAATGAAATTACGATTGTTAATGTTCTGGAGATAAATTGATTTATGATTTACATTTGATTTGCTCAGATATAACAAAATAGCAAAAATAATGAAAGTTACAGAATTTGTAATAATATGTTTGAAAACGTTTGAATTTCTCGAATATTTCATTACGTTACGGAAAGTACCAGTAATTTGCCTTAAGGCACGATGCTATACACCACTAGTTTTTTTTTGGTGTGAGCGCTGTTGTTTAATTCATATATGTCATTCTAATGTATAAGTTATTTACTTGTCTCATAAGATGTATTGTTAATTTCTAGTTATATTCAACAGTATTTTTATATAACCTCTATAAAAGCTTACACGTGGGTGGGGCAAAAAGGACCAACTAAACCCAGGTAAAGGTGTGAACAATATAATATAATAGATGAAAAAGTAGTGTTAGAAAAGCAATTTTACAAGAGATAAATTAAATAAATAGTTATCTCAACTCTGCTGATTATTTTTGACAAAATACCAGATCAATATTATTTACAATATTTAATTTTATTATTATTATTATTTGCTTTTATTTTATATTAAATCATCATACTACGGATATCATTTTAATGTTTTTACTATCATTTGTACTCTTTTTTATTTAAATTCATGTTATTGTTCATTATATTTACTAGATGGTAAATTATTTAACAGTTGTAATAAATAATGTAATTTAAAAAAATGCAGTGCACCCATAAAATTTGGGTACATTTGCATAATTTAATAATTTCGTAAATTTTCTTCAAAATTATAATAAGCCATCGTTCCATAGATAACCCATTTTATTCCGCTTATGTGGCAAAAAAGAATCAGTTAACAAATTTTAGAAAACCGACAAAAAACACCGGCAATTCCTACAATGATGAATTAGCTGGAAGTTTTACTGAACATAGTCAGATAGCTGTTTGTTTGATATGTGTTATTTGTTGTGATATATTTGGTGTGGCTTTCACAATAAAATTGCTCAAAGTCAAATGGGACCGTTCTGCTCCGTCTTACCCTATATATGTCAAAACATTCTAACATAGTAAATAATTAATAATTTATTCGTGTGTAGTCTCTACACGCAAATTATTTCAACTTACCATTCTAAAATAAAATATTGGAAAACAAATGTTTTCTGTTTGAAATGTTTAAATTTTTCTTAAGGATTATTTGAAAAAAATCGAAAAATGGAACTATGAATCTTACAACATAAAATATGTATGAACTGTCATGATTAAATGAAATGTAGATTTTGTTGGCATAATTGGTTGTTATGCCAAAAACGAAGTAAATTTTAACCGGCATACTAGCAAAAAACATATTTATGTCTTCGACAAAAAATCTGATTCGCTAATTTTATGTTTTCTCGACGTTTCAAGTCATTCTGAATCAAATCAGACCAAATTTGGAAAAATTTGTGCGTGTGTGTGAACTGATATGTTGACCTTTCGTCGACGATAGATATAATGGTCTTCTAGAATATTCTAAATTATTACGGCCCTACAAGTCGTTTAATTTTAGAAGTTTATCAAAGTTTGTAAAAATGAACAACGTTTTTTGACGTTTGTTAAACTTTGACTTTCCATCAACGTTTTCTCAAAAATATACAAAATATAACCATTTACTGATCAAAAATATGTGTTTTTAAAATTTAATATCGGAAAAAATTAAAGATGAGTAAGTGTTTTTTGTTAAGTTTTAAATATCATTTTCTACGGATCATTGACTTGCACGCAAAATTTCCCCATCTTTTTGAATAATTTAAAATCGACTTAAGCAAGAAATACAAAAATTTCAAATATTCCCTGAAATCGCCTGGCAGCACTGGCTTGCTTTATAGTTGTAGTAAACTCATGAATTAAGTGAAATCGTTCGCAAACCTACCCATAGAACGTGATGAAGTACGGGTGGAGTAAAGATAGATAACATTAACTCAACACTGAGTAAACATTCAGGATTATTTGGTTGAACTATTATTTCCAACATAAAATCTAGAAACGCTCATTAATCAGAATGCTTATTCTCGTAAAATATCCCACATATAACTTATACGAAATGATCTTAAGTACTAAATCTAAAACATTATGTATGTATATAAACACACCCCCACACACACGCTTATATATACATGTAGATATATATACATATATATATATATATTTATATATATCTTATATATAAAAATGGATCGCACAATGTGTTGGTAAGCGCATAACTCAACAACGCCTGGACCAATTTGGCCAATTCTTCTTTTAAAATGTTCGTTCATGTCCAAGGATGGTTCTTACGGCGAGCAAAAATCGAATAATTACCGAGAAAACTCTAAAAACAGCCCTTTTCTTTTTTAATCGAGTAAGAACCGAAATTTGTAGAAAATACAATAATCTATGTCATGACATTTCGTTTAGTTTTTGATAATCTAATTTTTAATATATTTATAAAAACATAGAAATATCTTTCTATTAATTAACGAGCTATATTGGCAGCCAAAAACATTAAATTTCAAAATTCAAGAACAAATTACAAGCAAATCAGTTGATTCGACAACTAACCAAGACGATCCATCGGAGTTTTTAAACTCGCTGTATTTGCTAGGATTGTCACCTCATAATCTTCAATTAAAGATTGGATCGGCAATTATAATGTTGCGAAATATCGACCAACCGCGCCTTTGCAACGGCACAAGGTTAACCATAAAAAAACTACCAAACAACGTGATAGAAGCAACTATATTGAAAGGATAGCATAAAGCAGAAGATGTTCTCGCACCGTACATCTCAATGATTCCGACTAATGTGCCATTTGAGATTAAACGACTACAGTTTCCAGTGCGTTTATGGTATCATTAAGTGTTTGTGGTATTAATTTGGAAAACCCATGTTTTTCACATGGAAAATTGTATGTTGCCTGTTTCCGTATTGGAAAACCATCAGATTTGTTTGTCTATGCGTCAGGTAATCAAACAAAAAACATCGTTTATCACAAAGCACTACAATGAAAATTGAACTGATTTTAGAATTATGATTTACATGATTAAAATTACTTACATTTAAATGCTTATAGTGTTTTATTTAATTATTTTTAATTCACTGAATTATTACCAGGGTGACGGTTCTGTTCAGGATAATTTTTTGCAAAGAATAGTAAAAAGATAGGAACAAAACACCGTCACATTACAAATTTTTTTGACAAGACGAAGTCTGTCGGGTCGGCTAGTATATATATAAATATATGAGAGCGGGCCACAAAGGTCCAATTTGACTTTGAGTAATTATTATGTACGTCACCCAATAAGTCCGTAGGATAACACAGAGATGATGTAGCTATGTTATCATCCATATGATTTGTAGGAAGCAACAATTTTGAGAAGATATCTATCAAATGTTCATGACAATTAGCTTACAAGTTTAGAGGTTCAAGTAACCCTACTTTCAAGTTTTTCGAAACCATGATTTCAAAGCAATTTCGTGGATTTGTTCATCATTGCTTTTTGATGGGTAAAGATATCATTGCTGCCAAAGTATCTCTTGATAAGTGTTATCTGAACTGTGCCAAATCGAGGTAAATGGTGGGGACACCGAAGCGTTTTGGATAACCAAAAAGTAAACTTTCCTGAGATAACTGATACCCTAACCCTAAAGATATCAAAAGAATGTATTGAACATATCGGTCATGAATATTTGAATAGAAAAAACCTCTGTGCCGCGCGAACTCACATTTGATCAAAAACATCCCGAGTTGATGATTCGTAAGAGTATTTGGTCTTGTTCAATCGAAATAAAACTGAGTTTTTGCATCAATATGTCACGATGAATATGACCTGGCTTACATACTACACTCCAGAGTTTCATAGACAGTCAGACGAGTAGACTAGCTACGATGACGAGAAAAAATGCAAACAATAAGCTGGCAAGGTTATAGCATCAGTTCTTTTGGATTCGGAAGTAATTATCTTGATCAACTATTTTGAGAAAGGCCAGACCATCAACAGTTACTATTGTATTACGTGATTACATTATTTGAAGATCAAAATCGGAAAAACGGCCCCATTTGAAAAAGTAAATCGTACCTCTTCATCAGGACAACGCACCAAGTCTCAAATCTATGAATATAGTGGCAAAAAAGCATGAATTTAATTCGTTCCCCAGCGACCATATCTTATTGTCAAATCTCAAAAGAAATGTAATAAGAAAACACTACTGATGGGCAAACTGAGTCTCGACTTGCGGAAGTGACTAATAAAGTGCTATGTCTGGAGCATAGTTCTGTACGGATCGGAGACATGGACTCTAAGAAAGGCTGACATGAACTTCTTGGAAAAGAGAAGATAAAGTGGACAGACAAGATAAGAAATGAAGAAGTCCTGAGAAGAGAGAGCGAAGAAAGAACTCTACTGAGCACGATACTGAAGAAAAAAACGGATCGGAACCATTCTGCAAAAAGAGTGCCTCCTACACGTCGTAGTCGAAGGTAAAATAGAAGGACTGAAAGGAATAGAAGAGGAAGAATGCAGATAGTTGATGACTTACGCGAGCAGAGGAAATACAGGGAACTGAATGCCGAAGCACAAGATCAGAAGGCATGGAAGCATGTAATCTGAAGATTACAGAATGATAACACATATTTATTTATTTATTTATATATTCATTAAAGATTTTTTTTCAAATATGTTTCAACGTCGAAAAAACTATCAAGATATAAATATTTATATATATATATATATATATATATATATAACATCAATATACAAATACGTTTGCGTATTTATTACTGTAGTTGATTCTACAACAAAAAAATTACTTACATTTTCTTATAAAAAACTTATTAATTATTTGCTCATATGCTGACGCGTTTTCATTCGTTTTCCATTTCATAAAATAGATTACACATATAAGAATCCACCATCACTAACAAAGTAAGTGGTGACGAAAATATTTTAATTGAAATTGTTCCCAGTGTGAGGACAATCAATAAGCTGGAGATAATAAATATAGAAAAGAAATGCAATTGCGTTTCGCAGCCTTTTATTCAATCAACTTGTAAAACAATATTGAGTTTGTTAAGTAAATTTAATAAGTTACATAGGACGCATCTAGGTTCGAAGAAACAAAGACATTATGACTAAAGCGTATTTCAGTTATATTAAATAAATTTCCACAGGGTGAATTAAACAATTTGCACAAAAATCAAACATGATTTTTTTTAAATATTAGCGCTAACCTGTTGAATGTTCACATTTAGAAATTTGGGGTTTTGATGTGTTATTATCGCACTTTTTATTAATTAATGAACTATGTACTTTGTGTGTGCTTTTACTTTTTTATTTGCTATTTTTTATCTTACCTTTGCCAAGCTAAAGGTTCAGTTGGCCCTTTGTACCCCACACAGGTGTGATCTTTTATAGAGGTTATATAAAAGAATTATTGAATTTAACTTACAATTAACAATACATCTTATAAAACAAAAAAATAACGTATACTTAAAAATTATATTAAGGTCTCGTAAACTCAGCAACAGTGCTCATAACCAAAACAAAGAACATCAAAAGAAAATATTTTTGTTATAAACTTTCAAACATTTTCGTTTATCTCCCGATAGCAACTTCGAGAGAATCAATGTGATGGCTGGTTATAAATCTTTTTCCTTATACTTTAAATATAGTTGTTAAATTAACTTAATTAATTAACTTTACTGGTTTTTGACACCCACGGACTTTTAAGTTCCGCTTTATCTTATTAAATATTTGTGGTAGGAGGGTAAATATATGGAGATGGAGTTGTATGTTTTTTGCAATTCCGTCTTATACAAAAATTAAATTAAAAGAATATTGGTTCCAAAATTAAAAAAAAAATAGTTAGGAATGGACAACCCCCATTAAAAATAATTTATTTTTTAAAGTGAACTCTAAACTTTTCTCTAAACTCAAGAAAATATGAAATAAAATTTTGTGAAAAACATTCATTGATATAAATTATTTATTTTTAATTAAGATTTATGAAAATATAAAGTAAAAGAAATTGGGCCAAACAACGAAAAAAGACTTATGAGACGCCAACCCTTAGAACTTCGGGTGTATGAAAAAAATATGTTAGCCGATTTCTCAGTCAAACTGATTGCGATTATATTATTTCATAAAAATCGGTCTAACCGTTTCCGAGGAGTATTGCGACGATCATCATGATACGAAAATTTTATATAAATATAAGTAAATACATATTAGGGTGGGTCGAATTTTGGATTATGATTTTCGGTTAGTAGGCATCAAAATAAGATACTTTGCTAAAAATACCATACCTCTAAAATGAATTCTGATATCCCGTGCTTTCACCCAAAGAAAAGGATTAAATTTTGAAAATCCTCTCAGGGTCTCAGGGGGTAAACCACGGGCATGGGCGGATTGGCCTTCCAAAGTTAGTGGGTGTAGGTCATACATCTGGACGCGATTGGGGCACTCTGAATGGGTCAAAATGGAATTTTCAAATATTTAACCTTATTTTTGGGTCGACGCACGGACATCAGAATTTATTTTAGAGGTATGATTTCTTCAGCAAAGTAGCTTATTTTGATGCCTAATAACCGAAAATCATATTAACCTAAGTCCCCAAGTGATCCGCCACCTAAGGTTATTTAGAAATAAATCAAAAAATATTTTACGAAATGTTTATTAAATTATGATATATGTTAGATAACAAAGTTAGAAATCAAACTAAATTAACAAAACCGCAATCTTTGCTGAAAAATAATTAATACTATCAATCTAACTTTGGTATCAAAAAATATGATTTTAAACATTGGCACCTAGTACCGGACATTTCAAAATAACCTCCATTGATCACATATGTAGCCATCTCCACACTTTGGAATGTCTGCACATGTGTCTTTGACAAATATTCTTAGATATTGCAAAAAATGTCACTATCTATCCACCCTTTTGGCTGGGCCACACCGATGCTCTCAGCTGGTACATTCACCATAAGCTTTTCATTCTTCAACTAGGAAAAATGGGGGTTGTAGTGACCCTTAGCACTCACACAGAACAAAATTGAATAATTGAAATAAATTACGTAAATTCTCTCAAGAAATATCAATATGTTTACTGTCCGGCACTAAGGGACGACATAGTGTCCGGTGCTAAGGGACAGACATTTTCGTTCATTTAGTGGCACCTACTAAATTTGGTTAAAAGTTCTAATAATATTCTACCATTTTACGGATAACAATCAAGTACAACTTTTATCTTTGCATACCACTCAAATGTCAATGCATAAATATGCTAGAATTACTTCCATTGATATTTAGGTGACGCCGTGATTTTGCGCCTAAAACAGCAAAGGGTTGCTACCGCCGTGGCCGTGTGCGTCACAGTTAAGTCTTGGCGCGTGATCCTGTACCTGTGTGCTCCCCACGCCGCTTTCACTAGTATTTTGAAATGAAAAGATTTATACTCGCTTATTTAATACGTGTTACATAGAGTGTCCGGTCTTTGGTGCCGTCCGGCGTTACGGGACTTTCCCCTGCAAATCGACCCACTCTAATACATATATATAAACATTAGCATAGAAGTGCAATATCTTTATCTTATATATTTATGATCGCCTGACTGTCTTTGATGCGTAAGGCGCTTGCGTAACTATACTAGCCAATGGGGAGAAGTATCCATAATAATGCTTCACTGCTAATGCAATTTATAAAACAAATTCCTGACATTTGTCACCAACATGCCTCGTGTCGCTAACAATATGAAATATATATTTAAAAAAAATGATGACAATATACCAAAACTAGTTGAAAGTGGCATTATTCCTTGCAAGTTGCATGAACTTCCCGAAATGTGTAATTTAATCGACCGAAATTGAGTTTATTTTCAAAATAATGCTTTCGAGGACCGACCGAGGATCTTTAACTAAAACTTACATTTATGTTGTTAGGTGTTTTATAAAAATTTCGCTAGTATGAATAAGGATATGTTTGATAAAATAAATACACTTATATATAATTGATATTACAAAAATTGCTGAAATAATAATCGTATGAATAACAATTAATGCTTGTAAGTTGAGTTTATATAAATAATAGCACTTATTTTTAATTTAGCAGAATCATTTTCATTATTTAATTAATTAAAAAGTTAGAACGCAGATAGTTATCGTTAAAATCATTATAGTTAATATACTTGGTAAATGGTAGCTATCAATTAGTGTCGGATATGCCTAACCCAGAATTAATAACAATCCCGAGGGAGTACCGGTATTCACTTGTATGGCATGCTAATAATTGATTTTAATTTTAACTGAATTGAAGTATAGATCATTTCATTATCCACAACTCATAATAAAATTCCATATAAACCCTATAGATAATGGCATGCATGCACAAAACCAAGTTCCAAAATATTAATACTTAATAATATAGACAATAACATAGCGTTGTTATGGCAACGCAATCTTATCCTTCTTTCTTGGCACTAAAACTATATCTATTTGCTGTTCGATCACGCGTGTTTTACATATGAACAAACCTAGAAAGAATGTTATCATAACTGCATCTTCGTGATACGCATTTATAACATACGGTTTTTTGTGTAAAAGGCTTGATCGTCATCAAATGCATAGCATTTTCACAGTTTTTAGTACCAAGACTGAATGATAAGATAGGCTGATAGAGTTGCCATAACAACGCTATGTTATCGTCTATGTTAATTAAAAATGTCTTTATTTTTACTCTATTAACTTCCCGTAGAATAAATTATACCAATCGCTAAAAATCAATAATGCACATTTGTATGCGTATATCTTTACGTTTCAAAGATATATGAACATTTTGGCATATGTACCTTGAAAAATATGCATGTATGTGTTTGAGTGTATGCGTGAATGTGCGTGTGTATGCGGATACAAATTTTCTTCGATTTCGGAAACACGGATCAACCGATATGAATAACTTAAAAAACATTCGATTTATATTGATGGGTAAACGTGCTGATTAGTTTTTAGCAAATGCAGGTCTAGCCATTACGAAGATACAGGGCAAAACGTGCACAAAATGTCCAGTTTTTGGGAGAACAGAACTTCAAATTTGAAATGATTCCAAAAATATTTCATTTGTATTGACGAAATAAAGAACTAATTGAATTTTTGGAAATAAAGATCTAATTGAATTTCACCACACCTTCGCCACAGTAAAGGCATAGTTGGTCATTTTTACTCCAGCCACATTAAAGCTTTTGTAAAGTAATATAAAAAAAACTGTTGAATCTAACTTAAAAATAACAAAACATTTTATAAAATAATTAAATAACATATACATAAAATTTATATTAAGGTCTCGTAAACAAAACAGTGTTTACAACTAAATAAACTAACAACAAAATAAAATACTTTTGTTGTTGTCAAACATTTTCGTTTATGTCGTGATAGCAATGTCGTAAGAATCCATCTGGTTATACATCTTTTGCTCTCTACTTTCAAATATTGTTGTTAAAAAATCTGTAACTTTAATTGTTTCTGAGATACCAGTGGTGGACCTTTTTACCCGCGGACTCTTAAGCTCTGCTCTGGCCTGCATTAAATTTTGCTGCAATTCTGATAAACTATCAAATAATTTATTCAAATAAAATTTATTATTTTGTAATTGTTACTTCTTATCAGGACAATCTATGCTTATAAAAATTATAAGCGAAAAATTTAACTATTATATATTTGTGTTATTATTGTATATTTCATTATTTTATTATACCAACTTTCAGATCACTACATTTATAAACGGTTTTGGCTTCTATGTGAGACAGTTCATCATGATATTAGAAATTATATGAAAAAAATTGTATAATACTTTAAACACATCAATTAAATATTTTAATCTATATGCGTCCACTGATACTGAAGAAAATAAGTTGTAGCAATTTCTTGTTAAAGTGTCAATCAATACATATGATTAATGAGCTGTTTTTATTTTGCACGTGTTTCACACAAGCATATTATTATAGTGAATCAATATTTCTAATTTATTAAATTGTAATTGTATGAACATGTAATTTTTACTTGAATCGCCTTAGGAATATGTCACATTTTAAAATATCGATTTTGGTATTTATTAAAATTGAATATTTTACTGAAATTAAATCATTGCTAACATTGTTCATTTATTGATATCCTAGTAGTTACCCATGATCTCCACAAATCTAGATAATGTTTTAGAATCTTGATGTATAAGGTACTAGCCGACATATGTGTAAGAAATCGAACTTGTTGGTTAATTTTGTACTTTAAAGGTAAAATGCTTAGCCTCAATAACTTTTTATGAGATTTAAACTATTTGTGTACAAAAAGAGTTGGTTGGAGACCAAAATTGGAAAAAATATGTTTCTGTGTAAAATTAAAAGCCATTGATTAAATAAATAAAACAAGCATGATGAAACTCGATAAGGCCTCGGATTGACTAAATTTGCGAGGCGATTTTCGCAAAAAAATTAATGAATTTTAAAAATTTAAACCGTTCGAAAGATATTATCAGTTGGAAATCGTTGTGATTTGTTTCTGGCAAAGACCGGCAGAGCCTTTTCTTAGTGCTCTTTTGATGAGTGTAAGCATGGCGATAAAGTCCATAGTCGAAACAAACATTCTAAAATATTATAGTACTACAAAATATGGTTGAATTATAAAAATGAATACATTTTTATAAAAATAAGTCGCCATTCTAGGACATGCAAGCCCGTATTTGTGTACTATAATTAAGGGGTTAGGGGTACTTAGAGGCACGAAAAAATGAGAATTTTCAGTATTTTTTGTTTGTTATTAAACAATGTTTTTTTACAAAAATATTAATACGGTATTATCATACAATGTTTTGACTTGAAGTAACAAAAATTTCAGAAAAAAAATTAAATATTCTCAAAGTTATAGCTGTTTTTGTTGACCCTGTTTCAAAAAACGGTTCTGGCGGTGACCATCATAACTCCTTAGAGATTCATCTAAAATCAATCAAATAAAAAAAAATAGTTTTATAAATAGATAATCCTGGGCCTGATCGAAAGTTTTCTTTTTTTGCAAAAATTAACAAAATGGCAGCATCAGAAAAAAACTAGATTTTTGAGTAAAAAATCACCAGTTTATTGGTCTTAAAAAATTGAAATTTTTGAAAAAATAAAAATCCTTCGATCAAGCCCGAGTTTATTATGTATTCTAAAAGCTGTATAAATTTCATTAAAATTTGCTAAGCGGTTTTTGAGTTACAGTGGTCACCGCTTCAAAAAACATAGTTTTGAGAAAAACGCGTTTAAAAAGTTTCACATTGGATTTACGTATAGAAATTCGAATTATCGAATTACTTAAACCGAGTCATCTATTTCTGCGCAATATAATAGTTCATCAGTCATTGCGCAAGTTTCCAAAATTTCCATTTGCTGTTGCCTACGAAGCCTTCTGGCCTCCAGAGTGTTCTCGTTGACGCGCTGATCTGCCACTTTCACACGTGCAGCATCCAATTTTTCAGCATACCAATGGGAATTAAACCCACAATTAGGTTCTAGGGTATCCATAACCAATAATAATGATTATGTATATTCATTCAGCAATTTGTACGATAGTAGAACTAGTATTCACGGTTTCTAGGCATATTTTTTACACTAGTTGGTTGAAGCCTTTAATTTTTTCTGATTATGGATTCAATCTTGAACTACACATCTTGAACTAAATTATCATTGCTGAGATCGTCGTAAATCGGTTTAAAAGCTTTTAAAACATCAGGAGGTGAGGGAGAATAATCTTGAGTATCAGTAATTCAGTATCGAGCTCTCCACTTGCGTCAGCGCGCTGGTAACAGTCTAATAAATCAAAAACTAATCATCGGATCAACTTGAAATTTTCAGAGAACATTTTCAAGATATTATACTTAATAAAAATGCAAAAAATAAAAAGCGATTTTTCAGAAATTACAAGTACCCCTAACCCCTTAATGCAAAAGCAGATAGAGTAGAGCGGCGCTTAAATGTCCGCGGTTAAAAAAGTCCACCACCAATATCTCAAAACCAAGCAAAGTTAAGAAATGTTTAATTACTATATTTGAAAATAGAAGAATACAGATTTTTAACTAGAAGGAGATAAACGCTGAATGAAAATTTTTATATATCTTTACGTTTCAGAGGTTTCTGAACATTTTGGCATACCTTAGAAAACATGTATGTATGTGTGTGTGTGTGTGTGTGTGTATGTATGTATGTACGTGTGTGTATGTATGTGCGGATACAAATTTTCGTCGACGATTTCGGAAACCGATCAACCGATTTGAATAATTCAAAAAACATTCGATTTGTATTGATAAGAAGACGTGCTGATTAGTTTTTTGCAAAGGCAGGTCTAGCCGTTCCGAAGATATGGGGCAAAAAGTTCCGAAAACGGTAACTCAGTTTTTAAGAGAGCGGAGCGGCCGATTTGAATAATTTAAAAAACATTTCACTTGTATTGACAAGATAAAGAATCGGTAAAATTTTCAAGAAGGTAGGTCTAGCGGTTTCGGAGATATGGAGAAAAAAGTAAAAAAATGAGCCATTTGGCGGTCAAAAATGATCATTAGACATATGTACATCAAATTATCAGATATTTTATAGAGATTTTAACAATAAGTATACATTTTGTTAACATTCCTATGGGTTCCGTACCAATGCTTATGCGTTAGTCAGCGACGCGGCGCTTACGCGCTTTATATTTTGTCCCTATGCAGTTAAAGCAGTACGATTGCTTTGGAAAAAAAGTTCAGATCTTCCACAATATGTCAAAATAAAGAAAAAAAATTTTTTTTCAAAAAAAAAAAATAATATTTTTTTTTTTTTTTAATTTTATTTAAAAAAAAGTAATTTTTTGTCCAATTTATCGTTTCTCAAAAATCTTATTTTTTCAAAGTAATTTTTTTTCAAAAATGTTAATCGTTTTTAAAAAAATAATAATTTTTGGTACGGGAAGTTCCAGCAATTTGCCTTAAGGCACGATGCCTTAATTGCCTTAAGACAGAATTCCACTTACAGCTAGTCTTTAGTTGTAATCACTGTTGTTTAGCTTATTAACTTCCCGTAGGGTAAGTTATAGTAATCGCAAAAAAATCGAAAATGAAAATTTTTATATATCTGTACGTTTCAGAGGTTTCTGAATATTTTGGCATACCTTAGAAAAAATGGATGTATGTGTTTGTGTGTGTGTGTATGCGTGTATGTATGTATGTGCGGATACAAATTTTCGTCGACGATTTTGGGAACACGGATGAAGCAATGTGAATAATTTAAAAAACATTCGATCCGTATTGATAAGGAGACGTGCTGATTAGTTTTTGGCGAAGGTAGGTCTAGCCGTTCCGAAGATATGAGGCAAAAAGTGCCAAAAACGGTACCTCAGTTTTTAATAGAACGGAGCGTCCGAATTTAATAATTCAAAAAATATTTTACTTGTATTGACAAGATGAAGATTTGATCACATTTTCATAAGGGCAGGTTTAGCGGTTTCGGAGATCTAACGAAAAAAGTAAAAAAAAATGCAATTTGGCGGTCAAAAATGATCATTAGACATATGCACATCAAATTATCAGATATTTTAACAATAAGTAAAAATTTTGTTTACATTCCTATGGGTTCCGTTGCATGTTTACCCCGTTAGAAAGCGACGCGGCGCTTACGCGCTTTATATTTTGTCTCTATGCAGTTAAAGCAGTACGATTGCTTTGAAAAAAAAGTTCAGATCTTCCAACATATGTCAAAATAAAGAAAACATTTTTTTTTTCAAAAAAAAAGATTTAAAAAAAATTTTTTAAAAAAAAATTTTTTTTTTCATTTTTTTTTTTAAAAAAAAAGTAATTTTTTGTCAAATTTATAGTTTCTGAAAAATCTTATTTTTTGGAAGTAATTTTTTTTCAAAAATGTTAATCGTTTTTAAAAAAATAATAATTTTTGGTACGGGAAGTTCCAGCAATTTGCCTTTAGGCACGATGCCCTAATTGCCTTAAGACAGAATTCCACTTACAGCTAGTTAGTCCTTAATATCATTTTTAAGTATACGTTATGGCACAATGTCATGCACCGTAAGATAAATCGATCTATCAGATGCCTCGTTCTCGCAAAAACCGAATTCCTATTTTTTGCACTGTATCTGTCAAAAGACATACACATAAACACATCAATTTGTTTAAAGTATGCCAAAACGTTCATAAACCTTTGAAACGTAAAAGTATGCTAAAATTTGCATTCTCATCGACTTTTGGACGATTACTACGATTACCCTTCGGGAAGCTAATTAATAGTTAATCAACGAAATATTAGATACATATCTTTGTCAAAAATATGCCCGTTATTTTATATATTTTACATTGGTTGAGTATTGTAAATATTATTTCGTAAAATTTCTTTAAAAAAATAAGAGACATTGGATCTGTTTGCGCCCTGGCTGTCTCATTTATCGCCGGCTGTAATATAAAAAGTAACAGATGACAAACTGAAAACGTAAAAAAACACATAATTGTATAATTAAGAAATAACTTGGACTTTTGCTAAACGTAGTACCATAGTTGTTTATTTCGTGTAGTATTTAGCTTAGAAAGTATATAATTAATGTCAAATAGTGCCTCGCCCAACTTTATCATAAGTGTATTTGAAACATATTTATTGGAAAACGCATTGATTAGTTTTTAATAAAAACTAAAACTTCATTTTCAAATTAAACTGAAAATTTTTTTTATTAAAAATCTAAAAATGTATTCTTATTGATTAAGCCGATTATTTTCACTTATCAAGTAAAAATGAAAAATTCAAGTTCGTGCAACTTGTCTTAATGCAAAATGTTACTTACGCCTAGTTAGTTAGTTATTGATTGTATTCTTAATTTATCTGAAAGGATGTGTATAAAATTTTAACATGCAGATATGAGGGTAATTGTACTGCGTCTCATGTATTCAGAGTTTATTGCCGTGGCCCGTCGGTCTCATGTTACTATACTTAACGGCTACCCCATTTGATTATATTGAGCGCACCATCTCAGAAACTCCGAAATAACAGCGTAAATCATTGGGTGCGTATTTAGTTCAATATTCTTTATGAAAGAAGCTTGATTTTGGTAATTGGAAAGTACATGTGTTTCAATGTATAGTTGGTTTGTGATACTTGTGTATAGAAATTATGTTTAAAAAGAAATTTTCAGACCAACATGAATTATCCATATAATTGATAAATACATAAATACAATACTCTTTTCTTGGCACGTGCTCTTCTAATTGACTGTTTAAAAAAATTCCGACGATTATTATAATTTTTTGCAATCGATGGATATCATGGTCTTATAGATCAGGGGTCGGCAAGCTTTTAACTGTAGTGTGCCAAGCCACTCTACCAATATGTTTTAGAGTGCCGCCTTAATTTTGAAATAAATAGTTAGGTTTTAGGGGAGAAGAATTATAACCAAATTTATCTTTTAAACATATTTATTAACAAATAACATGAATATCTAATATAAACAGTGCCCGATTACCCCAAAGGCCCGTGAGACCCGGGCCTAGGGCGGCATAATTTAGGGGGCGGCAAATTTTTCAAAATGTAAAAATTTTAAACTCGATGAAATGACACGACAATTCATTTTAAGGATAGATCCTGAATTTTTTTTGTAAATTTAGAGATCATTTTCGATGAAATAGAACGTAATGCGTTTTCCAATCAAATTTATTATTCGTGGGTGCCGCATTGATATTTTCTTGATGTATCATATTATCAACTTCAGGAAGGCTAAGTTATAATAATCCTAAAAAATCGTAAATCAAATTGGTTATATCTCTACGCTTCAAGTTCTCCTGAACATTTTGACATGCCTTAGATAAAATGGATGTATGCATGTGTTTATGCGGTTACAATTTTTTGCCAATTGGCATTCGGGAAGACGTGCTGATTAGTTTTTTGCAAAGACAGTTTCGGAATAGGGAGCAAAGAGTTAAAATATGCTAATTCAATTTTTCAAAAACGAAGCGTCCGATTTGAATAATTCAAGACACTTTTTACTTGTATGACGAAATAAGAACTATCGAAAATTTTGCGAGAGCATGATCAGCGTTTTTGGTGATCCAAAAAGGTGTCATTTGGTGATAAAAAATGATCATTGACATCAAATTATTAGATTTTTTATAAAAAAATTATTAATTATTACAAATTTTGTCTTCATTATTTTGAATCATTCCGTACCAATATTTTTAATTTTCAAAGTTTATTTCTTAGATAGTTTAAATGTCCTTTGCAAGGATCAATGGCCATGAATGATTAAAAAAATATTCGCTTGGCTTTGACTGAGAGGCACACTGTTTATGCAGGCAGGTTTAGCATTTTTGGAGATACAGAGCGCAGAAGGTGCTCAAGAAAAATTTTCATTTTCGATCTTTTGCGATTACGATAACTTACGAGTACTTTACGCAAAGTTAAAGGTTGTATTTAAGTAATTTAGAACAAAATTATAGTTTAATTAAAAAAGTAAAAAATTGTCTATTAAAAAGGGCGCCTGATCAGATAATAGGGCCTAGGGCGGCAGAAAGCTTAATGCGCCACTGAATATAAACTAAACAACTTTAATGTGAACCTTGTGCCTGCACCTTTTTCCTCAACATTTCAATATCCGGGGTATAATTTGTAACTTTTAATTTCACACAAGATACTGAATGTTTAGTTGTTAAACGATTTCTTTGTGAACTCAAAATATGTTTCATGTGAGAAAAAATTTGTTCACAGAGATATGTGGAACCAAAAGCTGAAAGGAGAGCGCATACAAATTTTTTTATACAATTAAATCTTTTCCGGCAATGTCATTCAACAATTTAATATGGCTGTCGATTTTCCATAGAGTCATCTTCGAGATTTATTTGTAATTTCTTCAAAATATAGGCACATAAGCTTCAAAGTCTTTGCATCTTCTGGAAAATTAATCTTTAAGTACTTCAACGTAAGTTGAATTACATACATTAGCGAGCTACGTTAGAAAAATAATTATAATTAAACATTTTCTCTTATTTAAAAATCGCTCAATATTTGAGATTTTCCTGATTACTTTATAGAGTGCCATTCAGAACCCCATCGCGTGCCAAGTCTGGCACGCGTGCCGTAGGTTGCCGATGCCTGTTATAGATCATACTAAAATATTATGGCCCTACAACAGTCGTTTAATTTTGAAAATTCATTAAAGTTTGAAAAAAGTATGATCATAATTTATTACTTAACCAAAGTATTATTTTATGTTACTTATTATGATAGTTTTTTTATAAAGTCTACGTGTATGTATGTGTATGTATTTATGCACTTATATGTGAATGTGCATATATGCGAATGTATGTATATGTATGCGAATTATATGAGTACATATGTATGTCTATCTGTATGTAAGTAGATGTGTATGTATGTGTATATATTTTTTTTTTTTTTTTATTTTTTTTATTTTTTTTTTTTTTATAGAGAAGGAAAAATCTTTCAAAGACACCGTGTGTTTAAAAGATGATGGACGGTAGTGTGGGATTTCCACCCACTAAAAAACCTCCTCTCCTCATTTCCCCGCATATGATCACGAGGAAGACTGGGTCGGAACCGCGTTAGCATTTCTTCAACCCAGTCCGTGTTGCGTCACGTGACGTTAGCTTCTAAGTTTATTGGTCCCTCTCGGCGATTTTTGCTGTCAAGAGGCGCCGTGCATAAGCTGCAACCTCGGCCCAGTTTTCCTTGCTTTGCAGCATAGTATTTACAATGTTCTGGGGATTAAGGGCCCTTCCCAGGGACAATTCGGTGTCAGCCCTGAAGTTCTTCCAGCGCGTGCACTTAAAAAAGGTGTGCTCAGCATCGTCGGCTTTTTCCGGACAGTATTTGCACGTCGGTGATGTGTGCAAACCGAACCTGAAGAGATATGCATTGAACGAGCCATGACCCGTCATCATCTGAGTTAGAAAGAAGTCTGTTTCGCCATGCTTCCTGTCGAGCCAGGCCTCGATATTAGGGATCAGGCGTGCTGTCCATCTACCACGATCAGACGCCTGCCACCTTACTTTCCATTCCTTCAGGGTGTCCTTTCTCACCATTGCCCTCGCTTCGCTGGCATTGAGGCCTCCTTTTTTGAGGTTATACAACCTGGCCCTTTCATTCGCCAAAAGGTCTATAGGCGGAGCTCCAGCTATAACAAGCACTGCGTCTTCGGAAACTGTGCGATAGGCACAAGCCACTCTAAGTGCTCCGCGCCGCTGCACTGCTGCCAGTTTCTTACGATACGTCTTCTGTTGTAATGTATGCGCCCAGATTTCCGCTCCGTAAAGCAGGACTGAGTGAACCACCTCCAGGAGAGCTCTCCTCTTTTTGGCACGTGGGCCGATAGTATTGGCCATGATTCTCGATAGACTAGACACAGTCTTGCTAGCCCTTGTACACGTGCGTTCCAAGTGTTCACGGAATGTCAGCTTTGCATCTAACTGAACGCCCAAATAGCGAACTGACTTTGTAGACGTCAGTGTTAGCCCGTCGATGATTGTACTAAACGGTTCTGGGAACCATTTTTGGCGTGTTAGGACTACCATCTCCGTTTTCTCTTTGGCTAGCTTCAGATGGTGCTGGTCCAACCAGGCCGCGACGGCTTCGATGGTGAAATCGACCAGTACCTCGGCCTCTTCAACGCTGTCTGCCACAATAGTAGCTGCGACATCATCCGCAAACCCTGTGAGATGCACCTGCGGGGGTAAGGGAATTTCGAACAGCTCGTCATAGTCAGCGTTCCACAGATCAGGTCCCATAACCGAACCCTGTGGTGCACCAGCTGTTATCTTGCGGCTCACTGTTCCCTCAGTGGTTTCAACGATGAGTACTCGATCGTCCAGGTAGCTGTCCACCATTGTCAAGATGTCATCTTTCACCCGGAATCTCTTCTCCAGCGCCTCCAGTATATCCTTCCACGATGCGCTGTTGAAAGCATTTTTCACGTCCAACGTGAGAAGTATACAAACTTTCCTAGACTTTAGGCTGCCAGCCCACGACTTTGTTGCGGTTTCTACAACTTCTTTGATTGCATCGATGGTTGATCGCCCTTTCCGGAAGCCGTACTGGCTTGAGGAGAAACCTCCGGAGGATTCAACATCTTTTCGAAGTCTGGCTTTGATAAGTTTTTCAAGCAGCTTCCCAGTTATATCCAGCATACACAGTGGTCTGTATGATGAAGCTGTTATCGGAGGTCCCTTTCCTTTGTCGAGAAGGACGAGTCTTTGTCGTTTCCAGACAGAAGGGAACGTTCCGGTCACAAGGCATGCATTGTAAACATTCAACAGGATGTAAGGAAATTCCTGTGCAATGAGCTTAATCACTTGTGTTGGAATACCGTCAGGGCCGGGTGCTTTCCCTAGTTTCAGGGTTTTTTGCTGCGGTTTGCAGTTCCGAAACAGTGAACTGCAACACATTGGTGGTGTTCTTGTAGCGACTCTTCTTCCGCGCTGGGTGGTTTGGGAAGAGCTCAGTAACAATCTGGTTCATCATAGCCGGGCTTTTTGGCGGCTCTGGTAAGGTTCTACCCAATCCTTTTGCGACTATATGGTAGGCTTTGCCCCAGACATCGTTATTGAGGTCGTTGCAAATTTCTGCCCACAGCTTGCCTTTACTGGACTTGATGGCTCTATTGAGCTCCTTCTTGGCCGCCTTGTACTCATTGGAGTAGTAGGTCTGAGCTGGGGAGTGCTTAGCAGCTCTTGTTGCTCGTCGTCGGAGTTGGTGACATTTTTTCCTCAGCTCTGCGATTTCGCATGTCCACCAATATGCTGGCCGGCGCAAGTCCTGTGTTTTACGACGTGGCATAGAAGCATTGCATGCTGCAGTTATAATCTTCATCGTTTTTGTTACAATGTTTTCCGTCTCGCTGCTGTTAGTTGGGAACGGATGTGATTCGAGTGTCACCCACCCCCGCGTGAGGGATTCTCGTAGAGCATCAATGTCCAACTTCCTGGTATTCCAGCTGCATCTTTCGTAATCTCGGTGTACGTGGTGGGTAGTCTCTTCTATCCAGTAGATGATGGATTGATGATCACTTCCAGTGTATTCCTCGGAGACCTTCCAGTCCTGGATTCTACTGGCAGTTTTTGGAGTCGCCAGAGTAATATCGAGAATTGACTCTCGATAACCAGGTCTTCTAAATGTCGACGTCACTCCAGTATTTAGGACTGTAAGATCGAGCCTCGCTGCCATGTCCGCAACTTCGTTTCCCCTGGTGTCTGAGAAATCTGCGCCCCATTCCACAGACTTAGCATTGAAGTCTCCAGCTATTAAGACTTCGCCATTAAATCCACAGATGGTGTTCTCGATGCTGGTCAGGTTCTGGCGGAAACGCTGATTCCTTCGTTGGGAGATAAATATACGCTCATGATATACATTTCAGGGGTTTTTATCCAGACATAACCATCCCCAGATCCGGTATCTACGGGAGTAATCTTCCGAGTCACTAACCAGATAGCTGCTGTACTCGTCTTATCCACGTACCATGATTTAACAAGGGCGCTCTGGTATTGTTCGCTGATTATGCAGACGTCAATTTTGTCCTCAGCTACGCGCTGGTATGTATGTGTATATGTATGTATATATATGTGTGTATATATGTGTGTATATGTATATAGATATAAATATATAAGTTATGAATTAGCAACAATATTATAAAACTGTATAAAGCCGATTGGCGTATAAATAAATAAATAAATTAATGAATAAATAAATAATTTGTAACCAAACGCCGCTGTTGTAATGTGATAAGTCAAAATGTGAATTTCCCAATGCTAAAAGCCATTGGAATAAATACGATAGGGAGGAGTCGCGATTAGGTTTGCAAGAAAATTGGCCAAGCCGTTAAAAATTAGAAATGGCTTTAGAATTAGTAAAATAGTAAGTGAGCAGTCTTCAAATCTTCGCTAATTGTATAAAAAAATACCATTAATTTAAATAATTAGATAATATCAAAAACTACGTACATAATAGATGTAATCGTGCAGTTAAAAATGCCACTTTTAACTTGTTATTATATTACTTATATTACCTTCAGTATAAGAAACACTTTTTTTGCAAAATGAATCCGATCGAGTTTCCTTTTTGTTCAGAATCGTGCTCAGTACAGTTCCTTCTTCGGACACTTTTTTTTCAGAATTTTTTCATTGCTCATCTTGTTTGATCATTTTATCTTCTCCATTCGCATTGAGCACTAAATTTTAAAAACCTCCAGATTATTTTTGTCGGCCTTTCTCGGAGTTCCAGACATAACTATTTATTAGTCTTCCGCACGTCGAGGCTCAATTTCTTCGTCAGTAGCTTTCATTATTTCGTGAATGCCGCTTGCAATACTTGATGATCCCTTTCGTGCAGAATCCATCTCTGGTCAGGATGCTTCCCAAATATTTGAAATAGCACATATCTTCCAATTCTAGATATCCTACCAATATCTTTAGTAGCTATCTCGTTTCGATATTCTCATCACTTTTGATTTGTCCATGTTGATCCGCATCTTCTAACTACTTAGATTATTCTGCTCATCATGTTTTGTAGCTTAATTTCAGTTTTTATTATTATTACGAAATCATTTGAGTACTTCATTATGGTGATTCTTCAATCTCTAATAAAAAAATCTCCAGCCCTTTCGAATATTTCGTTGACGAGTCATTTCAATAAGATCGGTGACACACTCTTCTACCTATTTCGTGGCTGCTTGTATTTTTCTGGTTTACTCAAACCTTTACTATTTGTCACATGTACAGTCTCTGGACCAGCCTGCGGTCTCTCTAATCTTGAACAAGATGAACAATCCGACAAATTGTTGTGCTGAAAGCTGTGTGTAGTGTATGTATCTAAGCCAAAATCAAACCTTTAGTCGATATCTTTTTAAAAACAGTATACCGATTTCATAATTTTTTAAATCCATTTGATAAAATTGGATAGAAATCCACATGATTAGATTTACACGACGATCAGCAGCGTTTCATCATAATTAGCAGATAAGTGCAAAAAAAAATTTTGTCCGCGTTTTAGCTAAAAATTCTGAACCAATTTTAAATTCTTAAAGTTGTTCAAAAAATATAATTCGGAAAATGCGCTGATTAGATTTTAGTAAAAAGCAGCTTGGCCGTTTTTTCTAACAAAAACTCATTTACTATTTTTATAACATATACATATAATATTATCATTACTAATGTAGCAAGATAAATTACCCCTGTTTTCTCCTATGGATATGTTACTGTTTCTAGCAGTTCTATAATTGAAAAGATTATCCTGCAGATCTGGCTGGTAATAATGCTAACAAAATTTATTGTTAGATATATTAATATAAAAATACTATAATAAGTAATTTTTTGCTTACTTATATGATGAGCATAACTTGCACCAAAGCTGTGCCTCCCTCAGGTAACATTGGGCTCAGCCTCAACTTCATCATGATTCATTGTTCGAACTCGCTTCTGCACCGTCCCCAAATTCATATCTGATGTCATGTGCGACTTTAAGCTTACTCCTCCTTCTCACTGCCCCTTGAAAAGTTTAATCAAAATCGTTAAAATAAGTTAAAAAATCAATAACGAAGGAATTACCTAAAATATAACCAAGATCATTGTTTCCAACCAGGCTACGACCCACCTTTACATTTTTAAAAACGTTATGGCCCCATGATGACCCTTTCATACAAAATTTTCAACCTTCAAAACCCTTATTTTGATCTTTAAGATATATAAATGATAATTTTGAAGAAGAATTTAATATTAAATTGTTATCAAAACATCATATATTTAAAATTTTAAACCATGTAATAACTAGTGGTATCATAATTAAGGCAAATTACTGTAACTTTTCGTAATGTAAAATTTTGAATTCATTTTTATTTCTTTAGATTTTTTTCAAAGCGCCTCGTAGCTGTTTAAAAGAAATTATCGAAGCGCGTAAGCGCCGCGTCGTTGTCTTCCGATTAGACATTATAAATCTTAATATTACATATTAAGACATAATAAATATAGAACTATTATAAAACACATAAAAATGTAAACAACATTTACACTTAAGTATTAAAATATCTATTAATTAATTGATGATTTGATGTGCATATGTCTAATGTAATAATCGCGAAAAAATCAAAAATAAAATTTTTTATATATCTTTACGGTTCAGGGTTTTCGAATCATTTTGGCATCCCTTAGAAAAAAAATGATGAGTGTGTATGTGTGTGTGTGCGTGCGTGTATGTGTGTATATATGTGCGGATACAATTTTTCGTCGACAATTTCGAGAACACGGATCGAACAATTTGAATAATTTAATCAACATTCGATTCCTATTGATAAAGAGACCTTGTGATTAGTTTTTGGCAAAGGCAGATTTAGCCGTTCCAAAGATACGGGGCAAAAAGAGCCAAAAATGGTAATTCAATTTTTGAGAGAACTGAGAGTCCGATTTGAATGATTCGTAAAATATTTTTCAATGTTTTACAATGAAATGCACCTACCTATCTTTAACAAACGCACTAATCGGCACAAACCAATATCGCTAGACAATAATAACCAATGATTAGTCATCTATCTACCAAACAGTTTTTAAATTTTTAAAATCGATTCAGAATTCTTGGCTAAAACGAGGACAAACATGATATTTGTCAAATGTAAAGAAAGATTTTTTAAAATCGGTTCGATAGTATGAGCTTAAATGTGGACGAAAGGTTTAACACTTTTCTCCAAATTACAAAGAAACGGCTCGGCCGATCGTCACACAAAACTGAGAAACGATAAACCTCATCGAGATACATCAATAACTTTTTAAATATCTAAAATCGGTTCAGGCGTTTTTGAGCAAACGTCGATGAAAGTTCTAATTTTGACAAATGCCAAATAAACGATACTAATTTTTGCAAACTTTGACGAATTTTTAAAGCTAAACGAGTTGTCGTAAGGTCGTAATATTTTAGTATGATCTAGAAGACTATGGTATCTACCGTCAAAAAAATAGTAGTAAAAATCGTCGAAAAAAAATTTAAAATTCATTTATCATACCTTCAAAATTTGTTGTTGAAGACAGCCTTTATACTTTATCTATGAGGGAGCCCGAAATAGTCTGTTCGTTATCTAGATAATATCTGAATCTGATACATAGCGCGTGTATGGATAAGTGAAATGCTTATCAGCGACTGTCAGAATGTTTTGACAGTTTTCATTCGAGCCAGTTTTCAAGTACCAATTCAGTATTATTTGTAATGAATAAATTGAATTGGATGCTTTTGTTCTTAATTTATAAGCGATAAAATCTTATAGACCATGAATTTATCATTATATTTTGTGGGTTTGTTTAGATAATTTTTATTATATGTAGCGATAACCTCCGAAATGTGATAGCAAAACCTCTTTTTTCTAAGAGAAAAATTGATTATGTATTAATATGATTTTGAAGCAACCCTGTTGAAATGTGCAAGAGAGGAATAACAATGGCACAATCTGTTTGTTTATTCAGTTTAATTATTCTCTTAGTAGTATTTGGGTATGTAAGTTTTGCCCTTAATCTAAATATCTCATCTAGTGACGACTATAGCTTCAAAGTTGGAACTGCGTCTAATTCTGTTACAATGGTTACACTGGTCAGTATTCTATATATGCTAATCTTATTATCAGTTCAAATTATTGATGAACATGATCAATTTTCTAACAGCTCTTCAGGCATGGTGATAGAAATCCTACGGAAACATATGAAAAGGATCCTCATAAAAATTATACATGGGTTGGTGGTTACGGGGCCTTAACTAAGGTAATATTTATCAATATCAAACATAAATGTAAGTCTATTTTGATTATATTTTATTTACAGAAGGGTATAAAACAAATGTATATGTTAGGTAAAATTATGAATAGACGATATAAACATTTATTGCCAGATGAACCATATAGTAAGACTGTAATTACTGTTGATAGCAGTGCTGCAGATAGGTAAGTTAAATACTGCAGGCATATAAATAGCACCTATCTTTTATATTTTTATTTTCTGTTTCGGCGATTATCTTTAATTAATTTTTCAGATTTATGAAAACTTCATTCTTTGAATATCTTGCTTTTTGTATGATACTAGCTTACATTAAAACTTTATTTAATCGGTTTAAATTTGAATTTTCTTTAATCGTTAAATTATTATTATTTCAAAAACTGATTAACATGCGCATGAAAAGTTAGTAAACTCATAAAAAATTTTAATGTTGAATATAAGGTTTCAATTCTATATATCTAAAGATAAAGTTTTTATCTTATATTATTCATTATGTTTTTTCTATTCTAAATAAATAATCTATGAGCTACCTTTTTCATATTTTATTTATGTAATTATTAATATTCAAATATATTCATAATTTATTTCTATGTCAAATATGATGCTTCCTATAATTTATTACAATTTTAGTTAAATTACCCCATTTATATTACATGTTGCATTTTGTAATTTTATTTAATTCTATATAGGTGTTTAATGAGCGCTGCATCATTTCTAAGTGCTTTTTGGCCTCCACCGACGGAGTGGATATTGCCAATTGAATGGCAGCCTATACCAATTCATTACAGTTCCAGAACAGAAGATTATGTAAGTTATGTTCTTTAGTATAATAGGAATAATGTAAGCTTCTGAAGCAATTTCTGAAAGTATTTCTGATATTTAGTTTCAATAAAATTTCACTGTTTCACATAAAATTCTTTCATTTGGAGAATAAATATAGAAGCTTTAAACGGAAATCAAATTAGCTTTTACTACATAAATATATTTTTGTAATATACTCATAACTCACAATCTGTGATTTTGAATATTTTTCCACTACACTTTTATCGGGAATCCAAATTCTTCTTTATTTTATTTATTTGAAAAAACTATGTTTTTACATGTATCTGTTTAGTTATTAGCTCAAAAGAAAAAGTGTGAACGATATGAATCAGAATTAAAAGAAACATACATAAATGAGACATTAGAAGAATCCTTTGATATAAATTTTGATGGATTTTACGACATGCTTACACATCATACTGGGCAAAATGTAACTAATAAGCTGGATGTAGAATTATTATTTAATATTTTGGATATTGAGCACAGTAATGGATTAGAACTTCCTGAATGGACTAATTCATTGTATCCAACAAGACTGTTAAATATTGCAAAGAAAAATCTTCAATTGTTGACAAATACACATTTTATGAAGAGAATTAAAGGAGGTACATAATTTTACATACTATTTATGTAATGAATAGGAAATATGTGATTTTGTTTTGTTAAACTATTTGTAGGATATCCTAATTTAATAATGCATGCTTCATATGACAAAAATTTTATTTTTAACTAATATTAAATTGAACTAATTACTTCTATTAGGTTCTCTTATTGCTAATATGATACAAAAAATGCAATCACATATAAAAAACAGTGAAGGTACTATTGCTATATACTCTGCGCATGATGTAACCCTAGTAAATTTCTTGAGAGCCCTAGGCTATGATGAATTGCTAAAACCAGATTATGGTGCGACAATTGCCTTAGAGTTGGATCAAGTAGCTGGAGTAGCACCCACAGTACAGGTATTTAATTTCATACTACATATTAACTAATTATTTTTAAGCAATAATTATGTGGAAGTCCGTAATCAACACGTTTTCACAATTTCAATAATCTTTTTTTTTATTATAGTATGATCTAGTAAAAATTTTATATGATTAATAGTTTTCATTAAATATAATAAATAAATAATAAACTTTAATAATACATACTAATTTGATTGAAAAAAATTAAATAATGCATGATTTTAATTATTAATATCATTAAATGTTACATTATTAAATTCAAAAATAGTAGCAGATTTTTACTTCAAAATTGATTCAATAAAATTTCTAGTCTTAAAGCTGTATTTTATCCTTTATTTCTAGTCTTAAAGCTGTATTTTTAGTACTTAAAATTTGTTATTAAAATTACATTTGTTTGGATTAAAATGCAGAATAACTAATTTGGAACTGAAAGAAAGATATTCCAGATTTTTTCACAATTATACATCTTACATCTTGTTAGAGAGAGTAGAATATTTGTTTGTATTTATTATTAAATAAGATTAAAACTATAATATTTTCTATAGGTTCTATACTTCAATGATACTCAGACAACAGTACCAACAATAATTCCGATATCATCGTGTTCTGATACAAAACTGTGTACTTTAACCGAATTCATTCATCACCTGGAAGTTGTGACAGACATACTGCCTAGTAATAATTGGAATGATGAGTGTAAAATAACATGAGTGTTTACTGTATTATAAATGTCTTCCAGTATATTTATTATACATCCAGGTGATGATATTTAGTTTATTGATTGATGCATATTTAACTATATAAATAAGCATATTGAACCATATGTAATTGAAGTTTAAACACATTATGTATATATATTATTTAGGTTTAAAGATCAGGCATTACTTAAATAAAAAATTATATGTATATCTTTTTTTTAACTTATTTTATATCCACATGTTTCGGCTAGCCTTTACTCAGTGGCATATAATTGGTATCCTAAATTATTGAAAACACATTGCTCCATGGTATTAAACATTCACTATTGTAAAATCCACTGAATAAAGGCTAGGACGTTAACCGAAATATGTGGATATAAAGTGAATTTGAAAAAAGGGTTCATACATATAATGTTTTTTTGATTTAAACCTAACTAATTCATGTATATATATATATATATATATATATATATATATAGATATGGAATTTTATGATATGAGTGGAACGAATATTAAATGCTTAATATGAACAATCATAAAATAAAGTTGTGTTAAAAAAATCTGAGTGCTGTTTTGTTCATATTAAACATTTAATATATATATATATATATATATATATATATATATATATATATACACCTAAGTCTGTTTTTACACGGAGATTGGTTCCAGAAGAAGCCGTGTAAAAAAAAAAACGTGTAAAAAAAGACATTGATCTTATACAAAAATGGGTGATTTGTTCCTAATCTCTAAAACCTATTAAAATTGGTGAAAAACAAGAATTTTTAAGAACAAGAATTAAATTAGTGCTATTCACATTTGCTTTGACCAGTAAAAATTGTTTGTACGCGCTAAAGGGAAATTCACTTAAATCTTTAAGCTAGTGTTCGCAAACTATCGATACTATCGATGGTTTCAGACTTTTTTCTTTCATAAATACTTTTTTGTGATATGAACATACTTCGCAAAAATTTAATTTGACAAAAAAAATTCAGGTACATAAAATTTCAAATCGTGCTAAATGGAATAAATTCGTGTAATAAAATTAAAAATATTCAATTTTCAAACCGTGTTATATCAAAACCGTGTACAAAAAGACCGTGTAAAAACAGACTTAGGTGTATGTATATATATATGTATATATATATATATATATATGAGTGAGTTCTTGAGGGCGATACATCAAACAAAGAAATATCGCCCTCAAGAACTCACTCATATATTTCAACATCAAAATTAACTACTAAATCATATATATATATATATATATATATATATATATATATATATATATATATATATATATATATGTATTAGCATCAAATTCAAGATTATACAAACTTTTGTAGATAGCTAGTTTCTGTGGATAATTTATTTAAGATTTAAATTTTCTGAACAAAAATCCGTTTTTTCTTAAAAAATTATTTATTTCATTCTACATTTTGAAGATATGGGATGTCTCTTATTCGGGAAGTATGAAACTAAAAAAAAATCTAAATTTAGACCTTCATTAAAAATCAAATTTAATATTTATTGATATTGTATGAATTCTCTTGCAGTCTTGAACGATACATGAAAAATTATATATATGTTGAACATCGAACAAAAAAAAACTGTGTATGTATATATATATATATATATATATATATATATATATATATAATATGCATAAATTGCATATATTTAAAGAGCAATAAGTAAAATTATTAAATAAAGTATATTATTGTGATCAAAAAATCTATAGATGTTAAGTATGAATGATATTTAGAAATATTGTAATTATAAAAATTCCAATGCCTAATAATAAGCATTTAAGGTTCAAAATCTACTTATAAAAAAAATATCTTTGAAACTGCTGTTAATATTTATTATATATAAATACTGTTGAAAGTTGTTACTAAATAATTAGTTTTCGCCTAATTGCCTATTTTAGTAATACTTGTAGTTTGTGATTCCAAATGTGCATTTAATATATTTTTCTGAAGTAATATGCATTATTAATTCTTGCTCCATATTATTTACTGTTTAAAAAGCTCCAATAATGTACTTTTTCATTAGAAAGAAATTATATAAATTAGCACGTTCTTCTTTATTTAATTCTTCGATATAGATTATGATCGTTTTGTAAGGTTTTGTACCTTGCTGGTACTTTTACTACCTGCGAATGAGTTAAGCTTTAAGAGCCTTCGTAAATTGTATGTGCCTCTATTCAAGAGAAGTAAATTGAAAATTATTAAAATAACTTAATTATATTAATATTTGATGTTAATTTGTCCAATGATTGATTACTATACTTTACACTAAATGTACTATATATCATATTGCATTCAAAAATATCGTCATAACACAAGTATATTCCCTTTGAGGATTTGCAATAGATCGATATTCTGGATTCATTAAATATTTTGAATATAGATTTTATGTATTTACTTGTGCAATAAACTTATTTATGTATTACAAAAGTGTCTCGTAGCCACAGTATTTTTTGTAGGAACTACATTTATTGTTGAAACAAAAATGATAGCTATGAAAATGACATGAATCCATTTATTGCATCAAAACACACACTTGAATTTACTCCATAGAACAAACCACTGAAACTAAATAAATGAACTTGTAAGCAATGTGTGATACTATTAGGTTATGTTAAAAATAAGAACCCATCGTGTGTTTCAAAATTTTTATTTGAGACATTTTAATTACAAATATATTATTGTACTTCCATTGTGGATCCTGATGTCTCCTCAGTGTATTTGCCCTTATCTTTGCCAAGTGCTGCCAAGCGTCCTTTAGCTCGCCTGTCAATGATTTTCTTACGGTCCCTGTCCATTTTCAATTTAACTATAACACATTTTGAGGGATGAATACCGACGTAAACGCTGTTACCATTGGCCTTTTCTCTTTGAATTCTTTCAATGTATACTACAAATTTCTTTCGGTACACTTGAACAACTTTACCGACTTGTTGGCCTTTGAAGTGCCCCCTTACGACTTGTACTTCATCATCCTTACGTATGGGCATAGATCTCACATTGTACTTTTGTCGAAGTTCTTTCGATAATGGAGAGGTCATTAAGGTTCTCCTTACATGTGAGGGAGCGGTGAAATGCCTCTTCCTATTTTTGCTTCTCGAAGAAGTAACCAACTTGTTAAACTTCATTTTTATTTATTAACCAAAAGGTTAAGTGACAACAACACGTTTTTCGTACAAACGGAAGAACAAGAAAGATTGAGGTACGAGGGAGGATGTATTACAGAAAGTATTGCGTGAAGTTGATTGCATTTTACTCGGCAATGCCAACATCGCGGATAGCTTATTGCCGCATTAGAAATATTTTCTTTGATGATGATAATACGTTAAAATTCAAAAGAGAAAATGCAAATTAAATTAAAATTAGTTTTGTTAACCCTTTACACTCGGATGCCGTCACAAAATACGTATTAATTCTGCATCCGAGTAAAAAGTGTTGATATAATTAATATTAATTTATTTTTCCTGCTGGCTTTTTGAATTATAAATATTTTTTCATCCATGATTTAAGTTTTTAGTTAGAAATATCTACAAAAAAATTAAAAAATTAATGTATAAATTATAATTTTTTTGACCTTCCTTCGCAAAAAAATAGTTTCAACTTTTAATGTCGCTCACGAGACCCATAAAAATGTAAACAAAATTTAAACTTATTTAAAGCTCTATACAATATCTGATCATTTCATGCGTATATGTTTTTTTATTGGATCTCCGAGACCGCTACACCTGCCTTCCCAACAATTTAATCATGATTAAATTAATGATTAAAAACAAAAAAAATAACCGCAGTTAATTATTTTGTCAAAACAAGTAAAATGTTTTTCGAATTATTGGAATCGGACCTCCGTTCTCTCAAAAATTTAATTACCATTTTTGGCACTTTTTGCTCTATATCTTAAAAACGGAAAGATCGGCCTTTGCAAAAACTAATCAGCACGTTTCCTAAGAATCGAAGAATTCAGAAAAACATTATTGAAATCAGTTGATCTGTTTCCGAAATCGTCAAAAAAAAGTATACGCACATACATGCACACACACATGTATTCATTTTTTCTAAGGTATGCCAAAATATTCAGAAGGTTTTGAAACGAAAAAGATATATAAAAATTTTTATTTTAGATTTTTTTGCGATTACTTAATTGACCCCACGGGAAGTTGCAGTAAAAACGAAAATTATTCGAATAACACATCAGTAACTATGAACTAGAGCATAAAAATGTTTGTTAAAAATTTTACTATCAATGCTATCAAGTACCATCACTATCTCGACATGCCTCTTTGCCAACGGTTGTCAACTTCGTCGCTGACCATGAATAATGCCATGGCGTTTTCCTGATAATAATTTATCGGGTTTGAGTACAATTTGATAGTTATAATAACTGCCGCAATAATTTCTTAAATAACTTTGATTAAAATTGATTACTCATCTGTTTGCTCGATAAAATTATATAATGTACATACATACATTAAACTCAGCAGAAAACAAAAATGTACGAATAAATTATAATTAATGATATTAATTATTCCTCATCTCTGACATATACTTATATAGTACTTATAAAACTTATAAGTATATAGTACTCATAAGAACTTATAAGCTTTCCATTAAATTGATTATCATTTATTATTTATGGCACAAATATAACAATATGCACAATATACAAAAGTAACCAGACACTAACTTGAAGAAATAAAATTTTAGAAGTTTCAAAAAACTTTTTTGATATTTTTTCTTTCTTTTAATGTTGTAGTTTCTTCAAACTTCTGAACGAAATATGAATGTTTCATTTGAAGTATAAAACATTATTATCATTACTATAAAAATTGTAATAATATTGGTATCAACTCAAAAATTTGATACCAAAATTATGCATATTATTAAAATCTCTTTAAGAATAATAGATAATTCCTATAATAACAGATAATTTTATTTGCATATATCTAATTATCACTTTTGACCATCGAAAGATCATTTTTGCAGGTATTTTTTCAAAAGTGCTGTGTACCTTTGACTTTCTCAAAAACTAGAAAATTTTGACGCCGACGATACAAATGAACTATACTTTTTTAATCATTGAATGAATGATATCTATACCATTTATTTTCATTTCCAAAGTCTTGGTAAATAAAATTTCGCATCGTTTCCATATCTTTTAAGATAGTTTTGGTCGTGTTTTTCAATTCTGTCATATCATATAAATAGCTAGTCGTTGCTACTTAATAGATTGTTTGAGTCATCAAATAGCAACATTTTTTCTGAAAGTTGCACAAAAGTCTTGGCATTGTGTACAACTGTACATCATAATATAAAAATTGCTTTCTTTCTCGTTCAACTAGGCGTTGAAATTGAAACCAATTACAGTTTGGTACTTGGTTTTATTCGAAAACCACCTTAAGAATCTATGTCAATATTATGTTGATGTTATTTGATTGCTTTCCTACATTTTATCATTGCATTAATCTTTCCATTTTATATAAAAATATCGCTTAGTTGACACTTTTAAATTTGATAACTGAGCATATCATCTCCTCGCACATCTATGAAAACATTCCACATATTTCTAAATATGATTATACTATTGCTATACTATAAATATCTAAATATGCATAATCTTTACTACTTATTTACAAGTTAGAGGATAAAATATTTTATTTTCCTTTTACAGTAGAGAGAAATTTTAATAATATAGAAAAACGATAAAATAAAATGTAATTGTTCAAATATCTATATTTTCATTAAGCACATATATAAATTAACATTATAAAAATTTACATACATGCATATATATATATATATATATATATATATATATAATTTTGATATATTATCTAAAAATTATAAAGCTATAGATATAAAATATACATATTTTAACTACAATGAATTAAATATTGTTCAGGTGTTTTGCAACAATAACAAAATATATAGGTGATTTAAATAACAAAATAATACTAATATTTTGAACCGAATCCTAAACAATCTATAATTTGAATTAAATTCAAATTACTGAAATATATAGTTATACAAATAAGCATATCTATGATCACTTGGGATGTATGGTATATGTTTATATGGACATATGTACGATTAGTTGTGTATATAAACATTTACGCAATGGAAATTCATTATATAAAATAAGGGTGCATATTCATTACCATATACATATCCACATATACACGTATATACAAAAGCACAAATCTTAATTGTGAATATAAATTTGTAATTAAAACTTTTAAATTCTTTTACTAGGTGGAATTAAATGTGAAGGTAATTCATTTGGTAATTCGTGTCCATCAATCTTAACCTGTATCAAATGCATTGCAAGTGCGAATTCGTCAGAGTCCAAAGCCCCATCTTTGTCAACATCTGATAATTTCCATATTTTTCCAAGAACGGAGTGTGGCAGTTTAGATTTCAACATCTCAGTTTTCGCAGCTAAAATATATAACAATATATTAATTTGTTGAACTGGATTTATATAAAAATAGTTAAAAATTATGAATAAAGGAAATAAATTAGTGAATAACTTTAATAGTTAGCTTTCGTGTCTAATTTCACGAATTAAAGTATTTTACTCATTAACAACTATTGTTCAAGTTCTTTCAATATATATGAAGTACATTTATTGCAAATAAACTTATAATTATTGACAAACGTTACAATTGAAGCCCATAATACTTTTTTTTGCTTTGAAGAGGCATTAATAATTAAATACATTTATTTCCATTGACTTTATTCTTGCTCTAATTGTTCTCAAATAAAAAATCAAAGAAACAAAGCTTGAATAAAATGATAGCTATGGGCACATTAGTATACGAAATCGACATTTGCCAAAGAAAACTCGATATCGAAGGATAGATGAATTTTTCCATATTCGAAAAGTATCTTTCTAATTAAATTTTTATATCGTTATTGATAGTCTATCAAAGCTGTTAAAAATTATTTTCAATAATGACGAATGAGCTTGAAATGGTCAATGGTACTAAAGCTATTTATTAGCTATTTATAGTCCAAGCCTTAAAGGAATTCAGAAAATGTCTTGTAGTAGTTTCCAACTTATTGATACCTCATCATTTGGTTATGACTTGAATGAAAATCGGAGAACTCGATTTCTTTTTCACTTTTTTGGCATCGACATAAGTTATCAAAAGAAAACTCTATGAACGACACATATAAAAGCGCACATAAATGTTGAACCACGCAATTCATCATTAGATACATCTTTAAGTATGCTCACTCGGGCAGTCATAAGGCTGCATTTGTTTGCATCATTACTGAATTTTCAACCTTTGTAGCCGATGTAGGTACAATTTGCTAATACATTGATGATTTGACGATTAACGAAAAATTTTTGAACCACCACGGAAACGACACATTAGTTCCAGTCGCATCAATGTTCTTTTTGCTTTTCTCCTTGGATAAGCCGAACTTCTACGACGTTTGCTTTCTATATTTGCGACAAGTCAATGAAACATATATTTTTAAGGATACTATTAAACTCATCTTCTCAAAAAAGTGATTTTTTATATAGAACTTATATAGAATTAGAATCACTAAACGAAATCATAGTGTTGAATTTTTCGCAGTAATATCCCACGTATCATTTTTAATCATTGAGGATATTTGAATTATTTTTTGGGACAGTCATGTGATAAGATTTCTTTTACTGTTTTTGTTGCTAATGACGAACAATCTTTAACAGAACACTGACCGTCGGTCGAAATGTATATGATAATTCTTTTTTTATGCGATAAGTCTTAGAACATTCTTCGGTTTCTTTTGATTTATTTATTTATTTAGTAATAATAAATAATTATTTGTGTTAAATGTAATAACGCTGATGAAACCAGTATGAATAAAACCATGTCAATTTCAGCATTTCAGGACCAAATGATGAGATAGAATGCTGAAAAGTGGGATATTGAGTTTTCTTCTATCCTTGTAAGATATTGAACAGATTGCTATTTTGTATTATTAGAATCATTTTTCGTTTTTAAATCCTCAGTTTTCTAATAGATGTTCATCACAATAGTTTAATTCACTACTTAAAATAAAAACCATAGAAAGCTTTTAAAAATATTTTAGCCCACAGTACTGTGGATTAGTTGACATATAAAAACTATTGAGTAATTATAAAAAAAAACATTACAACTTTGCATTTGATTAATTCAAGCAAAAATGGTTTCTGAATTTGGTTTCAAATGAAATTTCGAAAATAATTCACCTGCGCCAGTAATCTTTCCATCAATAGGGTTCAATGTTTCAAATTTAGCATCGTAATTGTGTTTCTCCTTTTTGACTATCCATTCTGGTTCACCTGCACCAGCGTCTATGCCTTCTCCTCTCTTGTATCCAAAAGGTGAGATGGTATCTTCAACACCGACGAAAGCACCGCCTATAATGAAATTATTCATGTTAAAAATAATTTTTAGTGTACAATTAGTATTAAATTTTCATCCAAGTTCTACAAATACTAAAATCCTCACATTTTAATTTTTTTTAACTTTCCGCAGGGTAAGTTATAGTAATCGCAAAAAAATAAAAAATGAAAATTTTTATAAATCTTTACGTTTCAGAGGTTTCTGAACATTTTGGCATACCTTAGAAAAAATGGATGTATGTGTGTGTGTGTGTGTGTATGTATGTATGTATGTATGTATGTATGTATGTATGTATGTATGTATGTATGTATGTATGTGTGTGTATGTATGTGCGGATACAAATTTTCGTCGACGATTTCGGGAACACGGATCAACCGATTTGAATAATTCAAAAAACATTCGATTCGTATTGATAAGGAGACGTGCTGATTAGTTTTTGGCGAAGGCAGGTCTATCCGTTCCGAAGATACGGGGCAAAAAGTACCGAAAACGGTAACTCAGTTTTCAAGAGGAGAGAGTATACGATTTTAATAATTCAAACAACATTTTACTGGTATTGACAAGTTGAACAACTGATTAAATTTTCATGAAGGCAGGTCCTGCGGTTGCGGAGATCTAGTGAAAAAAGTAAAAAAAAGTAAATTTGGCGGTCAAAAATGATCATTGGACATATGCACATAAAATTAATTTTAGCAAAAATTCTAAAGCTCACTTATGTACTTGAAATAAATAATTTTATCTTTGCAGTTCGGTTTATATATTACTTACAATTAGAAATAAGATAATCCTTTAATTTTAACTCCACTTGAATACTTGATTAAGTTTTATTTATTTACTTTTTATGTAAACATATTTTGTCTATAAAATACGAATGATGAAAGTTACAGTATTTATAATAATATATCTGAAAACATTCATTATTCTGCGAATGTTTTATTATTATTATTTTATTTGATTATTATTCTGCGAAAGTTGTAGCAATTTGCCTTAAGGAATGATGCCATAAACCATTAGTTTTATGATGTTTCACTCATTAGCTCTCAAAGCATATTATAAAATTCTTAATAATTATATCTATTTTGAAATCGCATTTTGGTATGAACAGCTTTTTAGTTCAAATTTCATAAAAATAATTTTATAGGAAGTATATTTATAATAAAGTTGAAAAGAACATTTCCAGAAATTTGCGACAATGAAGAATGAACTTGAATCCGAGACTATCACGACTGATTTATTCTTTTTGATAGATAAAATCCTGTAACATAACGAAATGTTTAAATCCTGACACTCGAACAATATTAGTTTAATATTAATAGAACCCATTCAGATAATATGTGGGTATAATAAAAACTGTTATGCTAATAATTATTATTAGTAAAAATTGTCATTCGAATAAAATGATTTTACAAAGATTTTAAACTTCAAAAGATACAAACTACTGTAACTATTATTACAAATTATTTAAACAACTATTTATTATTAGCTTAGATTTATATTTTATTTTCAAATAATAACAAACATTTATAGCCTGGAATTTTCTACAGAAAATTCGGTAACAAATGTAATAATTCATTTTCTTTGTCTATTTTTATATTGCATATAAATGTACTGATGTAAAATATATAATGATGAAGTATAATATCCAAAGGTAGACATATACCAATCCACCATTATGTTGTATACATTTTACATATTAAAATATATCTGTTTTTTTAATCGAAACAAAAATTGAATTGGAAACGAATGTAATGCCTTTATCACCAACCAATGGAACTTGCGCTTGGTCAGCTGTTCGCCTTATAAAACGGAGGCATGGCACACATATAGTGAAGTTATGAAAAAAAGACTTTGATTGTTTCATGATTTGAAATTATATAAATATTCATGAGGAATAATTTCATATCCAAAGGGTAGTTTGGTTTGGATATGTGCCCAGCTGAAGACTGCCTAAAGTAAATTTCAAAAATAAGTCAACAATTTAATTTGAATATCATCTCTAATAATCTCCATGATGTGTTTGTGCAATTTTGCTTAGCAATGGATAACCCACATATTGTAATGAAGATAATAAGACTACTGTATGGTGCTTAACGTTTATGATTTATAAGATGTATCTTATTTAGCTACACAAAATAATACAGGGTCCGCCAAAAAGCCAAAAATAACTTTTTTGTTAGCCATTTTTATAACCATTTTCCATTATTAACCGGAAGGATTTTGTACTTCCAAATTATCGAGAAAATAAAAATTGAGAAAATTTTCAGTAGTTTTTTTTTGCATCCAACAGTTCATCCATAGTTTATTTTTTTATTATTTGAATTTATCTAATAGGGCTTAATAATTATTGAATTTTTCAGTACCTATTGGTACTGCAAAGTCCAGGAAGGGATATTTTCACTTCACTACTGCTCGATATCAGGGTTGTTCGTGACGGGAATTGAACGTCTGATTGCAAACCTACGCGCTATAACCATTCCGCCACGAAGTATAACATCATTTTTTTTATTAACTTCCCGTAGGGTATGTTATAGTAATCGCAAAAAAATCGAAAATGAAAATTTTTATATATCTTTACGTTTCAGAGGTTTCTGAACATTTTGGCATACCTTGGAAAAAATTTTCGTTGACGATTTCGGAAACACGGTTCAACCGAGTTCAATTATTCAAAAAACATTCGATTGCTGTTGATAAGGAGACGTGCTGATTTTGACACAGACAGGTCTAGCCGTTTCGAAGATACGGGGCAAAAAGTTCCACAAACGGTAACTCAGTTTTTAAGAGGAGAGAGTGTACGATTTTAATAATTCAAACAACATCTTACTTGTATTGACAAGATGAACAACTGATTAAATTTTCATGAAGGCAGGTTCTGCGGTTGTGGAGATCTAGTGAAAAAAGTAAAAAAATGCCATTTGGCGGTCAAAAATGATCATTGGACATATGCGCATAAAATTATCAGATATTTTATAGAGATTTTAACAACAAGTATAAATTTGGTTTACATTCCTATGGGTTCCATACCAATCTTTATCCATTAGACGGCATTTATAATTCCTCTCTATGGAGTTAAAGCAGTACGATTGCTTTGAAAAAAGTTCAGAACTTCCAAAATAAGGAAAACATTTTTTTACAAAAGTATTTTTTCCAAAAAAATAAACTTTATTCAAAAATTTATAGTTTCTCAAAAATCTATTTTTTTTCAAAGTAAATTTTTTGAAAAATGTTTAAAACGGGAAGTTCCAGCAATTTGTCTTAAGGCACAATGCCCACTAGTTTCAATTTCTTTCACAACTGCTAAATAACATCTATTAACATTAGATATATAAATAAAATATAATATGATTTTAATAAAATTGATGAATAAAATTGTGAATAATAGAAAAAATATTAGAAAAACAGTAAAGTACGATAGAAACAATAAATAACAAGTGATAATAAATATAACAAAATAATATTAGAAATAATAAGGCTTTCTAATTTATATTTGATCTCTTCATTTACCGGAATCACGTTGCTGCCCTGGTTTCGGTATTGTAAACCCATGTCCAAATATTTCATAACCACAATATAACTCATATGATAATATATATAATGTAGGTATAAATTCAAAATATCTAGTTAAATATCGATGATTATATTAGTAAAGAGTCCGAAATATAAATTTATTTGTAGCTACAATATATTTATTCAGAGTTGTAGTCTAAACAATTTTGTTTAACGGTGTGTTCCATCAGCCGGACAAATAATTTATAAAGCAAACTTTAGCACGAAATCCAGAACAACATGATCTTCCGGCAATTAAAATAATTTGAAACTAGTGGTGTATCGCATCATGATTTAAAGCAAAGTGCTTGAACTTTTAGTAGCATAATGAAATATTCGAAAAATATTAAATGATTTCAAATATATTATTACGTCTCCCCATCATTAGAAACCGAATGGTTTTTGAATTATTCAAATCGATTCATCCGTGCGTCCAAAAAAGTAGACAAAAATTGTATCCTTAGACACACACGCGTTCTTTTTTTTTTAAGTATGCAAAAATGTTCAGAAACCTCCAAAAAGTAAAGATACGCAAAAATTTTCAATTTCGATTTTTGAACGATTACAATTATTTACATTACGCGAAGTTAAAAAATAAAGCCAATTCCTAATAATTGATTATTAAAAATAGATTTTTGGAAATATATTTTCTTTACTCATGAAGCAGAAACTAGCCAAGCCAAATGCGACCTTCACGAAATTTGTAAGAAAAATTAATTTTGGTCAAAGATCGATTAAAAGATTAGTCAGGCGATAAAGAATTTTAATATTAAACAAACTGTGGTGAATTTCGCATGACAGATAAAAAAATCCTTTTTTCGGTTTCAAGCGTTCAATATACATAGTTATTATATACAATATACATATATACATAGTTCAGGACATGTCGAAAAATATTTTAAGTCCATATACCGCAAATCACTTATTAATACAAAAACGATGAAGATAATTTCATTAAATTTTGAATAAAGTAAAAAATTTAACAAAGTTTTATAATTTTAATAATAAAGTACAACGATGATCATCCGCTTTTCATAGATGGATGAGAGATACAATAGCTCTGAAAAGCAATTGAAACGGAACGAGATCGAGACGATGAATGGAATTTAATTTTGTGTTTAGAATAGAGCTATCAACATAAATAATTAGGTATTAGTCATTCGAAAAATTATGTTCAGATGAACATGTATCAGTCAGAAGTCACTGTTGCAACTCTTTAATGGCGTAGATAAGCCGAAATTTTCTAATCAATGCATTTTATGTTGATCGATGAAGAAAAAAAAGTATTAAAATATTCGATTAATAAATATATTAGCCAGAATGTAATGTAATACAACTATCCGATGGCTAACATCAGGTCTAGAGCATAAAAAAGTGACAAATTTTAGTCACTTGATGCATTGATATAATTAAATATGGGAGATAAAGGGATATCCATCACACAAAAATTGTTGTTCCAGTAATTATTGTACTTTTGATCACTTTAGATTAGAAAAATGAATATAGCTGGTAGACTGTTGATATTCCTGATGGGTTGTTGTTGCTTCGCTCGCAGTTAAGTGTTTAAAGCGATGGGATATGAATCAGAGGTCTCAGGTTCGATAACCGATTCGAACAGCCAGATAAACAGCACTATTAGTATCGGTTTTCACATGGAAATACAAATAGTAATATGTTTCCAAGTGTAAAAATTATCTGTAAAATACCGACATAGATAAGTATTTCATCACAGCAGTCAATGGAAGTTGGAACCCTTAAGTTCAGATCGCTCTTCAACATTTATAATAATATAAAGGAGGCATGTAATTTAGGGTATATTGTCGAACATTAATTAATACTAGTAGGCCGCATGGCATCGTGCCTTAAGGCAAATTGCTGGAACTTCCCGTACTAAAATTTTTTTTTTTTAAAAAACGATTAACATTTTTGAAAAAAATTTACTTTTGAAAAATTTCGAAATTTCGAAAAAAATAGATTTTTGAGAAACTATAAATTTGACAAAAAATTACTTTTTCTTAAATTTTTTTTTTTTTTTTTCGAAAAAAAAATGTTTTCTTTATTTTGGCATATTTTGTAAATTCTGAACTTTTTTTTAAAGCAATCGTACTGCTTTAACTGCATACAGACGAAATGTTAAAGGGCGTAAGCGCCGCGTCGCCGTCTAACGGGTAAACATTGGTACGGAACCCATAGGAATGTAAACAAAATTTATACTTATTGTTAAAATCTCTATAAAATATCTGATAATTTGATGTGCATATGTCTAATGTTCATTTTTGACCGCCAAATGACTCATTTTTTTACTTTTTTCTACATATCTCCGAAACCGCTAGACCTGCCGTGATGAAAATTTGAACAATATTGTCAATACAAGTAAAATGTTTTTTGAATTATTAAAATCGGCCGCTCCTTTCTCTTAAAAACTGTGTTGCCGTTTTTGGCACTTTTTGTCCCGTATCTTCGGAACGGCTAAATTTGCCTTTGCCAAAAACTAATCAGCACGTCTCCTTATCAATACGAATCGAATGTTTTTTGAATTATTCAAATCGGTTGAACGATATTCCTGAAATCGTCGACGAAAAATTGTACCCGCACACACACACACACGCATATACATCCATTTTTTCTAAGGTATGCCAAAATGTTCAGAAATCTCTGAAACGTAAGAAATATAAAAAAAAACATTTTGGATTTTTTTGCGATTACTATAACTTATCTTACGGGAAGTTAATAATAGAATGGTTCTATTATTAGTAATACATGTAGGACTTTTTTTATTTTATATTTATTCGCATGTATCCAGCACACAGTAGACTTTATCATGAATAGCCTACAATGTTTACCTTAAAAACCTGTAAATATATTTTGCTTAAATTTTAGACATTCCAAATAAATCCATTAACAGAGGGAACATAAAAATGTCTGATATTTGTAAGTACTGGAATGATAAAGTGAATTATCAAAATTTTACATAAATGGAGATAAGAATTACTTCAAAACCGCAATACTTAGCTCAATAGACAACTTTCGTTATCTGCACATTCAGATACCGATAAGAATCGGTATGAATCATTGTTCCAATTAGACCTACAACACTCGACCACTCGACCACTCGACTCGTCAATTAGAGCATTACCGTTAAATTTAATTTTCGAATGTTATTTACCAATTCACTCATAGAACAAAACGTGACACGGAACATATATTTATACTGTGAATCTAGCGTAAATGACCGTCGAAACTAATTTAACTAGCACGTGCATAACTTTGGCCAAAAATATTCATGGGTTGTTCGAAAAGCTTGGAGCGAAAAATTGTCAGGAATAATAAAAATATTATTTTCAAATGTAAACTCTTTTGGCCAACTCAAATTGTGTGTAAAACAAGTGAAAGATGAAAAAAATCTATTTACTTTTTTTTGAAGGTTTAAATAATTCGATTATTTTGAAAAGTATTATTTTCTTAGTTCAAATCAGAACTTTAAAAACATCTTTTTAGAAATTTTGGAGACCTAATCAATAAGCCAAAAACCTTAGCTGTTCAAACTTTTCAAAACGACTCCAAGAAACACACCAAAGCTCTGCCAGCTACGAAAAAGAAATTCAAATTCATATCTATTTAATAATTATTACATGATTTTACCATAGATAAACAAATATAAATTTTATTAATACTCAATATTTTTATTAACTTCCCGAAGGAGAAGTTTATGTTTTCATCAAAAAATCCGATTGGCTAATTGTATGTTTTCTCGACGTTTCAAGCCATTCTGAATCGAAATAGACCAAATTAGGAAAAAGTATGTGTGTGTGTGTATGTGAACATATTTTTTGCCATAAATCGACGTTTTCTCGAGAACGGCTGGACCGATTCCAAAAATTTAAAAGCCATTCGATGTATCTTGATTTTTAAAAATTTTCGTCCACGTTTTAGCTCGCAATTATGAATCGATTATGAAAATTCAAAAACCGTTCGAAAGATATTGATTGGGAATCGTGCTGATGAGTTTTTAGTGAAGGTCGGCCGGGTCTTTTTCTTGTAATAAAGTGTTTGACATTTTCTCAAAAACGCCTGAACCGATTTCAGATATTAAAAAGACATTTGATGTATCTCTATGAGGACTATCATTTGTCAGTTTTGTGCGACGATCTGCCAAGCCGTTTCTTTATAATTTAAAAAAAAGTGTTAAAGTTTTCGTTCACATTTAAGCTCATACTACCGAATCGAAATCGAATTAAAAAATCAAAAACTGTTCGAAAGATATTAGTTGGGAATGACATTGATTAGTTTTAGGTGAAAATCTACCGAGCCGTTTTCTTGTAATCAACTGTTGAAAAAAAAATTTAAGCCGATTTTTATGGAACTTAGCGATATATATCATGGTCTTACTGTAATATTACGGCCTTACGACAAGTAGTTTAATATTAAAAATTCATCAAAATTTGAGAAAATGAGTAGTTTTTCTGACGTTAGCTAAAATTAAAATTATATTTACTTGGTATAACGATAGAGTACTTGATCTTAATGAACATACTAAACTATTAAAGTCCTATGGAAACTGGTTGAATTATAAAAATTGTTGATTTTTGAAAATTTGTATTTAGAAAATACTACCTTTTAACGTGTTCGTTCGTTTTCAATTATGTATAATAAATCCACTCGAAATACTTTTAATCACTTATAAATTAATTTATTTTTTTATTGATTAAGTCGATTATTTACACATATCGGGAAGTTCATGTAACTTGCCTCAAGGCTAAATACCAATACCAACTAGTTTAAAGTAGATGTAATTCAAGGGTGTACTTTGGTCGCAATTGTCATATAGTATTACAAATTCTTAATTATATTTGCTATATGTCCAGCAAGAACAGTTTTACTGAGACCATAAATTATAAGGTAAAATGTGAAAAAAAATCTTAAATATTGAAAATCTTTAAAAATCAAAGAAACTTTAAAATAGCAACGAACTGCAAACGTTTGGCTTAAATTCTTAGAAATTTAACGGATGGGCATGATAAATATTAGGTTGTCAAATATCTCCCTTCCGCTTTTTGCTCTTGGTTTAATACAAAAAGGCGGAAGAGAGATATTTGACAACCTATTATATTGGCATGGCGCATGAGCCTCAATTTATACTTCGTCAAGAGAGCTGCAAAGTTTGCAAATTCGCGAAAGTGGTCCCTTTTTATAATTCGTTTTTTTATAAAGACGTAATATACAAATAAACGAGGTTGTATTCACGGCGATCGGGACTATATTATTTATAACTAAGGGGGCGTCCATAAATCATGTGAGCGAGTTTTTAAGGGTTTTTGGACCCCCTCTTCCTTGGTAATATTCAAAATTACCCTCCCCTCCCCCACCAAACACCACGTGTATTTTTAGTTGCGTGAAAAAACTAAAATTTTTGATTTTTTTTGAGAAAGTTTGATTTAAAAAAAAATCAGTTAAAAAATAAATACACGTGATATCTTACCATACCACTCCCTCCCCCAGGTGATATTTCATGATTTTTTGTCAAAACAAAAATCTAAGTGATTTACTTTCTCCGGCCTTTATACTAATTTAAAGTATACCCCGTATCGGGGTATACTTTATATTACTTATATTTTTCTATTCATATATATTAAAATTTTAGTGATAATGCATGTATGCGGGTCTGTGTCCGTTTCTTCTTATACAAAATTCGTACTATACAACGAACTATCACAAATATTCTTTATTGAAAACCTAGACAAATATTTGAATTCATTTTATTTTTGCATTTTCATATCCATGTTTTAAGTTATCTCCCGATTGCAATTAAGGCCGTCTTTCACTGCTGTATGAATTAGTGTTCCCTTTAGCAATTTGAACGCACAAAAACAATAAATACAATTATTGGTCTATCGGCAAACAAGTGCACATACTGACAATAAGAAACACATCACAGCGAATGTAAACATGTGGGATCACTAAAATTTTCTAAAACAGTAACAAAATGCTCTGAATCAGAAGTATGTGCGGTCATGTAAGTATCAACGAGCACAATAGTCAACGATCAAATAGTAAAAGTTAAAGTTTGAAAGAATTATAATTTTTATTTACAAAAAGTACAATTTTTAATCTACCTTTTAGTGATTGTTAAAACGTTAACAGCATTCAGCAATAATATTAATTGGCAATTATATTAATATTTTAATTTTTCAATACAAAAGTTAAATCACGATTCTACGAAAATATGTCGTAATAAATAAAACTGTTGATCATACTAAATGTATTTAATTGTCATGGAAAGATCAGCAAAAACAAAGATCTCATTCAGGATGTTAACTATGTTTTTGTCAAAAAAAATCCGAGAAGCTAATTTTATGTTTTCTCGACGTTTAAAGTAATTCTGAATCGTTTGGGACCAAAATTGGAAAAAGTATGCGGGCGTATGTGAGCCATTTTTTCTTTCTTCGATTAGTTCTCAAAAATGGTTAAAACTATTTTAAAAATTTTAAATTTCTTTGTATGAAACGCTAAAATTTTAATAAAAACGAGAATATATTCATTAATACCATAAATATTAATAAAATCATTTTATGATTTTTAATTTCAACATTTAGATTATGTTACTACATAATCTGTAAGTTAAAATCGTAGAAATAAAACGTTTAAAGACCATAGAAATTGTTGGGTATACTTAAATTATTAAGGTCAAGACAAAACGCTGTTGAATCAGTAAGCTGGTAAAGGCATATGCATATAATTCAAGTTTTCAATTTTATTTTTCAATTGGCTTTTCGAAACAATTTTATATTTATTGTTATAGCATATATACCACGATATTCTATTAGAATTAATATCTTAACAATTATCATTCCCAGATTTTCTTGTATCTTCCAATACAACGTTTTAAACACAATCATTTTATAGCTTTTAACAATAATCATCAATTTTTTTGCATTTGCATTTTGCAAACATAAACAAAACATCAAGGGCCATTTAAATCTATATATATATATAAAAATGGAAGTATGTCATGTCAGTGTCCTATGCATCCAATGGCCGTGAAAATTTGAAAAACTATTAGTATATCCCCAGACAGGTTTTCGCATATTTTGATTGAAATGCAGTGGAAAGAGTTTGCCACCCTTTTTTTTTTTATAATGCGTATATAAAGAACACAATTTTATTTTTTCACCCTCTTGCCACAAACTCTTATTTTGTTAGAATTATAATTATACACATAATTAACATCCTGAAGGGGTCCTTTGTAATAGTAATTAAATCATTTTTCATCTCGATTTCTGTCAGTGACCTTTTTTGACTGAATTTCTCTGGATCTTTTGAGTTTATAAAAAGCTTAATTTTTCATAACAAAAAATTAATTTCATCAAGAGGTGTCCAATTTTAATACTTATTTTTTATGTATTAAATCAGTTCTCTTATTTTTTTTTTTTAATACGAGTTTGAAAAATTCATGCATGCAACCCTCAATTTTTCCTTCCTACCACAAAATTAAAAAGAATTTTGTGGTAGGAAAAGCAGGAATTGAAAAGAAAATAAATATAAAATTTTTAAAAATGTAGGGGAAAGCAGGTTCACTTTAATTTACGATAACTAAATATAATTTATAATTATATGCTATTAATTTTATGAAATGTTATTATTTCTATTGTTAGTTTTTTGATATTGAAACATATTTGAAATGATTTGCAGCCAATCCGTTTAAATAATAGTAAATTGAATTTCAATTTTTTTTATTTATAAATCAATATATGAATATATTTATGTGTATGTAATGTATTTGTTTGTTAAGCTTACTGTTTCAAAGCTTGTAGTTTGGTTTGTACTGGTTTGATATACTGAATGATAACACACATCCAGGGTCCAAACATATAAATAAATGAAGAATTAAAATTCAATTTGCTTTTTCAATTTAACAAATTGGCCGTGGAAATATATATATATATATATATATATATATACATACATGCATGAAAAATGAATATATGAATTATTGAATTCAAAACCTATATTATAAAAAAAATAACTAGTTTGCAAATCAAATTAGGATCACTGAGGAAAACTACTTTATTGTAGGCATATAATAATAACTTACCTTTAATGAGTGGTTCTATTTTAGATGTTGATTCCTCATGTGGTATCATATCCATCAACTTAGAAATGTCTTCAGCCATCATTTTATCAACTACTTCAAGAAGTTTTAATTTCAACGGATGAAATTTTGTAAAATCATGATGTTGTAAGCATTCTTGCATTTTTTTGACATCTGGAAAATCGCCTGGAGATATTTGATGCTCCCTTTGCAGTTTTTCATAAGTTTGTGGTAAATGTTTTATCAGTTCCTTTTTCTTCCCATCTTTTCCAAATACTGAAGGCATCTCTTTGCGTAATTCAGATATTATATAAGCATGAACTTTGGCCAGTCTTGCTCTTTTAATCAAATCATTTAACTTTCTCAAAGCAGCATTGCGTGGAAGTGATTGCATGTCTTTGAATAAATCTTGCTCTTCATCTTCAAATAATCGCCGATTTACATCATACCTCAAAGGCTGATCCCAAAATGATCCTATATAAACTCGAGCAACTTCTGGTGTTTGAAGCACTTTTCCCAGTGACCACATCAAAGCCCCATAAACCCTCATTAATTGCTGATGATCAATCATATCAGCTTTGTTTAATACAATGCGAATTTTGTCATCATGGCCTCGTAAAGCTTCAATTGATCTTCTAAATTCATCTGATATATCTAACTTATGTGCATCAAACAGCAGTATTATACGATCCACTCTCTCTGCAAACCATTCAAGAACCCCAGTAAAATCGTATCCTCTATCCACACGCTGTTTCTCACCGGATAATATACCAGGCGTATCCACTATTGATATTCCTTTAAGTACAGGTGAAGATAAAGTAGAACATTGAAACCTATTAAGAAAAGCATTGCCAAATTTGCTTAAAGGCCGAAATTGTTTTTTGGGATCAACAACTAATGCATTACCAGGTATCACGCCCTCTTTATCATCATACATAACGGCTATAAATCTATCAGTGGTCGGTTCAGGACCAATTCTGATTCCAGGAAATTCTCTTTCTAATAAATATTTGATGAAAGTAGTTTTTCCGGTGGAATATTGACCTACTAATAATATTAAAGGCTTCGCATCGAAATCTGGATCATCTAACATGGGTGAATGAAAGTCGTGAAACTGATAATGCTGTTCCAAAGGTAACAGCTTTGTTTTATATATCTTTTTAAGACCTTCCACAACATTATCGTACAATTGCTGCTTTTCGCCTTCTTTAGATAACCAACTAAACATTTTTAATTAATAATTTTAGTTATAACCACAAATTTGTCATACGTCAAAGTTGCGTCAAATACAATTTGAACGCCCTCTTGTCAAAACACCGTCACTATTCCACCGAAAATACTGCCACACTGAAGCTCGGGCTCACACACGGATTCCCATTGTGCATTGACTCTTATCAGAAAGAGCTATTGCCACGTGTTAATAGATTTCGACACGAACACGATCTTCTGATCTGGCAACAAAAGCTGAATACTTTCTTATATCATCGGGCAACACTCGTATCAACAAAAGTCCAGTGCTCACAACATGAAAACCAATTATTATTGACTTGACATTGTTCAAATGTCATAATCAAATAAAAATAAGAAATTTGCCTGGTCCTAAAATGCCAAAGGCAAAGAAATCGGCAACAAAAGCCAAATTAAGAAAAACTCAACATGATTTATTACAATCTTGCAGATTGTGTGGGATAATAGGTGGAAATCGGGTTCCTATCATTCAGGAAACAATGACAATAGGCGATGATACTTGCATAGATGAAAGTAATGAAATACAAATTAACAAAAAAATTCAAGACTGTTTATCCATTGAGGTAAACATAGAAAAATATTTTTATTAGTTGCATTTCATAAGCATGTTTGATACAATAATTATAAGATGCATTGCCTTGTCAGATTATATATTACAATGATTGATTTTTAAGCACAAAATAAAATAACTTCTATTTAATGTATCTATATTTATCGCACTAATTTAATTTGTTAACATCGATTTTATTTATTAAACAACTTTTTCTGAGTTTATGATTAAATATATAGAGTAGTAAATAATTAAATAGAACTGTCTATATATAAATATATTTTATTCATATATTATTTATTTATTTAGATATTTGTGTAATACAATAACAATACATGCATCTTTAATCATTAATACAGGTAAAATATGGAGATAATTTGCCACCACTTATTTGTGTTATTTGCTTAAACAAATTGAATGATTTCTATGAATTCCGAATTATGTGTTCTGAAACTAATATAAGACTACACAAGGCTTTGGGTATATCTATAGATAAACCACAGCCTGTTGGAATGGTTGTTTCTGTAAGTATTAAATATCATCAACTAATTTAGCACAAATTAATATTTATAATTTAAACTTAGACTGGAACTGCGGACAATCAGTTAGATTGCATTCTTGGTGTAGCAGGACCAGTATTTTTTCAACCATCTTCATCTACAAATAAAGAAGTAAACAAAAAAATAACACCAATAAAAAAAGAAAGTAAAATTAAATATAAAGCACCTGAAGGTAAAATACAATATTTTTCTATACTAAATATCTTATTATATTATATATTAAATTATGAATGTGTCAAAAAATGTAATATGTGATAAAGTTTAAAGGTGAAATTAAATTTATCTTTTAAATTAGGCTCAATTTGCTTAGATGATATTTAATAGTCTCTGTAGAAATCAAGTATATTTATCGATATATAATCAAGCTAATTTGTTTTTGGTTTGATTTGCTTAGCAAATGATGAAGATGATGACAAGCCACTAATAAAGAGAGTTAAGGTTAAAATGAAATTCTTGGAAGCCTAATAAACGAGAACGCAATAGGAATAGAAAATTGGCAGTGCTTGAAAAGTAATTTTAATATGACTTTTTGATTTTAAAAGATATTACAACATTTTGATTAAAAATATATAATTTGCAGATTTTCATTAAAAAGAAATTGGCTTTAAGAAATAAATCGATCATGGCCTCTAATCAAGCTGAACCGGTTGCAAAAAAAATAAAGAAAAAGAAACTGCCTTTTAATTGCAAGGTGTGTTCAGAAAGATTTGCTTCTCCAAATATTCTAAAGTAAGTTTTTTCATATTTTTTATGCATATTGTATAATTACCATGTATTTTGATGTAGTTGGAAGGATTAATATAATAGTTTTTATCAATAATTATAGTCAGGATTATATTAACATGTTTTTGTTTTGTGAATTTGAAATGAATTATTAGTAGTAATTTCCTGAAATTCTCTCTTGGCTTTTGTTTAAACAGTCATCATTATTGAATAGACAGGAGTTTGAATCCATTCTTAATATTTCAATATTAAAAGAAACAATCAATAAATTGCACTTGTGTCGTACTTTTGCTTTTTATATGTGTACCTCAAGCAAGTATTTATTTAAGCAACATTTGGCCTTAAGGCATATTTATGAACTTTCCTATAAAAATATGTGATTTAATTGACTTAAACAACTGAAATTGAGTTTTAGCTATTTAGATAAAAATTTGAACTTCTTAATTCTAAAATAAATTTTTGTTTCCACTAAAAACTAAACATAGAGATTTTCATTTAATATTTATCAAACTCGTTTATAATATATTTTATTATATTAATTAAGTCCTTAAAAATATGCTAAATCTCTAAAAAAAAAAAAACAACGGGCCCACTGGCTGTCTATCAAAAAAAAAACAGCCCCACCCATCAAAAATTTGGTTTCGACGCCACTGCTTGTATGTCTTGAAAGTGCTCAGACATTGAACCAATTTTTATAGGACTGTTTAGTGCATGTATTTTATTATCATGTTAAACTTTATAAAAAAGCCGAACGCTTTTTTTTAAGAATCTTAATAAATTATTTTGTGAAATATTAACAGGCCTAATTCATTAT
>NW_020537324.1:45332690-45392852 GCF_003426905.1 Ctenocephalides felis | reverse complement strand
TGCGAATGACGAATCATTCGCACTCAACTCTTATCTTATCTGCCGTAACGCACTTTCCGTTGCATTTGACGGATTTTGCACCCTAGTCGCGCCTTAAGAAGATTTACTTAAAAAACATCCGTTATATTTTTCTCAATCACATGAGGTTGAATATGATATGAGGTATCAACTATTCATTTTCATAAACCATATCGTTGCCCTTCAGCAGTTCATCCATTAGTTTTACCCAGTGAGTTACACGCAGTTAACTTCCAAAAGAATATGTCAATAAACTTGAAATTAATACCCGATAATTATTTGACAACCGATTTTGGTATAACTTAGAAAAAGTTGATGTATGTGTGTGTATGTATGTATAAATAAAATATTTTGTCCACGATTTCGGGCGCACTGATCTAGCGATCTAAATGATTCAAAAAACATTCGATCTTATTGATAGGATGTGCTGATTAGTTTTTGGCGAAGACAGGTTCAGACGTTTCGAAGATACGGGGCAAAATGTACCAAAAATGATAATGCAGTTTTTGAGAGAACGCAGAATGATTCAAAAAACATTTTGTTTGTATTGACGAAATGAAAAGTTGATTAAATTTTTGGTTTCAGAGATACAGATAAAAAAGTAACTAGTGGTGTGTATGGCATCGTGTCTTAGGCAAATTGCTGGAACTTTCCGTATCGTAACGAAATGTTTGAGGAATATTAAATGTTTTTAAATAGATAAATGAATACTGTAACATTGTTTATATTTATAAGAATTTATATGAACTGAATTGCAAAGTTGAAAATATTTGTTTAAAGTTCATAAAAACTTAAGTCATTATTACAATTAAATTTTGAAAAAAAAATTGAAAAAAAAATGAAACAATATTTTTCCAAAAGCAATTATTTTGTTAAAAACAAGCAGAAAGTTTTTGAATCATTCAAATTGCAAAGTTCTCCCAAAAACTACCATTCTTTGCACATTTAGCTCTGTATTACCGAAATTGCTAGACCCGCCTTTGCCAAAAAGTAATCAGCACATCCCATCAATAGGAATCGAACTTTTTGAATTATTTAAATAGGTAGATGCGTTCCCCTCAAAAATCGTGGACAAAAAATTGTATCCATACATACATACACATACACACCATCCATCTGAGGTATGCTAAAATGTTCACAAACCTTCAAAACGTCGAGAAATGTAAAAATTTTAATTTGGATTTTTGGACGATTACAATAACTTACCCTACGGGAAATTAAAAAAGAAAGATATTTGGCGGTCAAAAATGATCATTAGACATATGTTCATCAACTTATAAGATATTTATAAAGAATTTTTAAATAAGTACTTTATTAAAAAAAATTGAGTTCCGTATCAAGATTTTTAATTTTTAAATTTCACTCGAATGATTCAAAATAATATCAAAATTTTCAAAAATATACAAAGTTTTATATTTAAATATAAATAAAAATGTATACATTTCATATGCGCTATTCTAATGGTAAAAAATATAACCTCAGATAGATTCATTCGGCGTGTCGATGTAAACATTCTCAAGTGTTTTATCCGATTGGATCGTCGCTATATAATATGTATAAGCAATAAAATATATAGTATTTTTAATTATCTATTCAAAAATATTTAAAACAACAGTTAATAATCATCGATCGAGAATTTAATTCTGGTGCGGGAAGTTTCAGCAATTAGTCTTAAGGCACGATGCCATGTACCACTAGTTTAGTTCATAGGTAATTTATGGGAATTTGAAAATACTGAGTCATTTATGCAAAACCTCAAAATTTCTAACCTGCCTAGATGGTAATAAAGAACATTGAGCTGGTTCTACAACCGCTCCGGAAGTGGCGCCTGGAGGGTTCCGGGCGCGTCCGTAGTCATCGCGACGGATACTTAGAGCACCACCTCCTGGACATTACACTTTTAGAAACAAATAGTTGTGACTGATTAAGTTTTCTATTTAAAAATTTACAGTTCAATTTAAATAATTCAGTTTCATTATTTTCAGTTAAAATATTTTTAAAGTTATGTTATTATATTATATTGTTAATTATATTAACTCATAATAGAAAGTTATATTACATAATCTTTATATCAAATTTAAAGTTATTTTCACAAATACACACATAAATTTGAAAATTTATTTCACGAATGTACAAAATAAATATTTGACACGTTTATGTTATCAAAATGTGGATACATTATGCATTTGGAAACTTTTACAAATGCTTTACTTGGTGTGCTAGTGTTCAGTTCAAATAAATATATCGTAAATTTATCTATAACAAGGATTTTATGAATTTTTGTCAAGTGTTGGAAAGCACTACTTTTATTGTACATTTTAACATTTTTTAATAAATATAGATACTTTTAATAGTTATCTTATTTTTATCACAAAATTTGATGTCACCTTGTTATAACACAAAATTTTTCACTGATTAAACACTACTTATTCAAACGGTAAATTTATGTTTGTTGTTTTAAGTTAATTAATTGGCAACCACGTATATTTTCATTTAAAACTGTATACTTTTTACATATTTGCTTCCATTTGTAGAATAAATAATAGTGAAGAATCATATTGCGGTTTGTCCGTGGGCGCGAACGTATCGAGCTTTTAACTTGTTGAATTCACGCAGGGGATTGAGCGCGCTAGAGCTTTCGACATGAATAAAGACTTGTGTCGAGCTTCAGGCATTCAAGGGGGATACTATATGTGTTTATCAAATGATGTGAAGAAACGGCTATTGAAACGTCTATTCGAAGCATAGCGGTATTCATTGGAACTACTCGATATTAATTATGCATAGATAGGGTAGAGCGGGGCTTAGGGGTCTGTGGGTTAACTGATTCACCGTCGATATCTCAAAAACAAGTAAAGTTAGGAGTTTTTTAACAACAATATTTGAGAGTAGAGAAAGAGTAATGTATAACCAACTATCATATTGATTCTTACAACTGCGTCATCAGAACAAAACCGGCAATGTTTAAAAATCCTAACAAAAGTATCTGCTTTTGTTGTTAGTTTTTTTGGTTGTGAGCTCTGTTGTTTGATTCACTAGGAGTTAATAAATATAATTTAAAAGAATACGTTATTTACTTGTTTCATAAGATGTACTGTTAATTTCAAGTTAGATTTAACAGTATTTTTATATAACCTCTATAATAGCTTACACGTGGGTGGGGCAAAAAAAAACAACTGAACCTTTACCTTGGCGAAGGTATGAACAATAAAATATAATAGATAAAAACAATGGAGTTAAAAAAGCAAGTTTACAAGAAATAAATTAAATAAATAGTTATCTCAACTCTTCTGATGAATATTTCTGACAAAATACCAGCTCAATATTATTTACAGTGTTATCTCTGTAAAAAATGTACCCATAAAATTTGGGTACATTTGCCTAATTTAATAATTTCATAAATTTCCTTCAGAATTCATAATAAGTCATCGTTCCATAGATAACCCATTTTATTCCGCCTATGGGGCAAAAAAGAATCAGTACACAAATTTTAGAAAACCGGCAAAAATACATTCTTATAATGATGAATTAACTGGAAGTTTTACTGAACATAGTCAGATAGCTGTTTATTTGATATGTGTTGTTTGTTGTGATATATTTGGTTTGGCTTTCACAATATAATTGCTCAAAGTCAAATGGGACCGTTCTGCTCCGCCTTACCCTATATATGTCAAAACCTTCTAACATAGTAAATAATTAATAATTTATTCGTGTGTAGTCTCTACACGCAAATTATTTTAACTTACCATTCTAAAATAAAATATCGAAAAACCAAATGTTTTCTGTTTGAAATGTTTGAATTTTTCTTCAAGTTTATTTAAAAAAATTCGAAAAATGGAACTATGAGTCTTACAAAATAAAATATGTAAACTGATTAAATGAAATGTAGATTTTGTGGTTATAATCAGTTGTTATACCAAAAACGAAGTAGATTTTAACCGGCATACTAGCATAAAACATATTTATGCTTTCGACAAAAAATCTGATTCGCTAATTTTATGTTTTCTCGACGTTTCAAGTCATTCTGAATCAAATCAGACCAAATTTGAAAAAAATGTCCGTGTGTGTGAACTGATATTTTGACCTTTCCTCGACGTTATCTCAAAAACGGCTGGACCGATTTTAAAAATTTAAAAACCATTTGATGTATCTCGATAAGTTTGTCAGTTTGTCAGTTTAGTCAATAAATAGTCTTTTAGAACATACTAAAATATTACGGCCCTACAAGTGGTTTAATCAAAGTTTGTAAAAATGAGCAGCGTTTTTTTGACGTTTGTCAAATTTAGACTTTCCTCAACATTTATTCAAAAATATTAAAGGAAAAAAAATTTGGAAAAAAATTAAAGATGTGTAAGTGTTTTTATTAAGTTTTGAATATCGTTTTCTAGGGATGATTGACTTGCACGCAACATTTTCACGTATTTTTGAATAATTTAAAATCTACTTAAACAAGAAATACAAAAATTTCAAATATTCCCTGAAATCGCCTGGCAGCACTGGCTTGCTTTATTGTTGTAGTAAACTCATGAATTAAGTGAAATCGTTCGCAAGCCTACCCATAGAACGTGATGAAGTACGGGTGGAGTAACGCTAGATAACATTAACTCAACACTGAGTAAACATTCGGGATTATTTGGTTGAACTATTATTTCCAACATAAAATCTAGAAACGCTCATTAATCAGAATGCTTATTCTCGTAAAATATCCCACATATAACTTATACGAAATGATCTTAAGTACTAAATCTAAAACATTATGTATGTATATAAACACCCCCCCCCCCACACACACGTATATATATACATGTATATATATGTATACATATATATATGTATACATATATATATATACATATATATACATATATATATATGTATATATATATATATATATATATATATATATATATGTATTGTAATAGTTTGTGGGGTATTATAGTTTATAATATTATAATATTAACATTATAAAAGTCATGATAGTCATGAGTTTGTAAATCATATTAGCGCGTGTTCGAATATATCGGATTATATATATATATATATATATATATTAAAGGGCTGAGCGGGCCACAAAGGTCCAATTTGACTTTGAGCAATTATTACGTCACCCAATAAGTCCGTAGGATAACACATAGATGACGTAGCTATGTAATCATCCATATGATTTGTACAACTTTAAGATATATACCAAAATTTCATGACAATCCGATGATTAGTTTGCAAGATACAGAGGTTCAAGTGACACTACGAATTCAAAGCAATTTCGTAGATTCATTCATTATTGCTTTTTGATGGGTAAAAATATTATTGCTGCCAAAGTATTTCTTGATAAGTGTTATCTGAACTGTGCCAAATCGAGGTAAATGGTGGAGACACTGACGATGCTGAACGCTCTGGAAGGACAATTAAGGTGGTTACACCGGAAAATATAAAAGAAGTCCACCAAATCGTTTCGAAAAAACAAAAAGTAAAATTTCCTGAGATAGCTGACACTTCTAAAGATATCAATAAAATGTATTGAACAGATCGTTCATAAATATTTAAATAGAAAAAACCTCTGTTCCAAAAATATAACGAGTTGATGATTGAGTATTTGGTGTTGATCAATCGAAATAAAATTGAGTTTTTGCATCAATATGTCACGGTGGATATGACCTGGCTTACATACTACACTTCAGGGTTGAATAGACAGTCAGCCGAGTAGACTAGCCACGATGACGAGAAAAATTGCAAAAAATCAACTGGCAAGGTTATAGCATCAGTTTTTGGATTCGCAAGTAATGATCTTGATCAATTATTTTGAGAAAGACCAGACCATTGACAGTTACTATTGTAGTACGTTATTGCAATATTTATAGATCAGAATCAGAAAAACAACCCCATTTGAAAAAGAAAATTGTGCTGCTTCATCAGGATAACACATCAAGTCACAAATCCGTGAATATAGTGGCAAGAAACATAAATTTAGATCTGTTCCCCAGCGACCATATCCTATTCTTAAATCTCAAAAGAAATGCAATAAGAAAACACTACTGATGAGCAAACTGTGTCTCCACTTGCGGAAAAGACTAATGAAGTGCTATGTCTGGAGCAGCATCTACTGAGTAGATGCTTAATATTTTACAAAATAATTTCTTAAAAAAGAATTTTTCGACAATTTTCATAAAATTTAACATTGCAAGTTAGTTTCATGCTTTTAATCTGGTGATTTCAGAACGGTGACACATATCAAGTATAAAAATGTAAAACAATAAAGAAAATTATTTTGTCTTAACTTATTTTTTTAACTTCCCGTGGGGCAAGTTATTCGCAGTAAGTAAGTAATCGCAAAAAAAATCAAAAATAAATATTTTTATATATCTTTACGTTTCAAAGGTATCTGAATATTTTGGCATACCTTAGAAAAAATGGATGTATGTGTGTGTGTGTGTATGTGTGTGTATGTGTGGGAGTGTATGTGTGTGTGTGTGCGTGTGTGTGTGTACGGATACAAATTTTCGTCGACGATTTGGAAACACCGATCAACCGATTTGAATAATTCAAAAAACATTCGATTCGTATTGATAAGGAGACGTGCTGATTAGTTTTTGGCGAAGGCAGGTCTAGCCGTTCCAAAGATACGGGGCAAAAAGTGCCAAAAACAGTAACTCAGTTTTTATAAAAACGGATCGTCCGATTTTAATAATTCAAAAAACATTTTACTTGTATTCACAAGATGAAGAATTAATCAAATTTTCATAAAGGCAAGTCTTGCGGTTTCGGAGATCTAATAAAAAAGTAAAAAAAATGTCATTTGGCGGTCAAAAATGATCATTAGACATATGCACATCAAGTTATCAGATATTTTATAAAAATTTTAACAATAAGTATAAATTTTGTTTACATTCCTATGGGTTCCGTACTAATGTTTATCCGTTAGACGGCGACGCGGCGCTTACGCGCTTTGACATTTCGTCTCTATGCAGTTAAAGCAGTACGATTGCTTTGAAAAAAAGTTCAAAACTCCCAAAATATGTCAAAATGAAGAAAACATTTTTTTTTCAATAAAATTTTTTGTTTTCAAAAAAAGTAATTTTTGTCAAATTTATAGTTTCTCAAAAATCTAATTTTTTCTAAGTAATTTTTTTTACAAAAATGTTAATCGTTTTTAAAAAAATAATAATTTTTGGTACGGGAATTTGCCTTAAGTTCCAGCAATTTGCCTTAAGGCAGGATGCCATGCGCCCTACTATAGTTATTTCCACGAATTGGCTGTTAAATTTTTTTTTCAAATATGTATATATATATATATATGTATATTAACGAAGTCTAGTAAACGGGCCTAACTTCAATAAAAAACATGAATTGCTTTCAAAAATTTATTTTAAATCCATACGTTTCGGCTATAATCCTAGCCTTCATTCAGTGGAAACTAAAAATAAAATTGAAAACTTAGTTTCCACTGAATGAAGGCTAGAATTATAGGCGAAACGTATGGATTTAAAATAAATTTTTGAAAGAAATTTATAATTTTTATTGATGTTATGCCCGATTACTAGACTTTGTTAATACATATGTCAACATCAAATTCAGAATCATGCAAAACAATATTATATATAAGCGTATTTATTACTGTAATTGATTCTACAACAAAAAAAATACTTAAATTTTCTTATTAATTATTTGCTCATATGCTGAAGCGTTTTTATTCGTTTTCCATTTCATACAATAGATTACACATCTAGGAATCCACCATCACTAACAAGTAAGTGGTTACGAAAATATTTTAATTGAAATTGTTCCCAGTGTGAGGACAATCAATAAGCTGGAGATAATAAATATAGAAAAGAAATGCAATTGCGTTTCGCAGCCTTTTATTCAATCAACTTGTAAAACAGTATTGAGTTTGTTAAGTAAATTTGATAAGTTACATGGGATGCATCTAGGTTTCGAAGAAACAAATACATTATGACTAAAGCGTATTTCTGTTATATTAAATAACTTTCCGCAGGGTGAGTTATACAATTAGCACAAAAATCAAACTTTTTTTTTAAATATTAGCGCTAACCTCTTGAATGTTTACATTTGGAAACTTGGGGTTTTGATATGTCATTATCGCACTTTTTATTCATTAATTTTTGAATTGCAAAGCAAAACCAAACAATTACTTTTTAATTATGCTATGGCATATATATAGTTGTAAATATAGGGTATATTTACTTATACAACTTTAAATATAGTTGTTAAAAAAATTTTAACTTTACTGGTTTTTAACACCCACGAACTTATAAGCCACGCTCTACCCTATTATGAAATAGGGATTTGTGGTAAGAGGGTGAATATTTGGAGTTGTATGTATTTTGCAATTCCGCCTTATAAAAAATTAAATAGAAAGAATATTGGTTCCGAAATTTTAAAAAATTAGTTAGGGTACCCACACCCAATAAAAATAATTTATTTTTGAAAAGAAATCTTAAACTTTTCTCTAAACTCAAGAAAGTCTGAATTAAAATTGTGTGAAAAACATTCAGTGACATCAATTATTCATTTTTTCAATTATGAATTGTGAACTACAAAAAATAAAGAAAAAAAATAGCCCAAACAATACAAAAAATCTTATGAGCGGCCAATCCTTAGCACTTGGCGGTAGAGATGTTAGCCGATTCTCAGTCAAACTGATCGCGATTATAAAATTTCATGAAAAATGGTCAAACCGTTTCGGACGAGTATTGCGACGATCATGACACTAAAATTTAATAAAATAATTGAATATAATAAATATAAATAATACTAGCTGATCCGGAAAACGTTGTTTTGCCATAAAAATATTTTTAATATAATAGGTTTAGTATAAAAATAACTAACTAAATATATGAACAGTATACCCACTGCAAAGTACGCTACATATAAATGCTCCTGTGTAATATTAATAGTTTTTGCAAGTGTCAACCTAATATGAAGCTCATTTTATTTAAATTGATTTTCATCATTTAAAGTTTTTAGGTTTTGATATATTATTACCTCGCTTTTCGTTAATTCAATAATTTTTGAATTTTACAAGCTTTGTCGTTGTATGGTATGGTAGATTATAAAATTCAATCTCTCTTACTATGTACTATTTGTGCGCATCGGGAACTATTTGTACAATGAGAAAATAGGATGGGTGGACAAACCTTGATAAAAATAAATCGTATTTTTTTTAAATAAAATTTATGCTTTATCATAAGGTCGGGAAATATAATTTTGCGTTTAGTAAAAAAACAATCACTGACTGGCTATTACAAAATAAATAACAAAAAAAATATTCCAAAATTTAAAAAACAAAGTTAAGAATAGGCAACCTTTGATAAAAATAAATGTTTTTTCAAAGTAAAGATAGTTCCGTGTATTTTTCAATTTCGAATTACAGAAAATTAAAATGAAAAAAATAAGTCCTAAAATTTACAAAAAAATGTTAGTACCCTTAATAAAAATGATCAGTATTTTGAAGTAAAAAGAGTTGTATATTAGTTTATTATTCGTATTAAAAAATTACAAAATTGACCCCAAAATTTAAAAAAGTATTAGGAAACCCTAGATAAGAGTAAATACTATTTCAAAGTAAAATTTAAGCTTTTTCTTTACATTTTCATTTTACATTTAGACGCGATTCGGGCATTCTAAATGGGTCAAAACGGAATTTTTCAAATTCTAACCCTTATTTCTGGGTCAATGCACGAGACATCAGAATTCATTTTAGAGGTATGGTTTGCTCAGCAAAGTATCTTATTTTGATCCCTATAATCCGAAAATTATATGGGCCTACGCGACTTTTTTTGACCCATACAAATCGACGCGTTTTAATGTATAAGATATGGATATTGCACTTCTATATACATATATAAACATTAGCATAGAAGTGCAATATCTTTATCTTATACATTTAGAATCGCCTGACTGTCTCTAATGCGTAAGGCGCTTGCGTTACTATACTAGCCAATGGGGAGAAGTATCCATAATAATGCTTCACTGCTAATGCAATTTATAAAACAAATTCATGACATTTGTTATATCACCAACATGCCTCGTGTCGCTAACAATATGAAATATATATTTAAAAAAAAATGATGGCAATATACCAAAACTAGTTGAAACTGACGTTTTTCTTTCAAGGCAACTTGCATGAACTTTCATAAATGTGTAATAATTAGCTTAATCAACCGAAATTAATTTAGATAATTAGATGACATTTTTAACTGTTTATTTCAAAAATAAAGTTCTCGCTCTCAATTAAATCCAAATATTACGATGTTGAATTAATATCTTTCAAACACATAAATTATCTACAATTATATTAATTATAGAGCACAGACATGTTCTTGAATGTCCTTGATTTATAGTTTATTATCATAAATTTCAATTAATTTATATAATTCAACAAATTTTCGTAGGACTGTATATTGTATGAACTATTTTTGAAGAAACTTAATAAATTACTTTGTGAATTTTCAAGCATCCGCTATAAGAAATTACTGGCATGATTACATATATCATGTTTGTCACGTAGCGCTTGACATTATTTAATAATTTAAATTAATGGAAACATTTTTTATACAACTAAAGAAGTTTTGTAGGCTTAACACTTACTTTTTTTGCTAATTCCCAAACCATTTCTAATGGCTTGACAGATCTTTTCGCAAACCTAATCGATGCCCTCATCCTCATCGAATTTATTCCAATGGCTTTTAAATTAGTGAAATTTAAATTTGGACTTATCACATCACAAAAGCGAATTTTGACTATACTTTTTTTTCAATTCGATCTTTGTGCAAAACTAATCAGTACGATTCCCAAATAACATCTTTCAAATAGTTTTTGAATTTTTAAAATCGATTGAAAATTTTTGGCTGAAACGTTGATGAAAAATTGTCACTTTTCTGGACTTTCGTCGATGAAAGGTCAAAAAACGGTTCACATACACATAAACACATACTTTTTCCAAATTTAGTCCCACTCGGTTCAGATTGGCTTGAAAAGTCGTTTGCGGTGAAAACATAAACTCCTTTGAGACGTTATAATTATAAACAAATAGAAAGTTCACTTTCAAAAGGCTATTTGATGTGATTCACAAATGATATCTGCTAAAAAAGTAAAATTTTCTGAACAAAAAATTATATCTTAGTTGCCAAAATACAACTCGGCCAATTGATTCTTAGAAACAATGGGCAATAAATAAAAGCTTTTGAATATTTAAAAAAAAAATTAAACTTATATTTTTCAAAACTTTGTCATCCTTTCACGCCGTCAATGAGACAACCAGGAAACAAAAAGATCCACCATTTTATTTTTAATTCAAAATAGATTTTATAAAATAATTGGGTCGTTATTCATTTATTCAAGACAAAATTAAAATTCATATCTAAATGTGTATTTTTAAACCCTATGAACAAGAAAATGTACCATAACTTTTTCTTCTATCATAAATCTTGTTTTTGTAAGTAGTTCTGTTTAATTTATCATAATTAACTCATTGTTTCTTGAATTACATTTATCATAAATAAAATGAAAACAACTTTTGTTGAAATACAAATTTTATGGGCACATTTTTATGAAGATCGCTTTGGATACAACCTTAATATCAAAATGACTATTAATTTAATTTGACTCTTATAGAATTGCTTTTTTGAATTATTTTACATTTTTATTTACTAGTTTCTTATTGACTCGACTGTATAAAGGTTTGGGCGGTCCTTCTTTTCTCAATCATATATAAGCTATTCTAGAGGTTATAGAAATAAAACGATTGAATATGTACTGAAATTCAACAATAACAATACATCATATTAAACAATTAAATGATGTATACTTGAAAGCTATATTCAAGTATTGTAAACTAAAGAACCTTGCTAAAAACAATAAGACTAACTTTGCTGGTTTATCGAGAATTTTTATCGAGAACCTTTAACTAAGACTTTATGTTGTTGTTTAGTGTTTCATACAAATTTCGTTTGTTAGGATTTGTCACGATTTTGACACAGAATACACTTAATTAATATTACAAAAAAGTTCAAAAATAATAATCGTATGAAATACAGTTGATGGATGTAAGTTGAGTTTGTATAAATAATAGCACTTATTTTTAATTTAGCAGAATCATTTTCATTATTTAATTAATTAAAAAGTTAGAATGCAGATAGTTATCGTTAAAATCATTAGAGTTAATATACTTGGTAAATGGTAGCTATCAATTAGTGTCGGATATGCCTAACCCAGAATTAATAACAATCCCGAGGGAATACCAGCATTCACTTGTATGGCATGCTAATAATTGATTTTAATTTTAACTGAATTGAAGTATAGATTATTTCGTAATCCACAATTCATAATAAAATTCCATATAAATCCTACAAATAATGGCATGCGTGCACAAAACCAAGTTATCTTATTGTTAGAATTAAAAATATATTAAGATCGAAGTTCCAATAGAAGATCGTCGTTTTCATTTTTAGATTTATTAACTTCTCGAAGGGTAAGTTATAGTAATTGCAAAAGAATCTTTACGTTTCAAAGGTTTCTGAACATTCTGGCGTAGGGTAGGGCGGGGCTAGTTGAGCAAATGTTTACTTAAACGGATGTAGCACCTCAATGAAAAGTCTCAATAAATTGCTATATGGCTTAATGGATTTGTTGTTTATGGCTTAACAAAAGTGTTAATACTATTTTTTGGTAATAAGTAAAATTTAAAAGCTGCAGCTGTTTGAATGCAAAAAGTCAAGTATGCTCAATGTACCCCATAGGTGAGGCAAGTTGAGCACTAAGAAAGTATAATGAAATCATAGGTTCAATGTCGATTAGTGATGAAATAAAATAAGTTTTTAATAACCAGTTCTATATTTATAGTCTTTATTGACAGAGAAAATAAAACTTATAGTAATTTGCTTTGAATAATTAACGAAGAGTAGAATCAACAGAACAATATCGTATCTTAGGAATTATTTTACCATTATATTCAGTATTTTTGTTTAAAATCATTATTTCTTTATATTATTACTCCTAGACTTAGCTTAAATCTTAAAAATAATAATCAATTTCTGAAAGTTAATGATAATTGTCTTAGTGACAGAACAAGTTTAGCAACTATGCTCAACTAACCCCAACTCGGAATTTCAAAATAAAAGTGAGTTTATAAAAAAAACGTGAGAATTATAGCAAGAATCTCTGTGCATATTAAAAGTACTATAATTATATTGAAGAATAACATTTACCTGATTAAAAATAAATAACATTTGACTAAACCAGAAGAAAACTCGTGATGAATTACGTTTTTACTTTTTGGTCTCAAAAGAAACAAAACGGCCGTGAGCCTCACTCATTTGTCCAGCGGCCACTAGCGATCGCGGGATGTTTATTTCTCCCAAATCTCTATCTTTCCGCCATATAATGCCTAAACGGACGGTGAATAGTTTGCGAGATATTTTGATTGCTCAACTTGCCCCTCTGCTCAACTAGCCCCGCTCTACCCTACCTTAGAAAAAATTGATGTATGTGTGTGTGTGTGTATGTTTGGATACAATTTTTTGTCCACGATCTCGGGCGCACGAATCAACCGATTTGAGTGATTCAAAAATAATTCGATTCCTACTGATGAGAAGACGTGCTGATTAGTATTTGCTGAAGATAGGTCTATCCAACAAGACAGTCGTTTCAAAGATACGGGGCAAAAAGTGTCAAAAACGATAATTAAGTTTTTGAAAGAACGGAATACCCGTTATAAATGATTCAAAAAACATTTTACTTGTATTAACAAAGTAAAGAATTGATGACATTTTTGGTAAGGCATGTCTAGCGGTTTTGGAGATACAGAAGAAAAAGTAAGAACAAAATGATATTTGGCGGTCAAAAATGATCATTATACATATGCACATCATATACTTGATGAAGTTTTTAAAAATGAGTACTAATTTTGTTACAAATTGTTTGGGTTTCGTACCAACATTTTTGTATTTTTAAAGTTAACTTATATATACGGTTCAAGCAAATTTCAAGATTATTAGAACTTTTTTTCAAAATTTTCAAATTCATCAATATTTAATGATTACTGATTTTTTTCTCTCGAATATTTAATTCTGGTACGGAAAGCAATTTGCCTTAAGGCACGATGCTATCCACCACTTGTTATGTATATAACTATTATAATATTAATACTTGAATGAAAGCACCTGTGTCAGTAAATATATTAGAATTTAAATTCTATGTCAGAAATAAAATATGCAAATATGTAAATGAAAATGAATTTTATTATATCTTTTTTAATTTCCCGTAATGTAAATTATAGCAATTGTAAAAAACGGAAATAAACATTATTATACGTATATCTTGGCGTTTTAAAGCTTTCTGAACATTTTGACATACCTTAAAAAATATGGATGTATGTGTATGTGTATGTGTAAATAAACGGGTAAGAGCGGATACATTTTTTTTGTCGATTTCGACAACCGATATGAATAACCTAAAAAACATTCGATTTCTGTTGATAAGGATGCGTGCTGATTAGTTTTTGGCAAAGGCAGGTCTAGCCGTTACGAAGATACGCGGCAAAATGTGCACAAAATGTTCAGTTTTTTGGAGAACAGATCTACCAATTTGAAATGATTCCAAGAATATTTAATTTGTATTGACAAAATAAAGAACTAATTGAATTTTTGGAAATGAGGAACTAATTGAATTTACCAGAGCTTTTGCCAGAGTAAAGGTTCGGTTGGTGATTTTTACTCCAACCACATGTAAGCTTTTGTAAAGTAATATAAAAACTGTTGAATCTAACTTAAAAATAACAAAACATTTTATAAATCAAATAAATAGCGTATACATAAAATTTATATTAAGGTCTCGTAAAGAAAACAACAATGTTTACAACCAAATAAACTAACGACAAAATAAAATACTTTTGTTGTTGTCAAACATTGTCGTTTATGTTCTCATAGCAACGTCGTAAGAATCCAGCTGATTATACATCCTTTGCTCTCTACTTTCAAATATTGTTGTTAAAATATTCGTAACTTTCTTACACGCAGACCTTTAAGCTCCACTCTACTCGACAGTAAATTTTGCTGCAATTCTGATAAACTACCAAATAATTTGTTTAAATAAAATTTATTATTTTGTAATTGTTGCCCCTTATCAGAACAATCTATGCTAAACAAAATTATTATCAAAAAATTCAACTATTTCATATTTATGTTATTATTGTATATTACATTATTTTATTATACCAACTTTCAGATCACTGCATTTATAAACGGTTTTGGCTTCTATGTCAGACAGTTAATTCATCATGATATTAGAAATTATATGACAAAAAGTTGTATAATACTTTAAACACATCAATTAAATATTTTAATCTATATGCGTCCACTGATACTGAAGAAAATAAGTTATAGCAATTTCTCGTTAAAGTGTCAATCAATACATATGATTAATGAGCTGTTTTTATTTTGCACGTGTTTCACACAAGCATATTATTATAGTGAATGAATCAATATTTCTAATTTATTAAATTGTAATTGTATGAACATGTAACTTTTACTTGAATCGCCTTAGGAATATGTCACATTTTAAAATATCGATTTTGGTATTTATTAAAATTGAATATTTTACTGAAATTAAATCATTGCTAACATTGTTCATTTATTGATATCCTAATAGTCACCCATGATCTCTACAAATCTAGATAATGTTTTAGAATTTTGATGTATAAGATACAAGCCGACATATGTGTTAGAAAATCGAACTTGTTGGTTAAGAATTCTTTGCTCCTTCCTAAAAAATATATTTTAATTACTCATTATATAAACATTAGTATTCTGTACTTTAAAAGTAAAATACTTAGTCACCCATGATCTCTACAAATCTAGATAATGTTTTAGAATTTTGATGTATAAGGTACAAGCCGACATATAATATGTGTTAGAAAATCGAACTTGTTGGTTAAGAATTCTTTGCTCCTTCCTAAAAAATATATTTTAATTACTAATTATATAAACATTAGTATTCTGTACTTTAAAAGTAAAATACTTAACCTCAATAACTTTTTGTGAGATTTAAACTATTTGTGTACAAAAAGAGTGAATCGTTTGAGACCAAAATTGGAAAAAATATGTTTCTGTGTAAAATTAAAAGCCATTGATTAAATAAATAAAACAAGCATGATGAAACTCGATAAGGCCTCGGATTGACTAAATTTGCGAGGCGATTGGCCAATCCGTTTTTTTAGTATTAGCGGATAAGTACAAAATCGGCCACATTTTCGCAAAAAAAATTAATGAATTTTAAAAATTTAAATCGTTCAAAAGATATCAGTTGGAAATCGTTGTGATTTGTTTCTGGCAAAGCGCGGCAGAGCTTTTTCTTAGTAAATAAATGTAAAAAATATTTTGACAATTTTGATAAGTGTAAGTATGGCGCTAAAGTTCATAGTTGAAACAAACATTCTAAAATATTATAGTCCTACAAAATGTGGTTGAATTATAACTAGTTGGTTTGGTATTTAGCCTTGAGGCAAGTTACATGAACTTCCCGATATGTGTATATAATCGACTTAATCAAAAAAAATGTGTAAATAATATACTTCATCAATCCTACTTTTAAAAAAAACGATAATAATTTTAGCAAAGTTTGACGAATTTTTAAAATTAAACTACTTGTCGTAAGGCCGTAATATTACAGTAAGTTCTATAAGACCATGATGTATATCGCCAAAAAAAGTTCCATGAAAATCGGCTTAAATTTTTTTTTCAACAGTTCATTACAAGAAAACGGCTCGGTAGATTTTCACCTAAAATTAATCAGTACCATTCCCAACCAATATCTTTCGAACAGTTTTTGAATTTTTAAAATCGGTTCGGTAGGATGAGCTTAAATGTGGACGAAAAGTTTAACACTTTTTTTCAACAGTTAATTACAAGAAAACGGCTCGGTAGATTTTCACCTAAAATTAATCAGTACCATTCCCAACTAATATATTTCGAACAGTTTTTGATTTTTTAAAATCGGTTCGGTAGGATGAGCTTAAATGTGGACGAAAAGTTTAACACTTTTTTTCAACAGTTAATTACAAGAAAACGGCTCGGTAGATTTTCACCTAAAATTAATCAGTACCATTCCCAACTGATATCTTTCGAACAGTTTTTGATTTTTTAAAATCGGTTCGGGATGGGAAAATAGGATGAGCTTAAATGTGGACGAAAAGTTTATCACTTTTTTTTAAATTGCAAAGAAACGGCTTGGCAGATCGTCGCACAAAACTGACAAACGATAGTCCTCACCGAAATACATCAAATGGCTTTGAAATTTCTAAAATCGGTTCATGCGATTTTGAGAAAACGTCGATCAAAAGTCTAATTTTGACAAATGCCAAAAAAACGATACCAATTTTTGCAAACTTTGAAGAATTTTTAAAGCTGAACCAGTTGTCGTAGGGCCGTAATATTTTAGTATGATATAGAAGACTATAGTATCTACCGTCAACAAAATAATCATAAAAATCGTCAAAATTTTTTTTAAAAAAACTTTATTACAAGAAAACGGCCCGGCCGATCTCTACCAAAAACTAATCAGCACGATTCCCAACCAATACCTTTCGAACGGTTTTTGAATTTTCAAAATCGATTCAGAATTGCGGGCTGAAACGTAGACGAAAAATTTTTCACTTTTCTGCAATTTATAAAGAAACGGCTTAGCCAATCGTCGCACAAAACTGATAAATGATAGTCCTCGTCGAGATACATCGAATGGCTTTTAAATTTGTGAAATCGGCCCAGCCGTTTTCAAGAAAACGTCGATTTACGGCAAAAAATCTGTTCACACACACACACACATACAAACACACACACACTTTTTCCAAATTTGGTCTCATTCGATTCAGAATGACTTGAAACGTCGAGAAAACATAAAATTAGCGAATCGGATTTTTTGATGAAAACATAAACTTCTCCTTCGGGAAGTTAAAAATGAATAAATTTTTAGAAAAATAGGTGGCCAATATCTCAAAACCAAGCAAAGTTAAGAAATGTTTAATAACAATATTTGAAAATAGATGAATACAGACTTTTATCTAGAAAGAGATAAACGCTATAAGGAGATAAACGGCGATATTTGAAAATCCATAATAGAAGTATTTTCTTTAGTTGTTAAATGTTTCAGTTGTAATCACTGTTGTTTAGCTTATTAGTCCTTAATATTATTTTTAAGTATACGTTATGGCACGATGCCATGCACCGCAAGATAATGGATCGAATCAGATGCCTCATTCTCGCAAAAACCGATTTTCTATTTTCTGCACTTTTTGTTCTGCATCTGCTAAAAGACACACATATGAACACATCCATTTTTTAAAGTATGCTAAAACGTTTATAAACCTCTGAAACATAAAAATATGCTAAAATTTGCATTGTCGGCTTTTGGACGATTACTATCCCAGACAGCACAAGACATGCCAGGGAATGTCCCACTTGTCCTCACAATCTCCTAATATCGCGATATCCTATGAATATCCTATGAATATGCAACGGGACGTCTCAAAACCAAAGGACTCGAGCAGGTATAACGCACGGTTCAAGAACATGTCGTTCTCGTACGCGCACGGCTTGAGACCTCTAAACGTATATGTTTGTCCCTTTCTCTTTCGTCGCGTCGGCTGTAGGAATGGGGCGTCCTTTAAGGTTTAAGCGTTATCAATAGACGCTATATGTGGAATTATCATAGTTTTTGAGTAATTGAGTAATAATAGTGAAAATTTTATTTGTTTTATATAATTATATGAGCGTGTGTTATAAATAATTAATATTATTTATCAAAATACTCTAAAATTGAGTAATAATAGTGGAAATTTTATGTGTTCTATATAATTATATGTGCGTGTGTGTTATAAATATTGCAGCAACATATTGAAAGGGGGGCAGATATAAACGAAGCTTTCTGTGTACTGTTATTTGAAATACTATGTTACTAGTACAAATAGAATTTTTAATTTAATGCTGACATTTCTACCCTGCCAGCTTATCCAGCAGCCATGCCTAATTTTGTATCAAATGCTGTGTTTGAAAGAGAATTAACAAAGAAGAAATGCTCTCCACTATGTTTGTTGGAGGAGCTTCAACTTATGGAGGCTATTCTTCTGAGCAAAGATATCAAAATACAATTGGTAATCAAAAGTTTATATAGATTTATTTTTATTTGTTAACTTTATCATATACTAAACAAACTTTCTCTTTATATTCTGTATTTAGCCATCAGAGTCCAGCTATGAAAATCCATTTTTGATGATGGTTTGGACAAAGAATTTTGCTAGGGACGAGGAAAGGGCAAAAATAAATTTTGTGATCTAGTGCCTTGCGATGTCATCACAGGTAATTTATATATCTTATACTTATGATGTGTTGTAAATTATGAATTAAACTAATATATAATTAATTCCAGGAATTGCTTTGAAAAATTTGCCGCATGAGACATGGTTTACTGTTTCAGAGGCTGCAAAAAGCTGGCTGCGACGTGCCAATAAATATTATACAAGGTATTTTTGTGAGATGTGTACTATATGTTTTTCCTATTTACAAAAAAATCATGATTATTGACTGGTTAGTTGTATCAATGTTAGTGCAAAATTTGTGCTGTGTACACATTTTTAGATGTAAAAAACCAAGTTTAATATTCACTCGTAATAACATCAAATTGTGTCGATATATTTGGAATTAGAGATTATTTTATAAATCTCTGTCTATTTTGATTGATGTATCGCTCTTAAAGAACTTACTCATATATATATATATATATATATATATATATATATATATATATAAATAAATATATATATATATATATATATATATATGCATTTATTCATTTGTTTTCTATTTCAGGAGAGAAAATCAACCATAAACTAGGATTGAATGCCGAATTAATTATATTTTTAATATTGTAAAATAAGTTATTTTGAATTAAAGTTGTATATATTAAATTTTGTTATAAAATTATCTCAGGATTTTGTTATTTTGTAATAAAAGTTTACTTTGTGAAATTGTGTTCTTTTATTTTATTTTTAATCCAAATTTATTTTTCATCTAAAAAGTAAAAAACAATTCCATAATTATATCCTATTCATGTCCGGTTTATGTCCGGAATATCCCGCGCGGGATATCCTACAGAACGTCCCATAGGTGCGACATATTAACATGTTTCGGATAAGATCAGGATAAGCGGGATATCCGTAAGGCTATCGCAGGGACAATGAATGTCCGCGCGTGGATATCCTGTGGACGTTTTCCAGGATGTCTTGTGTTGTCTGGGATAACTTACCCTTCGGGAAATTAATTAATGGCTATTCCAACGAAATATTAGATACAGTGTTATATTTGTCAAAACTATGCCGATTAAATTTATATTTTGCATTGGTTGAGTATTGTAGACAGCGCCCTGGCTGTCCCATTAAGAGCCGCCTATAGTATAAAAAAGAACAGAATACAAACTTTAGAATAATAGTAAAACAACACATATTTCTATAATTAGGAATCAACTGGGACTTTTTGATGTAGTACATTTAGTTGCTTGGACAGTATAATTACTTACAAGTCAAATGGTGCCTGCCCTACTTTTTGATAAGTGTATTTGAAACATATTAATTAAAAAACGCATTGATTAGTTTTTAGTAAAAACTAAAACTTCATTTTCAAATTAAACTGTTAATTTTTCTTATTAAATATCTAAAAATGTATTTTTATTGATTAAGTCGATTATTTTCACTTATCGGGAAGTTCGTGCAACTTGTCTTAATGCAAAATGTTAGTTACGACTAGTTAGTGTGTTTTTGATTGTATTCTTAATATATTTGAAAGGATGTGTATAAAATTTTAACATGCAGATATGAGGGTAATTGTACTGCGTCTCATGTATTCAGAGTTTATTGCCGTGGCCCGTCGGTCTCATGTTACTATACTTAACGGCTACCCCATTTGATTATATTGAGCGCACCATCTCAGAAACTCCGAAATAACAGCGTAAATCATTGGGTGCGTATTTAGTTCAATATTCTTTATGAAAGAAGCTTGATTTTGGTAATTGGAAAGTACATGTGTTTCAATGTATAGTTGGTTTGTGATACTTGTGTATAGAAATTATGTCTAAAAAGAAATTTTCAGACCAACATGAATTATCCATATAATTGATAAATACATAAATACAATATAGCGATACAATTCCGTTTTTTTAGTTTTTTTGCAATACTCTTTTCTTGGCACGTGCTCTTCTAATTGACTGTTTAAAAAAATTCCGACGATTATTATAATTTTTTGCTATCGATGGATATCATGGTCTTATAGATCATACTAAAATATTATGGCCCTACAACAGTCGTTTAATTTTGAAAATTCATTAAAGTTTGAAAAAAGTATGATCATAATTTATTACTTAACCAAAGTATTATTTTATGTTACTTATGATCATAGTTTTTTTATAAAGTCTACGTGTATGTACGAGGTCTGTTCAAAAAGTACCCGGAATTTTCGTTTTTTCAAAAAAATATTTATTTATTCGTCTACATTAATGTGGTCCCCTTCAAAGTAGTCCCCCCCAGATATAATACACTTACGCCAGCGTTTTTTCCAATTTTCGAAGCACCCTTGATATTCACTTTTTGATATGTCCTTGACCACTCTCAGCGATTTTCTTCAATCGAGGAAAACCGCCGTCCTTTCATGGGTCTCTTCAACTTTGGAAATAGGAAAAAGTCACACGGAGCCATATCTGGTGAATTTTTGCACTTTGCAACACTTTATTTCATTTTTTACGCAAAATTTAATACAAATTCTTTGACTTTTCAATTCTTCCATTGTAAAAATCGCCGAGCTCAGAAAAACACGTCGAACCTTAGCGACTACCACAGACAAAGTAAACAGTGAATATAGCTGAAAATTTCATCATACTTTAGGGGCATGTATACCAACACAATAAAAAAAAAATTTGACAATCAGACACTCCAAACCCGCGAAATTTAATTATTAGTAATTCCGGGTACTTTTTGAACACACCTCGTATGTGTATGTATTTATGCACTTATATGTGAATGTGCATATATGCGAATGTATGTATATGTATGCGTATTATATGAGTACATATGTATGTCTATCTGTATGTAAGTAGATGTGTATGTATGTGTATATGTATGTATATATATACGAGTATATGTGTGTATATATATATGTGTGTATATGTATATAGATATAAATATATAAGTTATGAATTAGCAACAATATTATAAAACTGTATAAAGCCGATTGGCGTATAAATAAATAAATAAATAAATAATTTGTAACCAAACGCCGCTGTTGTAATGTGATAAGTCAAAATTTGAATTTCCCAATGTTAAAAGCCATTGGAATAAATACGATAGGGAGGAGTCGCGATTAGGTTTGCAAGAAAATTGGCCAAGCCGTTAAAAATTAGAAATGACTTTAGAATTAGTAAAATAGTAAGTGAGCAGTTTTCAAATCTTCGCTAATTGTATAAAAAAATACCATTAATTTAAATAATTAGATAATATCAAAGACTACGTACATGATAGATGTAATCGTGCAGTTAAAAATGCCACTTTTAACTTGTTATTATATTACTTATATTACCTTCAGTATAAGAAACACTTTTTTTGCAAAATGAATCCGATCCAGTTTCCTTTTTGTTCAGAATCGTGCTCAGTACAGTTCCTTCTTCGGACACTTTTCTCAGAATTTTTTCATTGCTCATCTTGTTTGATCATTTTATCTTCTCCATTCGCGATGAGCACTAAATTTTAAAAACCTTCAGATTATTTTTGTCGGCCTTTCTCGGAGTTCCAGACATAACTATTTATTAGTCTTCCGCACGTCGAGGCTCAATTTCTTCGTCAGTAGCTTTCATTATTTCGTGAATGCCGCTTGCAATACTTGATGATTCCTTTCGTGCAGAATCCATCTCTGGTCAGGATGCTTCCCAAATATTTGAAATAGCACATATCTTCCAATTCTAGATATCCTACCAATATCTTTAGTAGCTATCTCGTTTCGATATTCTCATCACTTTTGATTTGTCCATGTTGATCCGCATCTTCTAACTACTTAGAATATTCTGCTCATCATGTTTTGTAGCTTAATTTCAGTTTTTATTATTATTACGAAATCATTTGAGTACTTCATTATGGTGATTCTTCAATCTCCAATAAAAAAATCTCCAGCCCTTTCGAATATTTCGTTGACGAGTCATTTCAATAAGATCGGTGACACACTCTTCTACCTATTTCGTGGCTGCTTGTATTTTTCTGGTTTACTCAAACCTTTACTATTTGTCACATGTACAGTCTCTGGTCTGGACCAGCCTGCGGTCTCTCTAATCTTGAACAAGATGAACAATCCGACAAATTGTTGTGCTGAAAGCTGTGTGTAGTGTATGTATCTAAGCCAAAATCAAACCTTTAGTCGATATCTTTTTAAAAACAGTATACCGATTTCATAATTTTTTAAATCCATTTGATAAAATTGGATAGAAATTCACATGATTAGATTTACACGACGATCAGCAGCGTTTCATCATAATTAGCAGATAAGTGCAAAAAAAAATTTTGTCCGCGTTTTAGCTAAAAATTCGGAACCAATTTTAAATTCTTAAAGTTGTTCAAAAAATATAATTCGGAAAATGCGCTGATTAGATTTTAGTAAAGAGCAGCTTGGCCGTTTTTTCTAACAAAAACTCATTTACTATTTTTATAACATATACATATAATATTATCATTACTAATGTAGCAAGATAAATTACCCCTGTTTTCTCCTATGGATATGTTACTGTTTCTAGCAGTTCTATAATTGAAAAGATTATCCTGCAGATCTGGCTGGTAATAATGCTAACAAAATTTATTGTTAGATATATTAATATAAAAATACTATAATAAGTAATTTTTTGCTTACTTATATGATGAGCATAACTTGCACCAAAGCTGTGCCTCCCTCAGGTAACACTGGGCTCAGCCTCAACTTCATCATGATTCATTGTTCGAACTCGCTTCTGCACCGTCCCCAAATTCATATCTGATGTCATGTGCGACTTCAAGCTTACTCCTCCTTCTCACTGCCCCTTGAAAAGTTTAATCAAAATCGTTAAAATAAGTTAAAAAATCAATAACGAAGGAATTACCTAAAATATAACCAAGATCATTGTTTCCAACCAGGTTACGACCCACCTTTACATTTTTAAAAACGTTATGGCCCCATGATGACCCTTTTATACAAAATTTTCAACCTTCTAAACCCTTATTTTGATCTTTAAGATATATAAATGATAATTTTGAAGAAGAATTTAATATTAAATTGTTATCAAAACATCATATATTTAAAATTTTAAACCATGTAATAACTAGTGGTATCATAATTAAGGCAAATTACTGTAACATTTCGTAATGTAAAATTTTGAATTCATTTTTATTTCTTTAGATTTTTTTCAAAGCGCCTTGTAGCTGTTTAAAAGAAATTATCGAAGCGCGTAAGCGCCGCGTCGTTGTCTTCCGATTAGACATTATAAATCTTCATATAGAACTATTATAAAACACATAGAAATGTAAACAACATTTATACTTAAGTATTAAAATATGTATAAAATGTTTGATGATTTGATGTGCATATGTCTAATGTAATAATCGCGAAAAAATCAAAAATAAAATTTTTTATATATCTTTACGGTTCAGGGGTTTCGGATCATTTTGGCATCCCTTAGAAAAAAAATGATGAGTGTGTATGTGTGTGTGTGCGTGCGTGTATGTGTGTATATATGTGCGGATACAATTTTTCGTCGACAATTTCGAGAACACGGATCGAACAATTTGAATAATTTAATCAACATTCGATTCCTATTGATAAAAAGACGTGCTGATTAGTTTTGGGCAAAGGCAGATTTAGCCGTTCCGAAGATACGGGGCAAAAAGAGCCAAAAATGGTAATTCAATTTTTGAGAGAACTGACAGTCCGATTTGAATGATTCGTAAAATATTTTTCAATGTTTTACAATGAAATATTTTTCATGTGAATCGCAGATACCTACCTATCTTTAACAAACGCACTAATCGGCACAAACCAATATCGCTAGACAATAATAACCAATGATTGGTCATCTATCTACCAAACAAACATTTTAAAATCGATTCAGAATTTTTGGCTAAAACGAGGACAAACAAATTTGTAATATTTGTCAAATTTAAAGAAACGGTTCGGCCCGTTCGGCCTATCGGTGCTCAAAACTAATCAACGCAAGTCCTTTGGCCTTTAAAATTTTGATCGGTGCAGCCGCTTTTAAGATAACTTCGACGAAAAGTCAAATTTCGGCTCACATACACATACATACTTTTTCCAATTTTAGTCGCAAACAGTTTAGAATGACTTGAAAAAACGAGAATATATAAATATTGTAAGATTTTTTCGGGGAGTTAATAAAGTAAACTAGTTGGTATTGGTATTTTGCCTTGAGGCAAGTTACATGCACTTTCCGATATGTGTAAATAATCGACTTAATCAATTAAAAATAAATTAGTTTGCAAATGATTGAAAGTATTCCGAGTGGATTTATTGCACATAATTGAAAACGAATAAACACATTAACTCGAAGTATTTACTAAAAGCAAATTTTCAAAATTCAACAATTTTTATAATTGAACCAGTTTTCACAGGACTTTAATGGTTTAGTAGTACGTTCATTAAGACCAAGTACTCATCGTCTTATACCAAGTAATTCGTCTAATTTTAATTTTAACAAACGTCAAAAAAACCACTCATTTTCTCAAATTTAGATGAATTTTCAAAACTTCATGTCGTAAGGCCGCAATATTTCAGTAAGTTCTATAAAACCATGATATATATCAACAAAAAAAGTTCCATAAAAATCGGCTTAAATTTTTTTTTCAACAGTTAATTACAGGAAAACGGCTCGTTAGATTTTCACTTAAAACTAATCAGTATCATTCCCAACTAATACTTTTCGAACAGTTTAAGATTTTTAACTTCCAGTAGGGTAAGTTATTGAAATCGTCCAAAAATCGAAATTGAAAATTTTTGCATTTCTCGATGTTTTGAAGGTTTCTGAACATTTTGGCATCACCTCAGAAAAAATGGATGCGTGTGTGTGTCTGTATGTGTGAATGTGTGTGTTTTGTGTGTCCGCATTTTTTCGTTCATGTTTTCGGGCGCACGGATCAACCGATTTGAATAGTTCAAAAAACATTCGATTCCTATTGATAGAGAGATGTGCTGATTAGTTTTTGGCAAGGGCAGGTCCAGCAGTTACAGAGATAAAGAGCAAAGAGTGCAGAAAATAGAACTCGATATTTTGAGAGAACGGAGCATCCGATTTGAATGATCTAAAATACATTCAATTAGTAATGATTGGGAGAACTGTTTATTAGTTTTTGGCAAAGGCAGGCCCAGCCATTTCGAAAATACAGAGCTAAATGTGCAAAAAATGGCAGTTTTTGAGAAAACTAAGCGTCCGATTTAAATGATTCAAAGAACTTTCTGCTTGTTTTAACAAAATAATTGATTTTGGAAAAAAAAATGTTTCAAATTTTTTTTTCCTTTTTTTGTGTATATCGAAAATAATTCAGATTTTATTTTTAATTTTGACTAAAGTTCTAATTAGAACTAGTATACACGTATTAATATACTTTATAAACAAATAATTTCAACTTTTGCAATTTAGTTTATATAATTCTTACATATTCTTAAATATTAGACAATGTTACAATAATAATCTATTTGAAAACATTTAATATTCCTCGAACATTTTGTTACGGTACGGGAAGTTCCAGCAATTTGCCTTAAGGCACGATGCCATACATAGATAAATAAGCATAATAATAATGATGCCATACACCCCACTAGTTTAAAATCGATTCGGTAGTATGAGCTTAAATGTGAACGGAAAGTTTAACACTTTTTATCAAATATCAAAAAACGGCTTGACAGATCGTCGGACAAAACTGACAAAACGATAGTCCTCATTGAGACACCACAAATGGTTTTTAAATTTCTGAAATCGGTTCAGGCGTTTTTGAGCAAACGTCGATGAAAGGTCTAATTTTGACAAAAGCCAAAAAAACGATACTAATTTTTGCAAACTTTGACGAATTTTTAAAGCTAAACGAGTTGTCGTAGGGCCATAATATTTTAGTATGATCTAGAAGACTATGGTATCTACCGTCAAAAAAATAATAGTAAAAATCGTCGAAAAAAAATTTAAAATTCATTTATCATACCTTCAAAATTTGTTGTTGAAGAGAGCCTTTATACTTTATCTATGATGGAGCCCGAAATAGTCTGTTCGTTATCTAGATCAGGGCTACTTAAAGTGGGGGTCGCGACCCCCAGGGGGGTCGCTAGACTACTAGAAAGGGGTCGCAAAGATCTGATACTTTTCAATAATTATAAACAAAATTTTAAAATTAGTATTATTAGGCCGACTATTTTCACGGCTTATGGCTTCTCAAGCTATGCTATTTGGCCAATATTTTTGATAAAATCAATGATAAGAATTTATCTATGCAGGGAGTCAGCGTTAATATGTTTATGGTAAAAAATAAATTTGAGGCCTTTGTTAAAATAATTCTTATATGGAAAAACAGAGTAGAAAGTGTATCGCTCGCTCGAAATGTTTCCATTTACTGACGAGTATATAATTAGTAACAATATGTTAAAAAAGATACTCCTATAACAAAAATTATAGTTAATCATTTGAAGAATATGGAAGTTTACATGCATAGGTATTTTCTCAATGATATCGATACACAACAATGGATTTGCAATCCATTTTCAATTGAAATGGAAGAAATTAATTTTTCAAACTTAAAAGCACTAGAAGAATTTACCGAATTAACAATAAGTGATACTACCTTGTGACTCAGATTTTTTCAAGTGTCTGCGCATGAATTTTGGATTGAAATCAAATCAGAATATTCCCTACTATCAGAAATGGCGATAAACAAATTACTGCCATTTTGTGCACCATATTTATGTGAATCAGCCTCTTCTACATTAACTTACATAAAGTCAAAATACCGTTCAACTTTAATATATGTTGAAAATTTATTACGATCTGCACTAACTTAAATTGAGCCTAAATTTGATTATTTGTGTAAAAATAAACAATCACATTTATCACATTAATATTGTTTGATGTTAATAATAGGTTTTCATTAAAAAAATGTTACAAAATTTTATTTTTTCTATTGAATATGTAGATATAGTTTCATGTTTTCTTTTAAAGAATTTGTTACAAAAGTTTATTTTTTCTATTGAATGAATAAATAAATAAATAAATATATATACATATATATATATATATATAGTTTTATGTCAACGTTTCCAATCATATATAACATGAATGGAAACATATTCTTCAATCCTTATTTTATTTACATTGTAAAATAGTGCGATAACGGTTAATATATATTTTATTATTTGGAGGAGGGGGTCGTTTAAAATTTCCTAAGCTTGAAGGGGGTCGCTATATAAAAAGTTTAAGAAGCCCTGATCTAGATGATATCTGAATCTGATACATCGCGCGTGTAGTGGACAAGTGGAATGCTTATCAGCGACTGTCAGAATGTTTTGACAGTTTTCATTCAAGCCAGTTTTCAAGTACCAATTCAGTATTATTTGTGATGAATAAATTGAATTGGATGCTTCGGTTCTTAATTTATAGGCGATAAAACCTTATAGATAATGAATTTATCATTATATTTTGTGGTTTCGTTTAGATAATTGTTGTTATATTATATGTGTCGATAACCTCCGAAATGTGATAGCAAAAACTCATTTTTCTAAGAGAAAAATTGATTATGTATTAATATGATTTTGAAGCAACCCTGTTGAAATGTGTAAGAGAGGAATAACAATGGCACAATCTGTTTGTTTATTCAGTTTAATTATTCTCTTAGTAGTATTTGGGTATGTAAGTTTTGCCCTTAATCTAAATATCTCATCTAATGACGACTATAGCTTCAAAGTTGGAACTGCGTCTAATTCTGTTACAATGGTTACACTGGTCAGTGTTCTATATATGCTAATCTTATTATCAGTCCAAATTATTGATGAACATGATCAATTTACTAACAGCTCTTCAGGCATGGTGATAGAAATCCTACGGAAACATATGAAAAGGATCCTCATAAAAATTATACATGGGTTGGTGGTTACGGGGCCTTAACTAAGGTAATATATCTCAATATAAAACATAAATGTAAGTCTATTGTGATTATATTTTATTTACAGAAGGGTATAAAACAAATGTATATGTTAGGTAAAATTATGAATAGACGATATAAACATTTATTGCCAGATGAACCATATAGTAAGACTGTAATTACTGTTGATAGCAGTGCTGCAGATAGGTAAGTTAAATACTTTCTCTGATTATCTTTAATTAATTTTTCAGGTTTATGAAAACTTCATTCTTTGAATATCTTGCTTTTTGTACAATATTAGCTTACATTAAAGCTCTATTTAATCGGTTTAAATTTGAATTTTCTTTAATCGTTAAATTATTATTATTTTAACAACTGATTAACATGCGCATGAAAAGTTAGTAGTAAACTCAAAAAAATTGTAATGTTGCAGATAAGGTTTCAATTCTATATATCTAAAGATAAAGTTTTTATCTTATATTATTCATTATGTTTCATCTATTCTAAATAAATAAACTATGAGCTACCTTTTTTATGTTTTATGTATGTAATTATGAATATTCAAATATATTCATAATTTATTTCTATGTCAAATATAATGCTTCCTATAATTTATTACAATTGCAATATTAAACCTTTCTTATCAATTTTAGTTAAATTATCCCATTTATATTACATGTTGCATTTTGTAATTTTATTTAATTCTATATAGGTGTTTAATGAGCGCTGCATCATTTCTAAGTGCTTTTTGGCCTCCACCGACGGAGTGGATATTGCCAATTGAATGGCAGCCTATACCGATTCATTACAGTTCCAGAACAGAAGATTATGTAAGTTATGTTCTTTAGTATAATAGGAATAATGTATGCTTCTGAAGCAATTTCTGAAAGTATTTCTGATATTTAGTTTCAATAAAATTTCACAGTTTCACATAAAATTGTTTCATTTGGAGAATAAATATAGAAGCTTTAAACAGAAATCAAATTAGCTTTTACTATATAAATATATTTTTTTATATAAATATATTTTATAGATTTTGAATATTTTTCCACTACACCTTTATCGGGAATCCAAATTCTTCTTTATTTTATTTATTTGAAAAAACTATGTTTATACATGTATCTGTTTAGTTATTAGCTCAAAAGAAAAAGTGTGAACGATATGAATCAGAATTAAAAGAAACATACATAAATGAGACATTAGAAGAATCCTTTGATATAAATTTTGATGGATTTTACGACATGCTTACACATCATACTGGGCAAAATGTAACTAATAAGCTGGATGTAGAATTATTATTTAATATTTTGGATATTGAGCACAGTAATGGATTAGAACTTCCTGAATGGACTAATTCATTGTATCCAACAAGACTGTTAAATATTGCAAAGAAAAATCTTCAATTGTTGACAAATACACATTTTATGAAGAGAATTAAAGGAGGTACATAATTTTACACGTTATTTATGTAATGAATAGGAACATTGTGATTTTGTTTTGTTAAACTTTTTGTGGGATATCGTAATTTAATAATGTATGCTTCATATGACAAAAATTTTGTTTTTAACTAATATTAAATTGAACTAATTATGTCTATTAGGTTCTCTTATTGCTAATATGATACAAAAAATGCAATCACATATAAAAAACAGTGAAGGTACTATTGCTGTATACTCTGCGCATGATGTAACCTTAGTAAATTTCTTGAGAGCTCTAGGCTATGATGAATTGCTAAAACCAGATTATGGTGCGACAATTGCCTTAGAGTTGGATCAAGTACCTGGGGTAGCACCCACAGTACAGGTATTTAATTTCATATTACATATTAACTAATTATTTTTAAGCTATAATTATGTGGAAGTCCATACTCAACACATGTTTTCACAATTTCAATAATCTTTTTTTATTATAGTATGATCTAGTAAAATAATAAATAAATAATAAACTTTAATAATACATACTAATTTGATTTAAATAAATTAAATAATGCATGATTTTAATTATTAAATGTTAGATTATTAAAAATTTGAATACAAAAATAATAGCAGATTTTTACTTCAAAATTGATTCAATGAAAATTCTAGTCTTAAAGTTGTATTTTATCCGATATCATCATGATAATTGAGAATAATCTTAATATTTAGTACTTAAAATTTGATATTAAAATTACATCTGTTTGGATTAAAATGCAGAATAACTAATTTGGAACTGAAAGAAAGATATTCCAGATTTTTCCACAATTATGCATCTTAGAGAGAGTAGAATATTTGTTTGTATTTATTATTAAATAATATTAAAACTATAATATTTTCTATAGGTTCTATACTTCAATGATACTCTGACAACAGTACCAACAATAATTCCGATATCATCGTGTTCTGATACAAAACTGTGTACTTTAACCGAATTCATTCATCACCTGGAAGTTGTGACAGACATACTGCCTAGTAATAATTGGAATGATGAGTGTAAAATAACATGAGTGTTTACTGTATTATAAATGTCTTCCAGTATATTTATTATACATCCAGGTGATGATTTAGTTTATTGATTGATTGATGCATATTTAACTATATAAATAAGCATATTGAACCATATGTAATTGAAGTTTAAACACACTATGTATATATATATATATATATTATTTAGGTTTAAAGATCAGGCATCACATAAATAAAAAAATATATGAATGTCGTTTTTTTTAATTTATTTTATATTCACATGTTTCGGCTAACATTCTAGCCTTTACTCAGTGGAACATAATAGGTATCCTAAATTATTGAAAACACATTGCTCCATGGTATTAAAACATGCACTATTGTAAAATCCACTGAAAGGCTAGGATGTTAACTGAAATATGTGGATATAAAGTGAATTTAAAAAAAACATTCATACATATAATGTTTTATTGATTTAAACCTAACTAATTTTATGTAGCAACAAATTCAAGATTATACAAAACTTTGTAGATAGCTAGTTTCTGTGGATAACAATTATTATTTAAGATTCAAATTTTATGAACAAAAATCCGTTTTTTCTTAAAAAATTATTTATTTCATCTACATTTTGAAGATATGGAATGTCTCTTCTTCGGGAAGTATGAAACTAAAAAAAAATCTAAATTAGACCTTCATTAAAAATGAAATTGAATATTTATTGATATTGTATGAATTCTCTTGCAATCTTGAATGATACATGAAAAATTATATATATGTTGAACATCGAACAAAAAAAAACTATGTATATATATATATATATATATATATATTGATATATATATATATATATATATATATGCGCATGCATATATTGTATATATTTAAAGAGCAATAAGTAAAATTATTAAATAAAGTATATTATTGTGATCAAAAAATCTATAGATGTTAAGTATGAATGATATTTAGAAATATTTATTGTAATTATAAAAATTCCAATGCCTAATAATAAGCAATTAAGGTTCAAAACCCACTTATAAAAAAATCTTTGAAACTGCTGTTAATATTTATTATATATAAATACTGTTGAAAGTTGTTACTAAATAATTAGTTTTCGCCTAATTGCCTATTTTAGTAATACTTGTAGTTTGTGATTCCAAATGTGCATTTAATATATTTTTCTGAAGTAATAAAATGCCTTATTAATTCTTGCTCCATATGTTTACTAATTAAAAAGCTCCAATAAAGTACTTTTTCATTAAAAAGAAATTATATAAATTAGCACGTTCTTGGACGTGGTGCTACAGCATGCATCTTATAACGATTAATTATGATAATTATATAAAATCTGATTTTCCTTAGTTAGAGGTATTAGATATAGATTATGATTGTTTTGTAAGGTTTTGTACCTTCCTGATGCTTTTACTACCTGCGAATGAGTTAAGCTTTAAGAGCCTTCGTAAATTCAGGTACATACAAAATATTTTCATACAAAAAAGAATTGTATGTGCCTCTATTCAAGAGAAGTAAATTGAAAATTATTAAAATAACTCAATTATACTAATATTTGATGTTAATTTGTTCAATGATTGATTACTACACTTTACACTAAATATACTATATATCATATTGCATTCGACAAGATCATCGTAACACAAGTATATTTCCTTTGAGGACTTGCAATGAATTGATATTCTGGATTCATTAAATATTTTGAATATAGATTTTATGTATTTACTTGTGCAATAAACTTAATATTTATGAATTACAAAAGTGTCTCGTAGCCACAGTATTTTTTTTTAGGAACTACATTTATTGTTGAAACAAAAATGATACCTATAAAAATGACATGAATCCATTTATTGCATCAAAGCACACACTTAAATTTACTTCATAGAACAAACCACTGAAACTAAATAAATGAACTTGTAAGCAATGTGTGATACTATTAGGTTATGTTAAAAATAAGAACCCATCGTGTGTTTCAAAATTTTTATTTGAGACATTTTAATTACAAATATATTATTGTACTTCCATTGTGGATCCTGATGTCTCCTCAGTGTATTTGCCCTTATCTTTGCCAAGTGCTGCCAAACGTCCTTTAGCTCGCCTGTCAATGATTTTCTTACGGTCCCTGTCCATTTTCAATTTGACTATAACACATTTTGAGGGATGAATACCGACGTAAACGCTGTTACCATTGGCCTTTTCTCTTTGAATTCTTTCAATGTATACTACAAATTTCTTTCGGTACACTTGAACAACTTTACCGACTTGTTGGCCTTTGAAGTGCCCCCTTACGACTTGTACTTCATCATCCTTACGTATGGGCATAGATCTCACATTGTACTTTTGTCGAAGTTCTTTCGATAATGGAGAGGTCATTAACGTTCTCCTTACATGTGAGGGAGCGGTGAAATGCCTCTTCCTATTTTTGCTTCTCGAAGAAGTAACCAACTTGTTAAACTTCATTTTTATTTATTAACCAAAAGGTTAAGTGACAACAACACGTTTTTCGTACAAACGGAAGAACAAGAAAGATTGAGGTATGAGGGAGGATGTATTACAGAAAGTATTGCGTGAAGTTGATTGCATTTTACTCGGCTATGCCAACATTGCGGAAAGCTTATTGCCGCATTAGAAATATTTTCTTTGATGATGCTAGTACGTTAAAATTCAAAAGACAAAATGCAAATTAAATTAAAATTAATTTCATTAACCCTTTCCACTCAGATGCCGCCACAAAATACGTATTAATTCTGCATCCGAGTAATAAGTGTTAATATAATTAATATTAATTTATTTTGCCTCTTGGCTTTTTGAATTATAAATATTGTTTCATCCATGATAAACTTGAACTCAGATGCAACGAAGATTTAAGTTCATCTTAGTGTTTAAGTATGTAGTTAGAAATATCTATGAAAAAAATCAATAATTAAAGTACAAATTATAATTTTTATGACCTTCATTCGCAAAAATGTCACTTACTAATACGATATGAATCAGGAAATTTTAACTATTTGTATACTACTGGTGCATAACATCGTGCCTTAAAGCAAATTGCAGAAACTACTCGTATCGAAAATATATATTCTTTTAAAAGTTTTAACTTTTTCTAAAACTTTGATACAAAATCAATTTTAAAAACTTTGAAATTATTGAGAAAATTAAGAACTTTTTCCAAAGCAATCGTGCTTTTGCGTAGAGACAAATTAACGAAGCGCGTAAGCGCCGCGCCGCAGTATATCGGATAAACATTGATACGAGTCCCATAAAAACGTAAACAAAATTCATACTTAATATTAAAATCTCTATACAATATCTGTGAAAATTTCATGCGCATGTTTTTTTATAGAATCTCCGAGACCGCTACATCTGCCTTCCCAACAATTTAATCAGTTATTTATTTTGTCAAAACAAGTAAAATGTTTTTCGAATAATTGAAATCGAACCTTCCGTTCTCTCAAAAATTTAATTACCGTTTTTGGCTCATTTTGCACTATATCTTAGAAACGGCTGAATCTGCCTTTGCAAAAAACTAATCAGCATATTTCCTTTATTAATAAGAATCGAATGATTCAGAAAAAACATGATTGATCAATCATTTCGATTTCAAAATCGGTTGATCAGTGTTCTCAAAAACGTCAAAAAAAATTGTATCCGCACATACATACACACACAACGGTATGCCAAAATATTCGGAAAAAGATATAATCATTACCGATTTTTTTGCGGTTACTTAACTTACCCTACGGAAAGTTGCAATATAATAAATAAACACATCAGTAACTATGAACTAGAGCATAAAAATGTTTGTTTGAAATTTAACTACCGATGCTATCAAGTACTATCACTATCGCAACATGTGGTTATGTTGCCTCTGTTGTCAACGGCTGACTATAAATAATTTTCCTGATAATAATTTATCGCGTTTGGGTAGATAGTTAGTAACTGCCGAACAATTTCTTAAATAACTAATTAAATAGAGGATTACTCATTCGTTCGCTCTATAAAATTATACTTACATTAAGTAAGTAAGTTACATCAGTTGACGCTGTTCTTCTGCTCGAAATATTTTATTGAAAACGAAAATTTACGAAGAAATTATATTAATTATTATTCCTCAACTCTCACATACTTATAAACTTTCCATTAAATTGATTACCATTTATAATTTATGACACAATAGAACAATATGCACAATATACAAAAATGTCTCACAATTGCCAATAAATGAATTTCGTTTACACCCGACGCATAACAACTAAGAAATTTCTTTTAATTTATGAAAATTTTGAAATTTTACAAATATCTGAAACAACTTGAAGAAATAAAATTTTAGAAGTTTTAAAAAAACTATTTTGATCTTTTTTCTTTCTTTTAATGTTGTAGTTTCTTCAAATTTCTGAACGAAATTTAAATGTTTCATTTGAAGTATAAAACATTATCATTACAATAAAAATTGTAATATTATTGCATTATTGGTATCAACTCAAAAATTTGTAACCAAAACTATGCATATTATTAAAATTTCTATATGAATAATGGATAATTTCTATAATAACAGATAATTTTATCTGCATATATCTAATTATCACTTTTGACCATCGAATGACCATTCTTGCAGGTATTTCTTCAAAAGTGCTGTGCACCGTTGACTTTCGCAAAAACTAGAAAATTTTGACGCCGACGATACAAATAAACTGCTTTCTGAATCATTGAATGAGTCATATCCATACCATTTATTTTCATTTCCAAAGTCTTGGCAAATAAAATTTGGCATCGTTTCTATATCTTTTAAGATAGTTTTGATTGTATTTTTCAATTGTCATATCATATGAATAGCTAGTCGTTGCTACTTGATAGATTGTTTGAGTCATCATATAGCAATATTTTTTCTTACATAATGAGTTATATTATATCTGGTCTTTCAATTGAAATTGATGTATCACCAGTCCTAATCTCAAATTAATGTTATTCTCTACACATTTTAGAAAAATATGTGTATCTGAAAGTTGCACCAAAGTCTTGGCATTGTGTACAACTGTACATCATAATATAAAAATTACTTTCTTTCTCGTTCAACTAGGCGTCGAAATTGAAAGCAATTACAGTTTGGTACTTGGTATTATTCGAAAACCACCTTAAGAATCTATGTCAATACTATGTTGATGTGATTTGATTGCTTTCCTATGTTTCATCATTCCATTTCATCTTTCCATTTTATATAAAAATATCGCTTAGTTGAGCTTTTAAATTTGATAACTGAGCATATCATCTCCTCGCACATCTATGAAAACATTCCACACATATCTAAATATGATTTATACTATTGCTATACTATAAATATCTAAATATTCATAAATTTTACTAATTATTTACAAGTTTGAAAATAAAATATTTTATTTTCACAGTAGAGAGAAATTTTAATAATATAGGAAAACGATAAAATAAAATGTAATTGTTTAAATAACTATATTTTTATTAGGCACATATATAAATTAACATTATAAAAATTTACATACATGCATATATATATATATATATATATATATATATATATATATAATTTTGATATATTATCTAAAAATTATAAAGCTATAGATATAAAATATACATATTTTAACTACAATGAATTGAATATTGTTCTGGCGTTTTGCAACAATAACAAAATATATAGGTGATTTAAATAACAAAATAATACTAATATTTTGAACCGAATCCTAAACAATCTCTATAATTTGAATTAAATTCAAATTACTGAAATATATAGTTATACAAATAAGCATATCTATGATCACTTGGGATGTATGGTATATGTTTATATGGACATACGTACGATTAGTTGTGTATATAAACATTTACGCAATGGAAATTCATTATATAAAATAAGGGTGCATATTCATTACCATATACATATCCACATATACACGTATATACAAAGCACAAATCTTAATTGTGATTATAAATTTGTAATTAAAAAGTTTAAATTCTTTTACTAGGTGGAATTAAATGTGAAGGTAATTCATTTGGTAATTCGTGTCCATCAATCTTAACCTGTATCAAATGCATTGCGAGTGCGAATTCGTCAGAGTCCAAAGCCCCATCTTTGTCAACATCTGATAATTTCCATATTTTTCCAAGAACGGAGTGTGGCAGTTTCGATTTCAACATCTCAGTTTTCGCAGCTAAAATATATAACAATATATCAATTTGTTGAACTGGGTTTATATGAAAATAATTAACAAATATGAATAAAGAAAATATAAATTAATGAATAGTTTTAATCATTTTTTAAAAAACTGTCAGCAATATTTTCAGTTTTCGTGTATGATTTTATTAATTAAAGTGTTTTACTCATTAACAACTATTGTTCAAGTTCTTTCAATATATATGAAGTACATTTATTACTTTAATTAATTATTGACAAACGTTGCAATTGAAGCCCATAACACTTTTTTGCTTTGAAGATGCATTAATAAATAAATACATTAATTTTGAATTGACTTCATTCTTGCTCTAATTGTTCTCAAATGAAAAATCAAAGAAACAAAGCTTGAATAAAATGATAGCTATGGGCACATTAATATACAAATCGACATTTGACAAAGAAAACTCGATATCCTACTTTTCAGCATTCTATCTTATAATTTAGTCCTGAAATGCTGAAATTGGCGTGTTTTATTAATTCTGGTTTCATGGATGTTATTATATTCAACACAAATAATTATTCATTTATACTTGAATAAATAAATAAATCGGAAGAAGCGAATAAAAAAATAAATTTTCATATGCATTTCGATGGTCAATAGTAAACAATTATTCGTTATTAGTAACAAAGATATAACAGAAATTTTATCGCATGCTATTGAATGCTCATAGTTGAAAGAGTGAACCTGTGGAAGTGGATAAACTGACCCAAAAATTTTTAAATTCAAATATCCTGAATGATAAAAAATGATTCGTTAGATATTTCTGCAGAAAATTCAACACTATGTTTCCGTTTAGTGATTCTAATTCTATATAAAATATCACTCATTGAGATTTTATATTTGCGCTATAGAGAGAGGAGTGGCTTCAGACTTCAACACATTGTCAATATTCTTAGACTGTGATTTTTTTGGAGAATATGAGTTTATTAGCATGCATTCCCTTCAAAAAATATAATGTTTCATTGACTTTACACGCAAATATAGAATAAATTGTCAACGCCGTAGATTGAGAAACGTTATCCAATAAAAAACGCAAAATGAACATTGGTGCGACTGAAACTGGAAGGTGTCTTTTCCGCGGTGGTCTAAAATATTTCGATGAATGTCAAATCATTAATGTATTAGAAAATTGTACATGCATTGACTACAAAGGATGAACATTGAAAATTTTGTAATGATTACATTGTAGCCGGTATCAGAGCATTCTTACAGATGTATCTGATGATGAATTGCATGGTTCAACAATCATGTGCGCTTTATATGTATTACATAATTGTGTCGTTTATAGGAATGTCGTTTGATAGCTTATGTCAACGCCAAAAAGTAAAAAAGAAATCGAGTCCTGGGATTTTCATTCAAATCTTGACCAAATGATGAGGTATCAGGTAAGAAACTGATACAAGACATTTTCTGAATTCCTTTAAGGCTTAGACTATAAATAGCTAATAAATAGCTTTAGCACCATTGACCATTTCAAGCTTGCTCATCATTATTTAAAATAATTTTCAACAGCTTTGATAGATTATCAATAACGATATAAGAATTTAATTAGAAAGATAATTCATGCTTTTCGAATATGGAAAAATACATCTATAATTGCAAGATATTAAACAGATTGCTATTTTGTATTACAAGAATTATTTTTCGTTTTTAAATCCTCGGTTTTCTAATAGGTGTTTATAACAATAGTTTAATTCATTACTTAAAATAAAAGCCATAGAAAGCTTTTAAATTTTTTTTAGCCCACAGTACTGTGGATTAGTTGGCATTTAAAAACTATTGAGCAATTATAAAATAAAACATTACAACTTTGCATTTGATTAATTCAAGCAAAAATGGTTTCTGAATTTGGTTTCAAATGAAATTTCGAAAATAATTTACCTGCGCCAGTAATCTTTCCATCAATAGGATTCAATGTTTCAAATTTAGCATCGTAATTGTGTTTCTCCTTTTTGACTATCCATTCTGGTTCACCTGCACCAGCATCTATGCCTTCTCCTCTCTTGTATCCAAAAGGTGAAATGGTATCTTCAACACCAACGAAAGCACCGCCTACAATAAAATTATTCATGTTAAAAATAATGAATAGGGTATAATTAGTATTAAATTTTTATCCAAGTACTATAACTACTGAAATCCTCACTTTTTAATAAAAAAATCTTGCATTACTGTTCAGATAATTATAATAAAAAGCATTAAGGGGGTCTTCCTATGTGATGGGTTGGAAAAATCGATTTTTTTTTTTCATAAATTGCTCCCTTAACATGTCGGTAGTAAAGCGATTTTAGAAAATTCGAAGCCGTTTTAAAGATACAGCAGGTAAAAGAAAGGGCGGTTCGGAGCGCTGAGTTGGCAGTTAGAAACTTTAAACGTTTTCCTCAAAACTGTGTTTTTGAAACTTTCCTCCATTGTATCTCAGAAACGGCTGGACCGAATTACTTGAAATTTACAGGGCACACTCAATATATTTAAACGCATGGAATCAACTATTATCAATCGAAAATTTATAGCAAAGAACAAAAAAAAACGCCTAATTTGCAACTTTTATTTAAAATGTCTATCAAAAATCCAATTTTTTTTATATTCATTTGATTATAGGTCATTCCGTGCTTAGCCTACAAATTAAAACGCCGTTTATTTTTTTTTTTTCAGATAAGCCGATCAGCCGGAATCGTGGAGGAAGTGGGAGCTCTTTTTTTCGAGGCGGGGGTGTTCAGAGCGCTGTAACTCTAGTTTGACTGAATATTTTTAGCTGAAATTTTATATTTATACTGTCCAAATATGCGTTAATAAACGATAAAAAGCTCACATAGGAAGACCCCCTTAAACTTCTAACGTAAGAATAAGTATTACTATAATAACTACGTAAGACTTAAATTTGCTATTAGCCAATAGTAAATCTTTAAAACGTCCTTTTATAGCAGTAAAAACCAACAAACTTATCACTCTATAGTCTATGCTAATATTATAATGATTTATAAATTTTATAGTAATTGGTTTTTACTTCTGGATAAATAATCGATTGATTAGTTCCTTTGGTTGAAAGGCCGTTCTTTTCTATAGAACTTACAAGAATAAACACTTATTATTTTTGTTAAAACAATCATTTCTTCAATTTTTTTTTAAAAAGTATCTACTTTTATATGTCGAAAATAATTCGAATTTTAATTTTAATTCTAGAAAAAATTCTAACGCTCACTTATATATTTGCTCACTTCAGGCTATATAATACTAATGAATGAGGTAGGTCCTTTAATTCTAACTCCACTTGATTAAGTTTTGTTTATTTAGTTTTTATGCATACATAAACGTCATCGTCCAATTTATAAGCTTATTTTGTCTATAAAATACGAATAATAAAAGTTACAGTATTTATAATAATATATCTGAATGAAAACATTTATTACTCTTCGAATATTTTATTACGGTACCGAAAGTTCCAGCAATTTCCCTTAAAGCACGATGCCATTCACCACTAGTTCTATACTCTTCTTTTATCTACGACTTTAAGTTTCACTCATGAGCTCTCAAAGCATAGTATAAAATTCTGCACATAGGTGAATTCTCGTTACTTTTTTAATATTTATATCTATTTTTAAGTTACGTATTTTGATATGCACAGTTTCTTAGTTCAAACATTGTAACAATAATTATGATAAAAATATATTAAGAAAAAATTAGAAAATTAAGAACATTTCAAAAAATTTGCTACAATCTGGAACATTAAACTTGAATCCGGCAGTATCTTTCTTTCTTTTTGATAGATAAAATGCTGTAATACAACGAAATGTTTAAATCATGAGACTCTAACAATATTAATTTAATAGAACCCATTTAAATAATATGCGGGTATAATAAAAAACTGTCATGCTAATAATTATTATATTAGTAAAAATTGTTAGTCGAATAAAATGATTGTTCAAAGATTTTAAACTTTGAAAGAAACAAACTACTGTAAATAACATTCTTACTTGAAATTTTAGAACTTTAAATATTTCGAGTTAAATATAGCAAGTGAGACTAATATCAAATCAACTAATTTTGCTAATAAATTCATGGGCAGAAAAATGTAGTAAACAAAGTACAAAATACAGATTATTGAAACAATTATTTAAAATATTAACTTAGATTTATATTTTCAAATAATAACAAACATTTATACCACTTTTTCTACGAAAAATTAGGAAACGAATGTAATAATTCTTTTTTTCGTTTTCTATTTTTATATTATATATAAATGTAATGATGTAAAATATCTAATGGAGAAGTATAATACCAAAGGATAGACTTATGTTACAATCCACGATCATGTTGTATACATATTATATATTGAAATATATCTTTTTTGAATTGAAAAACAAGTAAATTGAAAACGAATGTAATGCCTTTATCAACAACCAATAAACTTTGTGCTTGGTCAGCTTTTTGCCTTATAATTATAGCCATGTCACAGATATAGTGAAGTTATGAAAAAAAGACCTGATTATTTCATGATTTTAAATCATTCAAATATTCATGAGGAATAATTTCATATCTAAAAGGAAGTTTAAGCAAATAGCTGAAGACTGCCTAAAGTAAATTTCAAAAATAAGTCAACCATTTAATTTGAATATCATGTCTCTAATAATCTCAATGATGTGTTTGTGCAATTTTGCTTAGCACTGGATAACCCACATATTGTAATGAAGATAATAAGACGACTATATGGTGCTTAACGGTTATGATTTATAAGATGTATTTTATTTAGCTAAACTAAATAATACAGGGTCCGCCAAAAATAACTTTTTTTGTTAGCCATTATTATAACCATTTTCCATTATTAACCGGAAGGATTTTGTACTTTCAAATAAAAAAAGACAAAATTTTCAGTAGTTCTTCTGCATCCAACAGTTAATCCATCCATAGTTTTATTATTTTTTATTATTGGAATTTAACTAACAGGGCTGACTAATTATTCAATTTGGTACTTCAATGTCCGGGAAGGGCTATTTTCACTTGAAAACATATTTAAGATCTATATTTCTAAGTGAAAATTGATATCGCTACTGCTCGATATCAGGCTTGTTCGTGACGGGAATTGAACGTTTGATTGAACCTACGAGCTATACATTCCCACACGAAGTATAATTTTTTTTTATTTCAATATCTTTTACAACTATTAAATAACATCTATTAACATTAGATAATGAATAATGGGTGTGCTGCCCCAGGGCAGGTCCGTGAGCCGAGTTAAACTCCAACTCGATTCCGGGAAGAAGAGTGTGACACATTTCCCATTGCCATTTCACACCGCAGTGCCCTAGATGGGCTTATTTTCAATTGGAAACATATTTTTGATCTATATTTTCAATTGAAAAATTAAAGAACATTAATATATACAACAGAACATTAGATATATAAATATAATATAATACAAAATAAAGGACAGCATTTTAATTGAAATGATATCCGTATTACAATATATATGCAAATTGCTAGAACTTCCCGTACCGTAACGAGATGTATTACGAGGAATATTATGTTTTAAATAGATTATTATAAATACTGTAATATTGTCTAATATTTATAAGAATTATATAATCTGAATTGCAAAGTTGAAATTATTTGTTTAAAGTATATTAGAACAGAATTAAAATAAAAATCTGTATTTTTTTTGATATACAAAAAAAAAATTGAAGAAAATTTTTGAAACAAATATTGTTTTTTTTTTTCAAAATCAATTATTTTTGATAAAACAAGCAGAAAGTTTTTTGAATCATTCAAAACGCTTAGTTTCCTCAAAAACTACCATTTTTTGCACATTTAGCTCTGTATCTCCGAAACCGTTGGACCTGCCTTTGCCATAAACTAATTACCACTTCTACCCGTCATTACAAATTGAATGTTTTTTGGATCATTCAAATCGGATGCTCCGTTCTCTCAAAAACTCGATTTTTATTTTCTGCACTCTTTGCTTAGTATCTCCGTAACGGCTGGACCTTGCCAAAAACTAATCAGCACATCTCCCTATCGATAGAAATCGAATGTTTTTTGAACCATTCAAATCGGTTGATCCGTGCGCCCGGAAACGTGACTGAAAATTTGTATCCATACATACATACATACACACACACACACATCCATTTTTTTCTGAGGTATGCCAAAATGTTCAGAAACCTTCAAAACGTCGAGAAATGTAAAAATTTTCAATTTTGATTTTCGGCCCATTACAATAACTTACCCTACGGGAAGTTAATAATGATCATAATAAAATGAATAAATAAAATTGTAATTAGAGAAAATATTAGAAAAACAGTAAAACACGATAAAAACAATAAATAACAAGTGATAATAAATATAACAAAATAACAATATTAGAAATAATAAGGCTTTCTAATTTATATTTGATCTCTTCATTTACCGGCATCACGTTTATGCCCTGGTTTCGGTATTGTAATCCCATGTCCAAATATTTCATAACCACAATATAACTCAGATGATAATATATATAATGTAGCTATAAATTCAAAATATCTAGTTAAATATCGATGATTATATTAGTAAAGAGTCCGAAATATAAATTTATTTGTATGTACAATATATTTATTCAGAGTTGTGGTCTAAACAAATTTTTCTAACGGTATGTTCCATCAAATAATTTATAAAGCAAACTTTAGCACGAAATCCAGAACAACATGATCCTTCCGGCAATTAAAATAATTTGAAACTAGTGGTGTATCGCATCGTAATTCAAAGCAAAGTGCTTGAACATTTAGTACTATAATAAAATATTCGAAGAATATTAAATGATTTCAAATATATTAATATGTCTCCCCATCATTAGAAATCGAATGGTTTTTGAATTATTCAAATCGATTAATCCGTGCGTCCAAAAAAATAGACAAAAATTGTATCCTTAGACATACACACGTCCGTTTTTTTTTAAAAGTATGCAAAAATGTTCAGAAACCTCTAAAAAGTAAAGATATGCAAAAATTTTCAATTTCAATTTTTGAACAATTACAATTATTTACATTACGCGAAATTAAAAAATAAAACCAATTCCTAATAATTGATTATTAAAAATAGATTTTTAGAATTTTATTTTCTTTACTCATGATGCAGAAACTAACCAAGCCAAATGCGACCTTCACGAAATTTGTAAGAAAAATTAATTTTGGTCAAAGATCGATTAAAATATTAGTAGGACGATAAAGAATTTTAATATTAAACAAGCTGTGGTGAATTTCGCATGACAGATAAAAAATTCTGCAAAAATTAAAGATAATTCAACTTATCTTCATCTTTTTTTTCGTTTTCAAGCGTTCAATATACATAGTTATTAGATACAATATATTATATATGCATAGTTCAGGACATGTCGAAAATTTTTTAAATTTTTTAAAATTTAAAGTCAATGTATATTTTTAAGTCTATATATCGCGAATTACTTATTAATACAAAAACGATGAAGATAATTTCATTAAATTTTGAATAAAGTAAAAAATTTAACAAAGTTTTATAATTTTAATAATAAAGTACAACGATGATCATCCGCTTTTCATAGATGGATGAGAGATACAATAGCTCTGAAAAGCAATTGAAACGGAACGAGATCGAGACGATGAATGGAATTTAATTTTGTGTTTAGAATAGAGCTATCAACATAAATAATTAGGTATTAGTCATTCGAAAAATTATGTTCAGATGAACATGTATCAGTCATAAGTCACTGTTGCAACTCTTTAAGGGGCACAACTAGTGTAACCGCCTAAAAAAAACTACTTTATCAATCATTTCAATTTTAGGAATATATTTGTACATGTTGTAAGAATACATAGTAAAATTTTTGAAGAAAAAAATTAAATATTTTTTAAGTTATCATCGATCTCCAATACAACGGCACGACAAAAAAAAGCCCGTCACTGCTGCAGTGATTCCGGCCTTCTACATTGATGAAATTTTTTAAAAAAAATCTCGTTAAACTAGATAATATTGTCTGTAAAATGAACTACGATAAAGTAAAAAAAATCAAAAATTGACAAAATGCCGGCGTTTTTAAAAAAAAAGTCGAGTTTTACCCAAAATTTTGGTCGTTTTTGGACTGCCAAAATTCGATTTTTGATCCTATCAAAAAAACGTTAGTTCATTTTACGGAGAACTATATATAGAACATGTAAAAAAAAATGATAGTGATCGGATCATTTGTTTTTGAGTAATCGCTGCAGCAAATTCAGAAAATGCTGTTTCGAGAAAAACGCGGTTAAAGACTAAAGGATCGTTATACTATATACTATATATATGTTTATATATATACTCGTATATATATATACACTCTTTAAATGGCTGTGACTCGAAAACTATGATATCGATTTAAAATTTTGGTACGTTATTTTTAAAGGTATAACCTATCAAAATATGGAAAAATTGAAAATTCGATTTTTTGAAAATTTTACACTAGTTGTGCCCGTTAATACCGTAGATATGCCGAAATTTTCTAATCAATGCATTTTATGTTTATCAATGAAGAAAAAAAGTATCAAATGATATAAAGTATCATTGATATAAATAAATTTGGGAGACAAAGGGATATCCATCACACAAAAATTGTTGTTCCAGTAATTATTGTACTTTTGATCCCTATAGATTAGAAATATAAATATAGCTGGTAGATTGTTGATATTCCTAATGGGTTGGCGTTGCTTCGCCCGCAGTTAAGTGCTTAAAGCGACGGGATATGAATCAGAGGTCTCAGGTTCGATAACCGCTTCGAACAGCCTGATAAACAGCACTAATAATATCGGTTTTCACATGGAAAAAATCAACTGTAAAATACCGACATGGGCTCGCCCGTAGGTAAGCGGTTAAGAGCGACGGGACTTGTTTCAGAGGTCCCGGTTTCGATACCCACTTCGAGCAGCCTGTTGTCAGGCAGCAGTGATAACGATTTTCACTTGGAAATATAGATAGCAATATGTTTCTAAGTGAAAATAGCCCTTGCCCGGGCATTGCTGCACTAATAAAAAGTCAGCCCCATTAGATTAATTCTAATAACAAAAATCATCAAATATGGATGGATTAACCATTGGGTTACCATCTAAAAATACGAAGTAAGTACAAATTTCAGCCCAACAGCTCATAGGACGTAATGTTCTGATTGCTGTTAAAAAAAAATATAAAAAAAATACCGACATAGATATGTATTTCATCACAGCAGTCCATTGAACCCTTAAGTTCAGATCCTCTTCAACATTAATAATAATAAAAAAGGAGGCATGTAATTCAGGGTATATTGTCGAACAATCTATTAATTAATATAATAGAAGGGTAAATTAGTAATACATGTAAGACTTTTTATTTTATATTTATTCGCATGTATCCCTCACACAGTAGACTTTATCATGAATAGCCTACAATTTTTACCTTAAAAACCTGTAATTATATTTTGCTTAAATTTTAGACATTCCAAATAAATCCATTAACAGAGGGAACATAAAAATGTCTGATATTAGTAAGTACTGGAACGATAAAGTGAATTATCAAAATTTTACATAAATGGTGATAAGAATTACTTCAAAACCGCAATACTTAGCTCAATAGACAACTTTCGTTATCTGCATTCAGATACCGATAAGAATCGGTATGAATCATTGTTCCAATTAGACCTACAACACTCGACCACTCGACTCGACTCGTCAATTAGAGCATTACCGTTAAATTTAATTTTCGAATGTTATTTACCAATTCACTCATAGAACAAAACGTGACACGGAACATATATTTATACTGTGAATCTAGCGTAAATGACCGTCGAAACTAATTTAACTAGCACGTGCATAACTTTGGCCAAAAATATTCATGGGTTGTTCGAAAAGCTTGGAGCGAAAAATTGTCAGGAATAATAAAAATATTATTTTCAAAAGTAAACTCATTTGACCAACTCAAATTGTGTGTAAAACAAGTGAAAGATGAAAGAAATCTATTTACTTTTTTTTTGAAAGTTTAAATAATTCGATTATTTTGAAAAGTATTATTTTTTTTAGTTCAATTCAGAACTTTAAAAACATCTTTTTAGAAATTTTGGAGACCCAATCAATAAGCCAAAAACCTTAGCTGTTCAAACTTTTCAAAACGACTCCAAGAAACACACCAAAGCTCTGACAGCTACGAAAAAGAAATTCAAATTCATATCTATTTAATAATTATTACATGATTTTACCATAGATAAACAAATATAAATTTTATTGATACTCAATATTTTTATTAACTTCCCGAAGGAGAAGTTTATGTTTTCATAAAAAAATCCGATTGGCTAATTGTATGTTTTCTCGACGTTTCAAGCCATTCTGAATCGAAATAGACCAAATTTGGAAAAAGTATGTGTGTGTGTGTGTGTGTGTGTGTATGTGAACAGATTTTTTGCCGTAAATCGACGTTTTCTCGAGAACGGCTGGACCGATTCCAAAAATTTAAAAGCCCATTCGTTGTATCTTGATTTTTAAAAATTTTCGTCCACGTTTTAGCCCGCAATTCTGAATCGATTATGAAAATTCAAAAACCGTTCGAAAGATATTGATTGGGAATCGTGCTGATGAGTTTTTAATGAAGATCGACCGGGCCGTTTTCTTGTAATAAAGTGTTAAAATTTTTTTCGACGATTTTTATTAATTTTTTACGTCATAATTTTTAGTCTTCTAGATTATACTAAAATATTACGGCCTTACGACAATTGGTTTAACTTTAAAGTTCGTCAAAGTTTGCAAAAACTGGTATCGTTTTTTTGGCATTTATCATCGACATTTTCTCAAAAACGCCTGAACCGATTTCAAATATTAAAAAGACATTTGATGTATCTCTATGAGGACTATCATTTGTCAGTTTTGTGCGACGATCTGCCAAGCCGTTTCTTTATAATTTAAAAAAAGTGTTAAAGTTTTCGTCCACATTTAAGCTCATACTACCGAATCGAAATCGAATTAAAAAAATCAAAAACTGTTCGAAAGATATTAGTTGGGAATGACATTGATTAGTTTTAGGTGAAAATCTACCGAGCCGTTTTCTTGTAATCAGTTGTTGAAAAAAGAATTTAAGCCGATTTTTATGAAACTTGGCGATATATGTCATGGTCTTACTGTAATATTACGGCCTTACGACAAGTAGTTTAATATTAAAAATTCATCAAAGTTTGAGAAAATGAGTAGTTTTTCTGACGTTAGCTAAAATTAAAATTAGATTTACTTGGTATAACGATAGAGTACTTGGTCTTAATGAACGTACTAAACTATTAAAGTCCTATGGAAACTGGTTCAATTATAAAAATTGTTGATTTTTGAAAATTTGTATTTAGAAAATACTACCTTAACGTGTTGGTTCGTTTTCAATTATGTATAATAAATCCACTCGAAATACTTTTAATCACTTATAAATTAATTTATTTTTTATTGATTAAGTCGATTATTTACACATATCGGGAAGTTCATGTCACTTGCCTCAAGGCTAAATACCAATACCAACTAGTTTAAAGTAGATGTAATTCAAGGGTGTACTTTGGTCGTAATTGTCACATAGTATTACAAATTCTTAATTATATTTGCTATATGTCGAGCAAGAACAGTTTTACTGAGACCATAAATTGTAAGGTAAAATGTGAAAAAAAATCTTTTGAATATTGAAAATCTTTAAAAATCGAAGAAACTTTAAAATAGCAACGAACTGCAAACGTTTGGCGCTAATTCTTAGAAATTTAACGGATGGACATGACAAATATATTGGCATGGCGCATGAGCCTCAATTTATACTTCGTCAAAAGAGCTGCAAAGTTTGCAAATTCGCGAAAGTGATCCCTTTTTATAATTCGTTTTTTTATAAAGACGTAATATATAAATAAACGAGGTTGTATTCACGGCGATCGGGACTGTATTATTTATAACTATGGGGGCGTCCATTAATCATGTGATGGAGTTTTTAAGGGTTTTTGGACCCCCTCTTCCTTGGTAATATTCAAAATTACCCCCCCTCCCTCACCAAACACCACGTGTTTTTAGTTGCGTGAAAAAACTAAAATTTTTGATTTTTTTGAGAAAGTTTGATTTAAAAAAAATCAGTTAAAAATAAATACACGTGATATCTTACCATACCCCTCCCTCCCCCAGGTGATATTTCATGATTTTTTGTCAAAACAAAAATCTAAGTGATTTACTTTCTCCGGCCTTACTAATTTAAAGTATACCCCGTATCGGGGTATACTTTATATTACTTATATTTTTCTATTCATATATATTAAAATTTTAGTGATAATGCATGTATGCGGGTCTGTGTCCGTTTCTTCTTATACAAAATTCGTACTATACAACGAACTATCACAAATATTCTTTATTGAAAACCTAGACAAATATTTGAATTCATTTTATTTTTGCATTTTCATATCCATGTTTTAAGTTATCTCCCGATTGCAATTAATTAGGCCGTCTTCCACTGCTGTATGAATTAGTGTTCCCTTTAGCAATTTGAACGCACAAAAACAATAAATACAATTATTGGTCTATCGGCAAACAAGTGCACATACTGACAATAAGGAACACTTCACAGCGAATGTAAACATGTGGGATCACTAAAATTTTCTAAAACAGTAACAAAATGCTCTGAATCAGAAGTATGTGCGGTCATGTAAGTATCAACGAGCACAATAGTCAACGATCAAATAGTAAAAGTTAAAGTTGGAAAGAATTATAATTTTTATTTACAAAAAGTACAATTTTAATCTACCTTTTAGTGATTGTTAAAACGTTAACAGCATTCAGCAATAATATTAATTGGCAATTATATGAATATTTTAATTTTTCAATACAAAAGTTAAATCACGATTCTACGAAAATATGTCGTAATAAATAAAACTGTTGATCATACTAAACGTATTTAATTGTCATGGAAAGATCAGCAAAAACAAAGGTCTCCTTCAGGATGTTAATTATGTTTTTGTCAAAAAAAATCCGAGAAGCTAATTTTATGTTTTCTCAACGAGTAAGACTTTAGTTTCTTCAGTTTTGCATCTGTAAGTTAAGAACTTTTGGAACAAAATTATATAAAAAAAAAATCTCCAAACTTCAACATCAACTTCAACTTTCAGTTGCGTTTTTTTATATTTAGCCCTATACTGTTAAAATTTGTTAGAACCCTGTATTCATTTTTTACACAATTAGAATCCCATATTATCAATATGGGATCGTCACTGTATATTTAATGAACGATAGACTATATACTGATTATAAAAATCTATTTGAAAATGTTTAAAACAATTGTTATTAATCGTTGATCAATATTTATTAACTTCCCGTAGGGCAAGTTATAGTAATCGCAAAAAAATCGAAAATGAAAATTTTTGCAGACTTTAGTAAGTTTCAAGTAATTCTGAATCGTTTGGGACCAAAATTGGAAAAAGTATGCGAGCGTATGTGAGCCATTTTTTTCTTTCTTCATTATTAGAGATTAGTTCTCAAAAATGGCTAAAACTATTTTAAAAAATTTAAATTTCATTGTATGAAATGCTAAAATTTTAATAAAAACGGGAATATATACATTAATACCTTAAACATAAATAAAATCCTTTTATGATTTTTAATTTCAACATTTAGATTATGTTACTACATAATCTGTAAGTTAAAATCGTAGAAATAAAACGTTTAAAGACCATAGAAAATGTTGGGTATACTTAAATTATTAAGGTCAAGACAAAACGCTGTTGAATCAGTAAGCTGGTAAAGGCATATGCATATAATTCAAGTTTTCAATTTTATTTTTCAATTGGCTTTTCGAAACAATTTTATATTTATTGTTATAGCATATATACCACGATATTCTATTAGAATTAATATATTGTCGCACAGGCGGGGTAGGCTGAAAAACACATCTTAACAATTATTATCATTCCCAGATTTTCTTGTATCTTTCAATACAACGTTTTAAACATAATCATTTTATAGCTTTTAACAATAATCATTATTTTTTTTGCATTTGCATTTTGCTAATATAAACAATACATCAAGGGCCATTTAAATTTACATATATAAAAATGGAAGTATGTCAGTCTGTTGTGTGTATCCTATGCATCCAATGGCCGTGAAAATTTGAAAAACTATTAGTATATCCCCAGACAGGTTTTCGCATATATTGATTGAAATTCAGTGGAAAGAGTTGGCCACCCCATTTTTTTTATAATGCGTATATAAAAAACACATAACCCTAAGTTTTCACCCTCTTGCCACAAACTCTCATTTTGTTAGAATTATAATTATACACATAATTAACATCCTGAAGGGGTCCTTTGTAATAGTAATTAAATCATTTTTCATCTCGATTTCTGTCAGTGACCTTTTTTGACTGAATTTTCCTGGATCTTTTGAGTTTATAAAAAAGCTTAATTTTTCATAACAAAAAATTAATTTCATCAAGAGGTGTCCAATTTTAATACTTATTTTTCATGTATTAAATCAGTTTTCTTTTTTTTTTTTTTTAATACAAGTTTGAAAAATTCATGCATGCAACCAATATATATATATATATATTTATATATATGTGCATGAAAAATGAACATATGAATTATTGAATTCAAAACCTAGATTATAAAAAAAATAACTAGTTTGCAAATCAAATTAGGATCACTGAGGAAAACTACTTTATTGTAGGCATATAATAATAACTTACCTTTAATGAGTGGTTCTATTTTAGATGTTGATTCCTCATGTGGTATCATATCCATCAACTTAGAAATGTCTTCAGCCATCATTTTATCAACTACTTCAAGAAGTTTTAATTTCAACGGATGAAATTTTGTAAAATCATGATGTTGTAAGCATTCTTGCATTTTTTTGACATCTGGAAAATCGCCTGGAGATATTTGATGCTCCCTTTGCAGTTTTTCATAAGTTTGTGGTAAATGTTTTATCAGTTCCTTTTTCTTACCATCTTTTCCAAATACTGAAGGCATCTCTTTGCGTAATTCAGATATTATATAAGCATGAACTTTGGCCAGTCTTGCTCTTTTAATCAAATCATTTAACTTTCTCAAAGCAGCATTGCGTGGAAGTGATTGCATGTCTTTGAATAAATCTTGCTCTTCATCTTCAAATAATCGCCGATTTACATCATACCTCAAAGGCTGATCCCAAAATGATCCTATATAAACTCGAGCAACTTCTGGTGTTTGAAGCACTTTTCCCAGTGACCACATCAATGCCCCATAAACCCTCATTAATTGCTGATGATCAATCATATCAGCTTTGTTTAATACAATGCGAATTTTGTCATCATGGCCTCGTAAAGCTTCAATTGATCTTCTAAATTCATCTGATATATCTAACTTATGTGCATCAAACAGCAGTATTATACGATCCACTCTCTCTGCAAACCATTCAAGAACCCCAGTAAAATCGTATCCTCTATCCACACGCTGTTTCTCACCGGATAATATACCAGGCGTATCCACTATTGATATTCCTTTAAGTACAGGTGAAGGTAAAGTAGAACATTGAAACCTATTAAGAAAAGCATTGCCAAATTTGCTTAAAGGCCGAAATTGTTTTTTGGGATCAACAACTAATGCATTACCAGGTATCACGCCCTCTTTATCATCATACATAACGGCTATAAATCTATCAGTGGTCGGTTCAGGACCAATTCTGATTCCAGGAAATTCTCTTTCTAATAAATATTTGATGAAAGTAGTTTTTCCGGTGGAATATTGACCTACTAATAATATTAAAGGCTTCGCATCGAAATCTGGATCATCTAACATGGGTGAATGAAAGTCGTGAAACTGATAATGCTGTTCCAAAGGTAACAGCTTTGTTTTATATATCTTTTTAAGACCTTCCACAACATTATCGTACAATTGCTGCTTTTCGCCTTCTTTAGATAACCAACTAAACATTTTTAATTAATAATTTTAGTTATAACCACAAATTTGTCATACGTCAAAGTTGCGTCAAATACAATTTGAACGCCCTCTTGTCAAAACACCGTCACTATTCCACCGAAAATACTGCCACACTGAAGCTCGGGCTCACACACGGATTCCCATTGTGCATTGACTCTTATCAGAAAGAGCTATTGCCACGTGTTAATAGATTTCGGCACGAACACGATCTTCTGATCTGGCAACAAAAGCTGAATACTTTCTTATATCATCGGGCAACACTCGTATCAACAAAAGTCCAGTGCTCACAACATGAAAACCAATTATTATTGACTTGACATTGTTCAAATGTCATAATCAAATAAAAATAAGAAATTTGCCTGGTCCTAAAATGCCAAAGGCAAAGAAATCGGCAACAAAAGCCAAATTAAGAAAAACTCAACATGATTTATTACAATCTTGCAGATTGTGTGGGATAATAGGTGGAAATCGGGTTCCTATCATTCAGGAAACAATGACAATAGGCGATGATACTTGCATAGATGAAAGTAATGAAATACAAATTAACAAAAAAATTCAAGACTGTTTATCCATTGAGGTAAACATAGAAAAATATTTTTATTAGTTGCATTTCATAAGCATATTTGATAAAATAATTATAAGATGCATTGCCTTGCCAGATTATATATTACAATGATTGATTTTTAAGCACAAAATAAAATAACTTCTATTTAATGTATCTATATTTATCGTACTAATTTAATTTGTTAACATTGATTTTTATTTATTATTCATTGCACTGGCATTAGCACTTATGAAAATCTATTATTAAACAACTTTTTCTGAGTTTATGATTAAATATATAGAGTAGTAAATAATTAAATAGAACTGTCTATATATAAATATATTTTATTCATATATTATTTATTTATTTAGATATTTGTGTAATACAATAACAATACATGCATCTTACTACAGGTAAAATATGGAGATAATTTGCCACCACTTATTTGTGTTATTTGCTTAAACAAATTGAATGATTTCTATGAATTCCGAATTATGTGTTCTGAAACTAATATAAGACTACACAAGGCTTTGGGTATATCTATAGATAAACCACAGCCTGTTGGAATGGTTGTTTCTGTAAGTATTAAATATCATCAACTAATTTAGCACAAATTAATATTTATAATTTAAACTTAGACTGGAACTGCGGACAATCAGTTAGATTGCATTCTTGGTGTAGCAGGACCAGTATTTTTTCAACCATCTTCATCTACAAATAAAGAAGTTAACAAAAAAATAACACCAATAAAAAAAGAAAGTAAAATTAAATATAAAGCACCTGAAGGTAAAATACAATATTTTTCTATACTAAATATCTTATTATATTATATATTAAATTATGAATGTGTCAAAAAATGTAATATGTGATAAAGTTTAAAGGTGAAATTAAATTTATCTTTTAAATTAGGCTTAATTTGATTAGGTGATATTTTAATACTCTCTGTAGAAATCAAGTATATTTATCGATATATAATCAAACTAATTTGTTTTTGGTTTGATTTGCTTAGCAAATGATGAAGATGATGACAAGCCACTAATAAAGAGAGTTAAGGTTAAAAATGAAATTCTTGGGCCAATTTTAGAAGTCAAACCCCCTAATAAACGAGAACGCAATAGGAATAGGAAATTGGCAGTGCTTGAAAAGTAATTTTAATATGACTTTTTGATTTTAAAAGATATTACAACATTTTGATTAAAAATATATAATTTGCAGATTTTTCATTAAAAAGAAACTGGCTTTAAGAAATAAATCGATCATGGCCTCTAATCAAGCTGAACCGGTTGCAAAAAAAATAAAGAAAAAGAAACTGCCTTTTAATTGCAAGGTGTGTTCAGAAAGATTTGCTTCTCCAAATATTCTAAAGTAAGTTTTTTCATATTTTTTATGCATATTGTATAATTACTATATATTTTGATGTAGTTGGAAGGATTAATAGTTTTTATCAATAATTATAGTCAGGATTATATTAACATGTTTTTGTTTTGTGAATTTGAAATGAATTATTAGTAGTAATTTCCTGAAATTCTCTCTTGGCTTTTGTTTAAACAGTCATCATTATTGAATAGACAGGAGTTTGAATCCATTCTTAATATTTCAATATTAAAAGAAACAATCAATAAATTGCACTTGTGTCGTACTTTTGCTTTTTATATGTGTACCTCAAGCAAGTATTTATTTAAGCAACATTTGGCCTTAAGGCAATATTTATGAACTTTCCTATAAAAATATGTGATTTAATTGACTTAAACAACTGAAATTGAGTTTTAGCTATTTAGATAAAAATTTGAACTTCTTAATTCTAAAATAAATTTTTTGTTTCCACTAAAAACTAAACATGGAGATTTTCATTTAATATTTATCAAACTCGTTTATAATATCTGTTATTATATTAATTAAGTCCTTAAAAATATGCTAATATCTCTAAAAAAAAAAAACACGAGCCCACTGGCTGTCTATCAAAAAAAAAACAGCCCCACCCATCAAAAATTTGGTTTCGACGCCACTGCTTGTATGTCTTGAAAGTGCTCAGACATTGAACCAATTTTTATAGGACTGTTTAGTGCATGTATTTTATTATCATGTTAAACTTTATTAAAAAAGCCGAAAGCTTTTTTTTAAGAATCTTAATAAATTATTTTGTGAAATATTAACAGGCCTAATTCATTATTAGGTATATTAAGTATATATAGTTGTAAACACATTGATGTAGAGACAGCTACAAAGAATATATTAAAGTAGTTATTAATTAATTTCAGTGAACAAAGCATAAAAGCATAAACTTAAGATAGCAAGATTTTTGCGCAAACGGTTATAAAAAAAGGGTTTTGCTAATTCCAAAGAAACGGCCTTTTTTCAACATTTAATTTCCGAAGAAACGGTCCGATCTTTACCAAAAACGCGCGATATCCAGCCAATATATTTCGGAACAGTTTTTGAATTTTCAAAATCGATTGACGATTGCAGGCTAAAACGTGTATGAAAAGTTTTTTTTACTTTTCTTCTTATTACAAGAGAACAGTTTGGCCGATCATTTTACAAAACAAACTAGTTGGTATTGGTATTTTGCCTTGAGGCAAGTTACATGAACTTTCCGATATGTGTAAATAATCGACCTAATCAATAAAAAATTAATTAATTCTGAATTAGTTATTATTACACATAATTGAAAACGAACGAACACGTTAACTCAGAGTACTGTCTAAAAGCAAATTTTCAAAAATCAATAATTTATATAATTTAACCAGTTTCCGTAGAACTTTAATGGTTTAGTATGTTCAGTAAGACCAAGTACTCTATCGTTATACCAAGTATTTTAATTTTAACAAATGTCAAAAAAACTACTCATTTTCTCAAACTTTGATGAATTTTTAAAATGAAACTACTTGTCGTAAGGCCGTAATGTTTCAACAATTGTATAAGACCATGATAAATATCATCAAAAAAAGTTTCATAAAAATCGGCTCAATTTTTTTTTCAACATCGAAATACAAGAAAACGGCTCGGTAGATCGAACAGTTTTTGATTTTTTAAAATCGATTCGGTAGTATGAGCTTGATGTGGACAAAAAATTTACCACTTTTTTGCAAATTATAAAGAAACGGCTTGGCAGATCGTTGCACGAAACTGACAAACAATAGTCCTCATTGAGATACATCAATTGACTTTTAAATTTCTGAAATCGGTTCAGGCGTTTTTGAGAAAACGTCGATCAAAGGTCTAATTTTGACAAATGCCAAAAAAATGATACTAATTTTTGCAAACTTTGACGTATTTCAAAAGTGAAACGACTTGTCGTAGGGCTGTAATATTTAAGTATGATCTATAAGACTATGGTTGCTACCGTCAAAAAAATCATAAAATCGTAGAATTTTTTTTTTAAACTTTATTACAAGAAAACGGCCCGGCCGATCTTTACCAAAAACTAGTCAGCACGATTCCTAACTAATATCTTTCGAACGGCTTTTGAATTTTTAATATCGATTCAGAACTGCGGGCTAAAACGCGGATGAAAAATTTTTTACTTTTCAGGGATTTACAAAGAAACGGTTCGGTCGATCGTAGCGCATCGCAAACTGACAAACGATCGTCCTCATCGAGGTACATCGAATGGGTTTTAAATTTTTGAAATTGTTACGGCCCTGTTTGAGAAAACGTCGATTTAAGGCAAAAAATCTGTTCACATACACACACACACATACACACTTTTTCCAAATTTGGTCTCATTCGGTTCAGAATGGCTTGAAACGTCGAGAAAATATAAAATTAGCAAATCAGATTTTTTGATGAAAACATAAACTTCTCCTTCGGGAAGTTAATAAACGCGAAGTTTTATTAAGATATATCAAATGGCCTTTAAAATTTGGAAATCGGTGCAGGATGAAAGATAGAAAAAACGGCTCACATACACAAACGTTTTTGCCGAAAATTTAAACTTCTCGTTCGGGAAGTTGTAATACTCATTACAAAATATGTGGAATAGTTCTGCTTCCTGAAGAAGATAATGTTTTCGTCAAAAAATTCGATTTGCTAATTGTATGTTTTCTCGGCATTTCAAGCCATTTTGAATCTAATGAGACCAAATTTGGAAAAAGTATTTGTGGTTTTTGATCTTTCGTCGACGTTTTCTCAAAAACCATTTGTTGTAACTCGATAAAAGGACTAGCGTTTGTCAGTTTTAGATCAGACGATAAGTCAAGCCGATTTTTTTTTGTAGATAATAGAAACGTTTTCGCAATTTTGAATCGATTTTAGAAATTCGAAAAGTGTTTTCGTATTGATTGGGAATCGTGCTGATTAGTTTTTGGCATAGATAGACCGGGGCCGCTCTCTTGTAATAAAATGTTGAAAAAAAAAATCGACGTTTTTTATGAAACTTTTTTTGGCGGTAGATTACATGGTTTTATGCTTTAGAACATACTAAAATATTACTGTTCTATGTCAAGCCGTTTAATTTTAAATATTCTTCAAAGTTGGAGTTTAGCGCGACATTTATTAAAATTACATCTTTCATCTAAGTTTTTTCAAAAACTGCTAAATCGATTTTAAAAATTCAAGAAATTCAAGAAAGAAAGATTGGCCGAAATATTTTTTAGTAATTGACTGTTGACAAATAAATTATCGATCTTTTTATGGTGATAGATATCATGGTCCTAAAGAACGTACTAAAAAAATTTTGCAGCCCTATGACAGGTCGTTTAATTTTAAAATTTCATGAGTCGCTTTTTTGATGTGATAATCCAAAATTTGAATTTTACTACTCATTCAAAAGCTATTGAAATAAGCCGTCCACAAAATTTCTCTAGTTGTGTAAAAATTTTTACCATTAATTTAAATATCATAATCAACATGATATATGTATCAGTGCCAGCATTTTCTTATAGAAGATGCTTAAAATTTCACACAATAATTTATTAAGTTTTTTTTTTAAAACAAATGTTTCGACTATTTTCATAAAGTTGAATATGGCAATAAAGTTCATGCACCAACAGTTGAAAGCCAATTACTACACATTTCGGGAAGTTCACGAAACTTGGTTTAAAGCAAAATGCCACTTTCAACTAGTTTGAAATTGAAGTAGCTAAGGCAATTATTTATAATGCTATTGAAATTTTTTTAAATGCTTTCAAAACTTTAAACATGTTCAAAAAAATTCAAGATTCTCAAAAAAAATCTAATGTTTCTTTTCTGAGCTTTTAAGAATTACGATGCGGAAAGTTTCAGCAATTTGCCTCAAGGCAAATTAGTTACTAAATTTGTAGATTACTGCAAAATAATTTACGAGTAGTTCGAATTTCAATCCAAAGATATTATATCATTTTCGTTATGAAATTTAGATGAAATTAGATGTTTAACTAATAAAAAAATATGTTATTCTACACCACTAGTGCGACTTAAACTTAAAAACTTGTAGTTTTTGGATAATATATCTCCCTTCCGCTTTTTGTCTCTTGGTTTATAATACAAAAAGGCGGAAGGGAGATATTTGACAACCTATTATTGTGTACGAATATACATAGTAGTTAATGTTTATATTGGCTATGTTATATAAATTGTTTGTTGGTCTAAACTATTTTTATTAAGAGAATTTTTAAATTTCAGAACTCATCAGTTACAATCCCATGTTCCAAATATATATAAATTTGGATGCATACCTTGCAGGGAAGGCTTCCCAACTGTAGAAGACAGAACAAAACACCATAATTGGCACAAACAAATTTAGTTACTTATGCATGTTCTAAATGCTCAAAAACTTTCAGGACATATAATTATTTTATGGTAATCACTTTAATTTTATTATACATATATATATATATATATATATATATATATATATATATATATAA
>NW_020537324.1:45298071-45331690 GCF_003426905.1 Ctenocephalides felis | reverse complement strand
TAAGCTTACTGTTTCAAAGCTTGTAGTTTGGTTTGTACTGGTTTGATATACTGAATGATAACACACATCCAGGGTCCAAACATATAAATAAATGAAGAATTAAAATTCAATTTGCTTTTTCAATTTAACAAATTGGCCGTGGAAAATATATATATATATATATATATATATATATACATACATGCATGAAAAATGAATATATGAATTATTGAATTCAAAACCTATATTATAAAAAAAATAACTAGTTTGCAAATCAAATTAGGATCACTGAGGAAAACTACTTTATTGTAGGCATATAATAATAACTTACCTTTAATGAGTGGTTCTATTTTAGATGTTGATTCCTCATGTGGTATCATATCCATCAACTTAGAAATGTCTTCAGCCATCATTTTATCAACTACTTCAAGAAGTTTTAATTTCAACGGATGAAATTTTGTAAAATCATGATGTTGTAAGCATTCTTGCATTTTTTTGACATCTGGAAAATCGCCTGGAGATATTTGATGCTCCCTTTGCAGTTTTTCATAAGTTTGTGGTAAATGTTTTATCAGTTCCTTTTTCTTCCCATCTTTTCCAAATACTGAAGGCATCTCTTTGCGTAATTCAGATATTATATAAGCATGAACTTTGGCCAGTCTTGCTCTTTTAATCAAATCATTTAACTTTCTCAAAGCAGCATTGCGTGGAAGTGATTGCATGTCTTTGAATAAATCTTGCTCTTCATCTTCAAATAATCGCCGATTTACATCATACCTCAAAGGCTGATCCCAAAATGATCCTATATAAACTCGAGCAACTTCTGGTGTTTGAAGCACTTTTCCCAGTGACCACATCAATGCCCCATAAACCCTCATTAATTGCTGATGATCAATCATATCAGCTTTGTTTAATACAATGCGAATTTTGTCATCATGGCCTCGTAAAGCTTCAATTGATCTTCTAAATTCATCTGATATATCTAACTTATGTGCATCAAACAGCAGTATTATACGATCCACTCTCTCTGCAAACCATTCAAGAACCCCAGTAAAATCGTATCCTCTATCCACACGCTGTTTCTCACCGGATAATATACCAGGCGTATCCACTATTGATATTCCTTTAAGTACAGGTGAAGGTAAAGTAGAACATTGAAACCTATTAAGAAAAGCATTGCCAAATTTGCTTAAAGGCCGAAATTGTTTTTTGGGATCAACAACTAATGCATTACCAGGTATCACGCCCTCTTTATCATCATACATAACGGCTATAAATCTATCAGTGGTCGGTTCAGGACCAATTCTGATTCCAGGAAATTCTCTTTCTAATAAATATTTGATGAAAGTAGTTTTTCCGGTGGAATATTGACCTACTAATAATATTAAAGGCTTCGCATCGAAATCTGGATCATCTAACATGGGTGAATGAAAGTCGTGAAACTGATAATGCTGTTCCAAAGGTAACAGCTTTGTTTTATATATCTTTTTAAGACCTTCCACAACATTATCGTACAATTGCTGCTTTTCGCCTTCTTTAGATAACCAACTAAACATTTTTAATTAATAATTTTAGTTATAACCACAAATTTGTCATACGTCAAAGTTGCGTCAAATACAATTTGAACGCCCTCTTGTCAAAACACCGTCACTATTCCACCGAAAATACTGCCACACTGAAGCTCGGGCTCACACACGGATTCCCATTGTGCATTGACTCTTATCAGAAAGAGCTATTGCCACGTGTTAATAGATTTCGACACGAACACGATCTTCTGATCTGGCAACAAAAGCTGAATACTTTCTTATATCATCGGGCAACACTCGTATCAACAAAAGTCCAGTGCTCACAACATGAAAACCAATTATTATTGACTTGACATTGTTCAAATGTCATAATCAAATAAAAATAAGAAATTTGCCTGGTCCTAAAATGCCAAAGGCAAAGAAATCGGCAACAAAAGCCAAATTAAGAAAAACTCAACATGATTTATTACAATCTTGCAGATTGTGTGGGATAATAGGTGGAAATCGGGTTCCTATCATTCAGGAAACAATGACAATAGGCGATGATACTTGCATAGATGAAAGTAATGAAATACAAATTAACAAAAAAATTCAAGACTGTTTATCCATTGAGGTAAACATAGAAAAATATTTTTATTAGTTGCATTTCATAAGCATGTTTGATACAATAATTATAAGATGCATTGCCTTGTCAGATTATATATTACAATGATTGATTTTTAAGCACAAAATAAAATAACTTCTATTTAATGTATCTATATTTATCGCACTAATTTAATTTGTTAACATCGATTTTATTTATTAAACAACTTTTTCTGAGTTTATGATTAAATATATAGAGTAGTAAATAATTAAATAGAACTGTCTATATATAAATATATTTTATTCATATATTATTTATTTATTTAGATATTTGTGTAATACAATAACAATACATGCATCTTTAATCATTAATACAGGTAAAATATGGAGATAATTTGCCACCACTTATTTGTGTTATTTGCTTAAACAAATTGAATGATTTCTATGAATTCCGAATTATGTGTTCTGAAACTAATATAAGACTACACAAGGCTTTGGGTATATCTATAGATAAACCACAGCCTGTTGGAATGGTTGTTTCTGTAAGTATTAAATATCATCAACTAATTTAGCACAAATTAATATTTATAATTTAAACTTAGACTGGAACTGCGGACAATCAGTTAGATTGCATTCTTGGTGTAGCAGGACCAGTATTTTTTCAACCATCTTCATCTACAAATAAAGAAGTAAACAAAAAAATAACACCAATAAAAAAAGAAAGTAAAATTAAATATAAAGCACCTGAAGGTAAAATACAATATTTTTCTATACTAAATATCTTATTATATTATATATTAAATTATGAATGTGTCAAAAAATGTAATATGTGATAAAGTTTAAAGGTGAAATTAAATTTATCTTTTAAATTAGGCTCAATTTGCTTAGATGATATTTTAATAGTCTCTGTAGAAATCAAGTATATTTATCGATATATAATCAAGCTAATTTGTTTTTGGTTTGATTTGCTTAGCAAATGATGAAGATGATGACAAGCCACTAATAAAGAGAGTTAAGGTTAAAAATGAAATTCTTGGGCCAATTTTAGAAGTCAAACCCCCTAATAAACGAGAACGCAATAGGAATAGAAAATTGGCAGTGCTTGAAAAGTAATTTTAATATGACTTTTTGATTTTAAAAGATATTACAACATTTTGATTAAAAATATATAATTTGCAGATTTTTCATTAAAAAGAAATTGGCTTTAAGAAATAAATCGATCATGGCCTCTAATCAAGCTGAACCGGTTGCAAAAAAAATAAAGAAAAAGAAACTGCCTTTTAATTGCAAGGTGTGTTCAGAAAGATTTGCTTCTCCAAATATTCTAAAGTAAGTTTTTTCATATTTTTTATGCATATTGTATAATTACCATGTATTTTGATGTAGTTGGAAGGATTTATATAGTTTTTATCAATAATTATAGTCAGGATTATATTAACATGTTTTTGTTTTGTGAATTTGAAATGAATTATTAGTAGTAATTTCCTGAAATTCTCTCTTGGCTTTTGTTTAAACAGTCATCATTATTGAATAGACAGGAGTTTGAATCCATTCTTAATATTTCAATATTAAAAGAAACAATCAATAAATTGCACTTGTGTCGTACTTTTGCTTTTTATATGTGTACCTCAAGCAAGTATTTATTTAAGCAACATTTGGCCTTAAGGCAATATTTATGAACTTTCCTATAAAAATATGTGATTTAATTGACTTAAACAACTGAAATTGAGTTTTAGCTATTTAGATAAAAATTTGAACTTCTTAATTCTAAAATAAATTTTTTGTTTCCACTAAAAACTAAACATAGAGATTTTCATTTAATATTTATCAAACTCGTTTATAATATATGTTATTATATTAATTAAGTCCTTAAAAATATGCTAAATCTCTAAAAAAAAAAAAAACACGGGCCCACTGGCTGTCTATCAAAAAAAAAACAGCCCCACCCATCAAAAATTTGGTTTCGACGCCACTGCTTGTATGTCTTGAAAGTGCTCAGACATTGAACCAATTTTTATAGGACTGTTTAGTGCATGTATTTTATTATCATGTTAAACTTTATTAAAAAAGCCGAACGCTTTTTTTTTAAGAATCTTAATAAATTATTTTGTGAAATATTAACAGGCCTAATTCATTATTAGGTATATTAAGTATATATAGTTGTACACTCATTGATGTAGAGACAGCTACAAAGAATATATTAAAGTAGTTATTAATTAATTTCAGTGAACAAAGCATAAAAGCATAAACTTAAGATAGCAAGATTTTTGCGCAAACGGTTATAAAAAAAAAGGGTTTTGCTAATTCCAAAGAAACGGCCTTTTTTCAACATTTAATTTCCGAAGAAACGGTCCGATCTTTACCAAAAACGCGCGATATTCAGCCAATATATTTCGGAACAGTTTTTGAATTTTCAAAATCGATTGACGATTGCAGGCTAAAACGTGTATGAAAAGTTTTTTTTACTTTTCTTCTTATTACAAGAGAACAGTTTGACCGATCATTTTACAAAACAAACTAGTTGGTATTGGTATTTTGCCTTGAGGCAAGTTACATGAACTTTCCGATATGTGTAAATAATCGACCTAATCAATAAAAAATTAAATAATTCTGAATTAGTTATTATTACACATAATTGAAAACGAACGAACACGTTAACTCAGAGTACTGTCTAAAAGCAAATTTTCAAAAATCAATAATTTATATAATTTTACCAGTTTCCGTTGAACTTTAATGGTTTAGTATGTTCAGTAAGACCAAGTACTCTATCGTTATACCAAGTATTTTAATTTTAACAAATGTCAAAAAAACTACTCATTTTCTCAAACTTTGATGTATTTTTAAAATGAAACTACTTGTCGTAAGGCCGCAATGTTTCAATAATTGTATAAGACCATGATAAATATCATCAAAAAAAGTTTCATAAAAATCGGCTCAATTTTTCTTTCAACATCGAAATACAAGAAAACGGCTCGGTAGATCGAACAGTTTTTGATTTTTTAAAATCGATTCGGTAGTATGAGATTGATGTGGACAAAAAATTTACCACTTTTTTGCAAATTATAAAGAAACGGCTTGGCAGATCGTTGCACGAAACTGACAAACAATAGTCCTCATTGAGATACATCAATTGACTTTTAAATTTCTGAAATCGGTTCAGGCGTTTTTGAGAAAACGTCGATCAAAGGTCTAATTTTGACAAATGCCAAAAAAAATGATACTAATTTTTGCAAACTTTGACGAATTTTAAAAGTGAAACGACTTGTCGTAGTGCTGTAATATTTAAGTATGATCTATAAGACTATGGTTGCTACCGTCAAAAAAATCATAAAATCGTAGAATTTTTTTTTAAACTTTATTACAAGAAAACGGCCCGGTCGATCTTTACCAAAAACTAGTCAGCACGATTCCTAACTAATATCTTTCGAACGGCTTTTGAATTTTTAATATCGATTCAGAACTGCGGGCTAAAACGCGGATGAAAATTTTTTTACTTTTCAGGGATTTACAAAGAAACGGTTCGGTCGATCGTAGCGCATCGCAAACTGACAAACGATCGTCCTCATCGAGGTACATCGAATGGGTTTTAAATTTTTGAAATTGTTACGGCCCTGTTTGAGAAAACGTCGATTTAAGGCAAAAAATCTGTTCACATACACACACACACATACACACTTTTTCCAAATTTGGTCTCATTCGGTTCAGAATGGCTTGAAACGTCGAGAAAACATAAAATTAGCAAATCAGATTTTTTGATGAAAACATAAACTTCTCCTTCGCAAAGTTAATAAACGCGAAGTTTTATTAAGATATATCAAATGGCCTTTAAAATTTGGAAATCGGTGCAGGATGAAAGATAAAAAAAAACGGCTCACATACACAAACGTTTTTGCCGAAAATGTAAACTTCTCGTTCGGGAAGTTGTAATACTCATTACAAAATATGTGGAATAGTTCTGCTTCCTGAAGAAGATAATGTTTTCGTCAAAAAATTCGATTTGCTAATTGTATGTTTTCTCGGCATTTCAAGCCATTTTGAATCTAATGAGACCAAATTTGGAAAAAGTATTTGAGGTTTTTGATCTTTCGTCGACGTTTTCTCAAAAACCATTTGTTGTAACTCGATAAAAGGACTAGCGTTTGTCAGTTTTAGATCAGACGATAAGTCAAGCCGATTTTTTTTTGTAGATAATAGAAACTTTTTCGCAATTTTGAATCGATTTTAGAAATTCGAAAAGTGTTTTCGTATTGATTGGGAATCGTGCTGATTAGTTTTTGGCATAGATAGACCGGGCCGCTCTCTTGTAATAAAATGTTGAAAAAAAAAATCGACGTTTTTTATGAAACTTTTTTTGGCGGTAGATTACATGGTTTTATGCTTTAGAACATACTAAAATATTACTGTTCCATGTCAAGCCGTTTAATTTTAAATATGCTTCAAAGTTGGAGTTTAGCGCGACATTTATTAAAATTACATCTTTCATCTAAGTTTTTTCAAAAACTGCTAAATCGATTTTAAAAATTCAAGAAATTCAAGAAAGAAAGATTGGCCGAAATATTTTTTTAGTAATTGACTGTTGACAAATAAATTATCGAGCTTTTTATGGTGATAAATATCATGGTCCTAAAGAACGTACTAAAAAAATTTTGCAGCCCTATGACAGGTCGTTTAATTTTAAAATTTCATGAGTCGCTTTTTTGATGTGATAATCCAAAATTTGAATTTTACTAATTCAAAAGCTATTGAAATAAGCCGTCCACAAAATTTCTCTAGTTGTGTAAAAATTTTTACCATTAATTTAAATGATTCAATAATATCAACATGATATATGTATCAGTGCCAGCATTTTCTTATAGAAGATGCTTAAAATTTCACACAATAATTTATTAAGTTTTTTTTTAAAACAAATGTTTCGACTATTTTCATAAAGTTGAATATGGCAATAAAGTTCATGCACCAAACAGTTGAAAGCCAATTACTACACATTTCGGGAAGTTCACGAAACTTGGTTTAAAGCAAAATGCCACTTTCAACTAGTTTGAAATTGAAGTAGCTAAGGCAATTATTTATAATGCTATTGAAATTTTTTTAAATGCTTTCAAAACTTTAAACATGTTCAAAAAAATTCAAGATTCTCAAAAAAAATCTAATGTTTCTTTTCTGAGCTTTTAAGAATTACGATGCGGAAAGTTTCAGCAATTTGCCTCAAGGCAAATTAGTTACTAAATTTGTAGATTACTGCAAAATAATTTACGAGTAGTTCGAATTTCAATCCAAAGATATTATATCATTTTCGTTATGAAATTTAGATGAAATTAGATGTTTAACTAAATAAAAAAAATATGTTATTCTACACCACTAGTGCGACTTAAACTTAAAAACTTGTAGTTTTTGGATAATATATCTCCCTTCCGCTTTTTTGCTCTTGGTTTATAATACAAAAAGGCGGAAGGGAGATATTTGACAACCTATTATTTATGTACGAATATACATAGTAGTTAATGTTTATATTGGCTATGTTATATAAATTGTTTGTTGGTCTAAACTATTTTTATTAATAGAGAATTTTTAAATTTCAGAACTCATCAGTTACAATCCCATGTTCCAAATATATATAAATTTGGATGCATACCTTGCAGGGAAGGCTTCCCAACTGTAGAAGACAGAACAAAACACCATAATTGGCACAAACAAAATTTAGTTACTTATGCATGTTCTAAATGCTCAAAAACTTTCAGGACATATAAATTATTTTTATGGTAATCACTTTAATTTTATTATACATATATATATATATATATATATATATATATATATATACGAGGTGTGTTCAAAAAGTACCCGGAATTACTAATAATTAAATTTCGCGGGTCTGGAGTGTCTGATTGTCAAAATTTTTTTTTTATTGTGTTGGTATACATGCCCCTAAAGTATGATGAAATTTTCAGCTATATTCACTGTTTACTTTGTCTGTGGTAGTCGCTAAGGTTCGACGTGTTTTTCTGAGCTCGGCGATTTTTACAATGGAAGAATTGAAAAGTCAAAGAATTTGTATTAAATTTTGCGTAAAAAATGAAATAAAGTGTTGCAAAGTGCAAAAATTCACCAGATATGGCTCCGTGTGACTTTTTCCTATTCCCAAAGTTGAAGAGACCCATGAAAGGACGGCGGTTTTCCTCGATTGAAGAAATAAAGGCCGAATCGCTGAGAGTGCTCAAGGACATATCAAAAAGTGAATATCAAGGGTGCTTCGAAAATTGGAAAAAACGCTGGCATAAGTGTATTATATCTGGGGGGGACTACTTTGAAGGGGACCACATTAATGTAGACGAATAAATAAATATTTTTTTGAAAAAACGAAAATTCCGGGTACTATTTGAACAGACCTCGTCTCGTATATATATATATATAAATATATTTGATGAGCTATTTAAAATCGGGCAGTAACACCAAGTAAAAAAAAACTAAAGTAGTTTTGAAATACTTTATTTATCCATACGTTTCGGTCTTCATCGAGACCGTCATTCAGTGGAAAAACTTATAGATTTTATATGATGTAGGAGGAAAAATAATATAAAGTTATAGAACTTATTATATATATAAATACTTACAGAAAACTAATTCTACAAAAAATACACTACACTATTACACTGTGATCAACCAAGCTATTAATAACTGGAATATTTAAACTAATTATTTTTTGACAATTTTTGTTTACATTCTAGTGTGTACAGATTAACTAACGTCTAAATACTGAATGAATTGTGTTTACAAATTTTGCGAAAGTGTAAAAAGACTGGCAAACATATGTTTTTAGTAAAATAATAAAATACACGTTTCATTCAGATATGGTGGTGTTTTGAAAATGGTCAAGTATTATTTTATAGTCGTTGCAAAGCGAATTGTTGTCTAATCTTTTATTTATAGCCGTCTCATTGTGTAAAGATACTAGGCATTCTTCGCTAAATATTCTTTTAAATAAATTATTTTCGAAATGTAGGATCGTGGGATTAGAAAAATCAATGTTATGTTTGAGCTGATTAATGTGATCCATTAGTTGTGTATTATTCTGGTTTTTATTTTTAGAGTTGTTTTTATGTTGTGATGTTCTTTTGTGCAAGTTTTGACTGGTTTCACCTATTTAGACGCAATTACTATCTAGGCAATTATGCTTATAAACTAGATCACTTATGATTTTTGGGTTAAATTTCGATTTTAATTTTGTAAAAAGAGTTGAAAGATTGTTTTCTGAAATACAAACTACTCTAATATTATTTTTACTGAAAACACACTAGAATGTAAACAAAAATTGTCAAAAATTAATTAGTTTAAATGTTCCAGTTTATAACAGTGTAATAGTGTAGTGTATTTTTGTAGAATTAGTTTTCTGTAAGTATTTATATATAAGTTCTATAACTTTATATTATTTTTCCTCCTACATCATATAAAATCTTTTAGTTTTTCCACTGAATGACGATCTCGATGAAGACCGAAACGTATGGATAAATAAAGTATTTCAAAACTACTTTAGTTTTTTTTACTTGGTGTTACTGACCGATTCTAAATAACTTATCAAAATATATATCAACACCAAACTCACAAATTTCAACTTTGTCTGCTATTTTAGGGCGGATAGATTTGTATGGGTAAAAAAAAGTCTCATGGGTTCATATGATACTTTGCCAAAGAAACCATATCTCTAAAATGAATTCTGATGTCCCGTGCATTGACCCATTGACATTGGGTCAAATTTTGAAAAATCCTGTTTTGGCTCATTTAGAGCGCCTCAATAGTGTCCAAATGTATGAGCGACTGACGCGATTGGGGCACTCTAAATGGGCCAAAACGGAATTTTTCAAGATTCAACCCTTTTCTTTGTCAATGGTCAATGCATGGGACATCAGAATTATTTTAGATGGATGGTTTCTTCGTCGTAAGTGCTGGAGTGACTTTTAAATCGACACGCCCTAATATATATATATATATATATATTGAATGGTAGAGTCTTGGATTTGTGTATATATATATATATATATATATATATATATATATATATATAGAATTTTATGATATGAGTGGAACGAATATTAATTGTTTAATATGAACAAAACAGCACTCAGATTTGTTTAACACAACTTTATTTTATGATTACAGACGTTTCGAGACCATGGTGTGTCTCATCTTCAGTGTAATTTCAAAAAGAGTTACTTATATACTACACATTCTTTAATAATTTATTTAAATTTCATTTAATTTTTGATATACAATTCCATATCTTGACAATAATTTTAACCAATTATCAAAAAGACTTTTCAAAAAACACAATATTCGTATTACTTTTTCTTCATTAAAACAATTAAAATTTTTATATTCCAAAATTAAAGATGAAACTCCATTAACAAAAAAGAAAGATATAGTTTATAAAGTAAATTGTTTGGATTGTAATTGCTCTTATATTGGCCAGACCTGCCAGAACTTAGAAAAGAGACTCAGGCAATATGAATTACAATGTGAAAAAATAGATAACAAAAAATTTAAAAGTACACTTGTGGATCATGCTAATATCAACAACCATAAGTTTGATTTTGACAATCCCCAAATTTTATTCCATGAGAAAGACTTATTTAAACGGAGCATGGCAGAATCAATGTTAATAGTTCGGACTAACAATAGCATAAATCTAAGAACCGACACAAATATTTTACATGACACTTATATAAACATCATTAATAATTTATAATTTTTTTTCATTTATCTTATTCTTTTCAATAAATTAATTTGTTTTTTCATTTTTATCGATTTTTGTATGAGATAGCACTCCTTTTGTTTACATTATAATGATACTCATTCTGTCTCCATCTAGATAAGTACTTCAAATTTGTTTAGAATATTTCTGTAAGTGTTATATGTTTCTTTAGTACTGTGTCAAGCATTGCAAGGAATAGTTGGTGTTTTTTGTATATCAAAAATTAAATGAAATTTAAATAAATTATTAAAGAATGTGTAGTATATAAGTAACTGTTTTTGAAATTACACTGAAGATGAGACACACCATGGTCTCGAAACGTCTGTAATCATAAAATAAAGTTGTGTTAAACAAATCTGAGTGCTGTTTTGTTCATATTAAACAATTAATATATATATATATATATATATATATATATATATATATATATATATATATATATAAAGCGAGAGGTTTTTCTTCAGATGGTGAAATAATATGATAAAATTGTTCTTGGGCATCCATTCAGTAATTAAAAACAGTTTTATTGAAAGAAAATGTTTTTATTAAGAAAACATACGTTTCGGGTCTTGATTTGATCCATCTTCAGTGCATATAGATAAATTTGAAAAAGTTTCGTTTGGAATAAGCTTTTTTATAATAAAATATAATATTTATTTTTATTTTTATTTTTATTTTACAATTATTGAAAATTCATCATAATTCGACGTTTTATCAATTTGTGTTTCATAATTTTTTTGTGCAATTTCGTGTGTTTTTGTGTTTTTTTTACAAATTTATTTGTATGCACTGAAGATTTTATATATATTCAATGTATATACACACATATATATATATATATATATATATATATATATATATATATTAGGGTGGTCCTTAATTTTCGAATGTCCTTGCTCCCAAGGTTCCAAATTGATAAAAAAAATCTCTGAAAGTTTTAGCTCTTAATATTAGGTTGGGGAAAAAGAAATCCATTATTTTTACGTGAACTTCAAGACTTTATTTAACATGTTTTGCATTGTCTGATTTAGGTCAAATATGCACCATTTTGTTCTATAATTTGTTGCCATTTTAATGGTAGCTTCATTATCTCTCTCTCATAAAAGTCTTGGTCCTTATTAGCGAAAAACTCCAGCAATTGGAGTTTTTCGCTCTTCCCTTGATGCAAATTTCTTATCACTAAAAAAGTTTTGCAATGCAAGAAAAAGATGGCAATCGCTTGGTGCGAGGTCCGGACTGTATGGTGGATGCATCAAAACTTCCCCAACCAAGGAGTTTCTGACGAGTCACTATAGACGTGTGTTGCCTGGCGTTGTCCTGATGGAACACGACACCTCTTCTGTTGACCAATTCTGGCCGTTTCTGGTCAATTGCTCGCTTCAGACGGTCCAGTTGTTGACAATAGATGTCTGAATGACGATGATTTCAGTGACTTTATCGACATTTTCGACGACGGGCCTGCCTGTGCGAGGGGCATCCTTAACGTCAAAAATACCCTAACGGAATCGACGAAACCAAAATTGCGCGTAATTAGCTGTTACAGTATCGGGACCATAAACACTATTCACATTTTCAGCCGCCTGACTTGCATTTTCGCCCTTATCAAAGAAAAACTTCCATCTTTAACGCCGTGTAACTCAGAAATGAATGGACAAAACAAAAAACTGTACTTTTAAATTTTTTGTTATCTATTTTTTCACATTGTAATTCATGTGTAAAAATAGATAACAAAAAATTTAAAAGTACACTTGTGGATCATGCTAATATCAACAACCATAAGTTTGATTTTGACAATCCCCAAATTTTATTCCATGAGAAAGACTTATTTAAACGGAGCATGGCAGAATCAATGTTAATAGTTCGGACTAACATAGCATAAATCTAAGAACCGACACAAATATTTTACATTTCTGTAAGTGTTATATGTTTCTTTAGTACTGTGTCAAGCATTGCAAGGAATAGTTGGTGTTTTTTGTATATCAAAAATTAAATGAAATTTAAATAAATTATTAAAGAATGTGTAGTATATAAGTAACTGTTTTTGAAATTACACTGAAGATGAGACACACCATGGTCTCGAAACGTCTGTAATCATAAAATAAAGTTGTGTTAAACAAATCTGAGTGCTGTTTTGTTCATATTAAACAATTAATATTCGTTCCACTCATATCATAAAATTCTATAATATATATATATATATATATATATATATGTGTGTGTGTGTGTATGCGTATTTGTATATTAAAACGTCAAGTCGAGCATCAAGATAGCACCAAGAAAAAAAAAACTATAGCAATTAGGACATCAACTTTATTAGTTCATACGTTTCAGTCTTTATCTAGACCGTCATTCAGTGGAAAAATGAAAATATATAAAAACTGAAAACAAGCCAAAAACTTGTTAATTTTTTTCTTAATTGAAAGTTAATTAACCACCCTTAGGGTAAGTTATAGTAATGGTCCAAAAATCGAAAATAAAAATATTTGCATATCTTCACATTTCAGAGGTTTCTGAACATTCTGGCATACCTTAGAAAATAGTGTATGTGTTTGTTTTGTGAGTCCACAATTTTTCGTCCACGATTTCGGGCGCATGAATCAACCGATTTGAAATATTCAAAAAAACATTCCATTCCTACTGATGGGGCAGATCCAGCCATTTCGGAGATACGGAGCATAGAGTGCAGATAAAATAGTAAATAAATTTTTGAGAGAACAGACCAACCGATTTGAATGATTCAAAGAACATTCAAGTCGTAATGATGAGGAGAGGTAGTGATTAGATTTTGGCAAAGGCAGGCCCAGTTGTTTCGGAGATTTTTAGAGAAAGATTTGAATGATTCAGAAAATCTTCCGCTTGTATTAACGAAACAATTGTTTTTGAGGAAAAATTCATTTTTATATACTTCAAATAAATAATTTTAACTTTTCTAAACAAAATTATTTCTAACTCCATTCTAACTCTGCTTCATTAAGTTTTATTTATTTACTTTCATATAAACTTATATAAACGTCATCGTCCAATTTATTTTGTCTATAAAATGCAATTGATGAAAGTTATTGTATTTATTGGGTTGTTCGGAAATTAACTTCGTTTTTTAGAGACATTTTGGCACGAAATTTTTGTACAATAAACAAACACTTTAATAAATTATGTATAAGCTGTTTTAATCGAACATCTTTTGTAATATTTCTGGTATTAGCATAATTCTGAGATCATATTTTGTTTGGTCGTTATTGGCAAAAAACTGATCTAAGTGCTTTTTGACATGCTGATTTGAGGTAAAGTTTTTACCGACTAAAAATTTTTTAGTGGCCGGAACAAATGATGGTCCAATGATGGCAGGTCAGGAAAATACGATGAATGTTGCATTGGATCCCCATTCAAGCAACAAAAGCTATTGGCGATTGACCAAACTTATGTGAGGTCTCACGTCGTTTTGATGCAGTACTATAGCTTGTTTGTGGGTTAATTCTGACCTTTTCTATTCAAGTACATCATTTAGTTTATCCAGCTGATGATATAAGGCATTCGAATTAACCGTTACGTTATCTTGGAAAAAATGAAACACAAGCAACTTCTTTAAAATCTTACCAAACATACTGCATCAATTTTTCTGATAAATTTCATCTTCGCATCTGTTTTGAGCAGGAGCTTATTTTTCTGTTTTTTGGGCAATTGCATGTATTTTTATTCTTTACATTCCATTTGACATTCTTAGTGACGATTCGCTTCAAAACCTGATAATTTTCAGGACTTTCCATAGGCGAATCGCAGACGGCAGTGCGACGACACGAGTTTTTTTTTCTATGAGAACCATACCTTATTGAAATGAGAACCTTATTGTTCATAATATAAACGAACTCCATAAAATATTATAGTCATAAGAAATACAGATTAATTATAACAATTCATAAATGTTTAGTGAATGGTCCGCGCTTTTAGATCACAGAAGTATGTGTTTATATACTACAATTAATATAATTACAGTTATTATAAGCTTGTTTAAAAGATAACTATTTAAAATTGTATTTATTAGTTTTTGGTGAAACCGAAAACAATATTTTCGGAATAGACACTTGAACGTTTTATCTAAAATTGTAAAGAGCTAAATCTCAATTTTTATTGATTTAGTTGATTGTTCGCATGTATCGAGAAGTTCGTGCAACTTAAGATTCAAGGCAATTGCTTAAATGAATAAATATAAGATTGAAAGTAAAAAGGCTAAAACAAGATATAGGAATCAATAATTACTTACTAGTGAATATAATCAAAACTCTTGGTATAACAATATTTAATTCATAAATTATATAAAATTTGTATTATTGAGTAAAAACTTAGATGATTTAAAAATTTTATATTTATATATAAAAAATATTATATTGAAGAAATGATCTTTGTGCTGCGTTTGTAATTAAAACTGAATCCAAAACTAAAAACAAGGCAGGTATTCATTAGTTCTGATTGTGTGTTAAAATACAATCAACTAGTGTGGATGGCACCGTGCTTTAAGGCGAATTGCTGGAGCTTCCCGTATTGTAATTTAGAGTTTGCAAAAGCTTAAAAAAATATAAATCTTGAACAAATTTATAGCCTGTTTTTGCTGGAAACTAATCAGTACATTTCCCCGTCAATAGAAATCGATTGTTTTTTGAATCATTAAAATCGGTTGAGCGGTGCTTCCGTCGACGAAAATTGAATTCCTACATACCTACATACTGCACACACGCGCGCCCTCATATATCCATTGCTTCTAAGGTATGCCAACATGTTCAGAAACCGTTGAAACGTAAAGATATACAAAAAAGTTCATTTTACTTACCCTACGGGAAGTTAAAAAGAGAAATTATGCAGCATAAGAAATGTTTTTAACATTTGGTTAAAATAGTCATTTTGAAAAAATAATACTTTATATTAATATTTGCTTTAATTTTACAGTCATTACGAAAGGGATCAGTGTCTGGTGCAAACAGAAATAGAAGAGTATAATTGCCATGGATGTAATAAAACTTTTGATTCACAACATGCATTATCAAAACATGATTGTTTTTCTGACTCAAGCTGCCAATTTTGTGGAAAAACATTTTTGAAGTCAAGGCTCGTAAAGTCACATGAAAAATATTGTCAATACTCACGAAATATATTTGATGATTCTGGAGATCATGTGCCAAGAAAAATTATGAAGCGATCTGTGAGATTTTTGAAAGAATCAGATATGCATGTGAATTATTCAGATGATTACACAGATTCAAATACAACTGCAAAAGGTGTTGATGCTCCTTCTGTGTTTAGTGAGCAAATAGCTGCTAAATCTGATAGTTATGAATTAAGTAACAAGCGGTATTATTTTAAACCTTCATTAAAATTAAAAATTAAGAAAGAGCATGGCACACTGAATTCTACAATTGTTGAAGATCGCTTAAATTCTGATATTCAGTGCTTTGCATCAAATACTCCTTCTGTCACCAGAATGAGTTCACGAAAACAACTTAATAGCGCTCCTACATCAAATTATATGTGTGAAATTTCTACAAATTCTTTATCATATGAAGCATTTAATAAGTCTAATGATAATTATTCAGAAACTGCAGTTACTGTTAAAACAGAAGCACCAGATACAGCAGAAATTCCGGAAAATTCAGCAAGTATTTTTGAAAACAATGAATCTGATCAGTATTTACAAACATCCCAGCCAAAAAATAATATTTTACCTGTCATAACATCTACAGTATCACTAAACCCATCCATAGTACGTGTAAAGTCTGAGCCAAATGATATTTTGCAAAATACTGAAAATGCTGAAATTGTGGATAGAAATCTTTCAAATTCCACTTTGAACAGACCATACATTCAAGTCAAATTAGAGGTTTGTAGTGAAAATCAGCATAGTGCAGATACTTTAAATCAGAGTGTTTCTCATGATAGAATTCCTGATATGGATAAATGTCAGAATATACCAGTTTACATAAAATCTGAACCCATAGAAACTGAAATAGAAGTTGAGCCAGGTAATGCTTTTGATTCAACTGAGCATTTCAATCGAGATCCGTCTAATATAAAACTTGAAAATGATTTTGAGAAGGAAGCAGAATATTTAGATTTATTCAATGCCTGTAATAGTAGTTGTGCATCATCATCTTCTGCAATCTGTGATGCAATTACAAAGTCTCACAATCAACAAGATTATAACGCTTCTAACAAAACAATAGAAATTAATAATGTTTGCAGTATGCAAATTAATGATAAAATATGTCAAATTGAAACTGAGGTTGATAACTTTTTTGATTCATCAAAAACTGTTTCTGATGAGATTGATGAAAATATTGTGAAATCAAATGCAAATATGGATTCAGAAATATCAAACACTTTGGAAAACATAAAAATTGATATCGATGATACACATTCAAATAACATTTTTATTAATGACGCATGTTTGAATATAGATAGGGAGTTTGATGTAAGAAAAACTAGTAATAGTATTGATAATTCTCAATTTAGTATTGATACTATAACCACAGTAATGGGTAAAGATACTTGTGGAAGCAGTAGCAATTCATTAAATTATAAAAATGACAAAGATATTACATCAGATCGCCCAGATGAGATTGACGAAAATACTATGACGAGTAGATGTATCCCTAATTATTCAAATTTGTTAATCAGTACTACAACAGAAGCTATAAAATCAAAATCTGATGTCTTATCTGATAATAATTTGATAAATGAAAACATCTCCAACAAAGTTATAAATGATTCAAGTGTGATGGCTAGTGTTGGTGCAAATAAGAATGATAATAACTCTTTTGATGTACTGCATATAACCACGGCTCTTAATAGTTCCATAACAAAGGATTTACCACAGAATGAAACTCTGAAGGAACCAATTGAATCTAGAGAGGATTCAGATTTGAAATCTTGTAATTTTATGGTGAACAGCAATTTTGTAACAAAAGAGTTATTTGATGATAATAATGAAAAGATTCATGATCAATCTGCAATAAATACATTTAAAGAATTGGGCATAAATGAGCCGAGTTTAAATAATTTTGAGAATGATGAATTAAGGGAACATAATACTTCTTCTAACTTGTCCACTAACAATTTAGCAGAAACTCCCGTAATTGCAGTGAGCAAACAAATTCAAGTTCAAGAAACTAATGAAACTATGACCATTTCCAACCCTCATATAAGCAACAATTCTAGTATGGAAACTAACAATTTAGCAGAAACTCCTGTAATTGCAGTTAGCAAACAAATTCAAGTTCAAGAAACTAATGAAACTATGACCATTTCCTGCCCTCATATAAGCAACAATTCTAGTATGGAAACTAACAATTTAGCAGAAACTCCTGTAATTGCAGTCAGCAAACAAATTCAAGTTCAAGAAACTAATGAAACTATGACCATTTCCAGCCCTCATATAAGCAACAATTCTAGTATTGACATTCAAAACGATAGCATATGTAACACAAGTTGCGAAATGGAGGAAAGTGATTTGCAAAGTGCTATGGATATAGACACAAATTTGTTAAATGATTCAGGTAGAAGTGATTTGACTTTGACTGGTAATATGAATGATAATAATGTTGTTGACCATGCAAATACTGATATGGAAAAAAAAGATTTAACAGAAAATTTGATTGAAAATAAAGATAATTTACAAGACATTCAGATATATAATGAAAATGTGATGATTGTGGATTCTGATTTACCAAAGGATGTAAGCACTAAAACATTACAAATGGCAACTATTGAGTTAAATTCAATAGATGAATGCAATAAATCTGAAAGAATTTTTGATGATGTTGATAACTCTGAATTTATTACAAACACTGAGCACGCAGAAAATTTATCTGATAATAAATTTAGCACGGAAAATGATTTACTAATGCTTAATGAAAGTAGGGATACAGATTCAGAGATAGATATCGAAATTGGTGTAACAAGAAATTCAGAAAGTAGCAATGCCAATAATTCAGAACATAATATAAATAGAAACGACATGGTAGATAATTCATCCAAGAATGAAGCTGATGATTCAGAATTTCAATGGTGTGATAAAAAGACACTAAAAGAAAATTCTGAATTAGTAGTTGAAGATAATTTATTAAATACACATACTGCTGTAAATTCTATTAAGCACGATCGCAAAACTCTCGATGAAAATTTCACTAATCAAATTTTGCCTGCAACATTAAGTGAAAAAAATTGCGATGTTGAAGGCTCTTCTAAAAATGATGAGAGTGATAAATTTATTTCACCAGAATCTGATAATATATTGAGAGAAATATATGATGATAGTTTGAACAATCAAACTGGTTTGGTCGATTCGGAATTAATTAATGTGAATACTGAAACAGGTAAAATCAATGTTATTACTGAATCCGACGAAATTTATGTTTCCTTGTCAATTGAAGAGTCTGCAGGTAAAAGTGGCAATACAAATATAATTTCTGAAACTATAACCGATATAATGAAATCTGATAAAGAAGATACTTATCTACAAAATGATGAAAAAGTAGCAAACTCCATTGTTATGAATGCGGAGAATGATGATAATTTGCCTGATTTTCAGAATATTGCAGAAGTTAACAAAATATCATATAATTTAAATATTCCAGATGATATACATATTGAAGAAGTAAAGCTCAAAATAAATGAAGAGTTTTCAGAGGATTTAGAAGAACTAGCAATAAATTCATATTCTGATTTAAAAAATGAAATTAATGATGATAATTTGCAATTGAGTATTGATAATGTAGATACAAATAATTCACTTACTTTAAACATTTCTACTGATCTGCAAAAGCGTGTAGATTATTCAAATAATTTAGCAAAGGATTTAGATATAAATTCAGAAATTATAAATAGTGAAGACACTTCATTATATATAAAAAATATAGATTCCAATTTACAAAGCGAAGATAATGTGCAAAATTCGTTCTTGGTTGCTAACAATAGATCTAATATTAGTAATGAATCTATTGATGTGCAAAGTGAAAATAAAAATATATCTGATGAACCTTGTATAGGCAGTGATGAATCTAAAGTAATCGATGAAAATAGGCTGTTAGAGAATTTGTTACTAGAAGAACATGAACTTATTACTAATTCAGATAAGTCGGATAAGAAAATTATACAATCCAATGTAATTGCAGACTCGCATTTGAATAATCAACAAATAAATGAGGAAAATGATTTGACTCATAGTGATATAAATGATCGAGATGCAGTTGTAGCCAATTTGCCAATGTCTTTGGGACTAGAAAATGTTTCTGTATCAGAAAATATTACTGTCCATGATTCAAGTAATATTGAGTGCAGTAATAATAACAAAATTGACCAAAACATTGATAAGGAAATATTAAAACCAAATGCAGAGAATATCGAAGTTTTTATTGAAAATTCTCAGCAGAAACAAGGAGAACTATCTAGAAATCAATCAGTGGATTCTTGTATAGCATCCACAATATTTCATAATTGTCATTCCAATGGAGAAGATTCAACAGAAATTTATTCAGAAAGCAATACTTCTTTGAATTTGGACTCAAGCACTTATGAATCAATGTTGCATAGTAAATATCATATTGAGAAAGTGTTAAGCGATCAAGTAACTGTAAACAAAGATTTCAAAGAAACATCTGAACAGCATGATGAAGTTCCTATTCTGATAGAACATAAAGCAGATCAAATACTCACTGAAATAGAAGATACAAATTTAGTGGATAAAAGTGTTCAAAATTAATAAATTGTATTTTATGAAATTTATATTCAAAATGAACAAAATATTGTTATTAAAGATATATAGGAGATAGTGAAAAAAATATGGTGATTTTCGAGTTAAATGAAGTTCGAAGAATTAGGTTCTAATAACTGTGCTTTTGGTAATGACCCTAAGATGATAATTTATATCAGAAACATTTTAAAAACTGACTCTGATATTAAGCCAGATGGTGATAGCATAAAGTTTTAATCAATGTAACAACAAATGTTGGTTTAATTGATTCACAGTAGATTACTAATTTCAAAAATAAAATATTGATGAGACTGTTGGATCAATCTAATACTGAAAATTTTTAACCAGTATTAATTTAACTATGGAAGCACAATAATTCAAGAGATGAAATTTATGATGGTAAATATAAATAAAATGTATACCTATTAATAAACAATGGTAATGCAAATTATGACATTTATCAATAACTATTTTCTATACATTTTTTTTTTTTTTTGATGTCCATATAATATTCATATAGTATTATATGTGTAATATACATGGGCAATTCTTAAAATAATTAGGTTTGCCTTGTACAATCAGGTTTATATACACATAAAAATATTTATATGAGTATTATTATTATTATTAACATATATAAAGTTCAAATATACACATGTATGTACATATATATCTATATATATATATATATATATATATATATATATATATATATATATATACATATATGTTATTTATTTTAAAATTTAAAATGTAATTTTGTAAATATATGAATTTTTTCTGTGATTATAGATATGTAAGTAGTAAGGTTTTTTATAATCATTTATTTTCAAATGTTAGTTTAATTTTTCATTTATAATTATTTATTCTACGTTTCAGCAATATGGGATATTTTGTCCCAACAAGGGTTAAAATAAACAAAAATATGTTATACATATTTTGTCTTTTGATAGTTCCTGACGAAGGGTACTTCCTATATTCTCGAAACATTGAAATAATTATAAATAATAATTTAAATAAAAACATTTTTAATTATATTTGTATATGCATATATATATATATATATATATGCATATACAAATAGAGTTTAGGTTCTTAGATATTATTATTTATGATTTTATATTTCTTAACGGAAAGCCCCATTTTTCTCCAAAAAAAATATTTCATTTTGTATTCAATAATAATAATAAATATTTTTACGATTCAGCGATATAGAATGTCATTTTCAAGCATTTGATATTTTAAAATTAATAGAATTTATTTGTTACCTTTGAAGTATTTGAACCAATTTTTTTTTCAATAAACACTAACTACAAAAAATTAAATGGTACATTTACAAACTTAAAATTTAAAGGATCACGCATTCATTTTTTGAATTGTACTTTATGGTTGTGTGTCATCTGTAATATTTTTTCTGTCTGTGCAAAAATTTTTAAATAATTAAAGAAGTGTGTATAAAATAATGTTTAAAGTTTGTTTTTAATAGTTTCCGAAGAAGATGACATCTTATATACGCAAAACGTAGTAAAAATTTATGAATGAAAAATGAAATAAACACATTTCGAGAAATTAGGCTTCAGAAAAGAGTTCAGAAAATAAAATCTTATCAATATAGTGTAGATACATATATTTATATGTATATAAATATATAAATATATATATATATATATATATATATATATATATATATACATACGCATTTAAATTGAGTACTTGGTAGAGTTCTCTAAGGCAGTTATATCAATTAAAAATCAAATAATTTTAAAGACGTTTCAATATAAAATTTCATTTATTTTCAAATTTTATTCTTTTATTTTATTTGATGTACCTGCCTTGAAGAATTTTTACACATATCTTAACATCAAAATTAAGAATAACTTCATATTTAAATGTATATATTTATAGATGTGTGGGTGTAGGTGCGTGTAGGTGCGTGTCGCGTGTGATATTCATGTATAAATAATATTTAGAACAGCTTATGCACTAATATTTATAAATCATCAATACTTTTAAAAAATAATTTGTAATATTATGTTTTTTTTTAATTTATCAGTACCCTATTTTATAATTTTTTATTTGATATCTGCCCTGATGATAATGAATATTTAATATTTGTTTATTGTTCGAATGCTTCTATGCATAGCGTAATGTATGTTTTTTCTTGTTGCATATATATATATATATATATATATATATATATATATATACACTTTATAGATATACACATTATATGTATTAGTTTTTAAGTAATCTGACAATTATTTTAGATGTATAATTTTTACAAGAAATAAACAATAAATAATTTTATTTTGTTTACATATTATCGTACTAGTATTTTTTACATTGGTTTGCTACCTCCGCTATCTCATTCTAAAATCAAAATACGCTAATTTATTGAATATGCAGCCAATATAGTAGTTTGAACTTTTTGAAGTATATTCTTGCAACGCGCTCAATTGTCGGAGCTACGATAGTAGTCTTATAGATCATACTAAAATATTACGACCCTACGATAAGTCGTTTAATTTTGAAAATTCGTCAAAGTTTGCAAAAATTAGTTTCGTTTTTTGGCGTTTGTCAAAATTAGAACTTTCATCGACTTTTGATTAAAAATGCCTGAACCGATTTTAAAAATTCACAAACCAACCGATGTGGATTACCTTTTCTCAGTTTTGTGCGACGATCGGCTGAGCCATTTCTTTGTAAATAGCAAAAAAGTGAAAAAATTTCGTTCTCGTTTCTCTAAGCTCTCAATTCTGAATGGATCTTAAAAAATCAAAAACTGTTCGAAAGATATTGGTTGGAAATGATAATGATTTTTTTTAATTGGGTAAAATCTACTGGGCCGTTTTCTTGAAAATAACTGTTGAAAGTTTTGTTTTGCCGATTTTTATGAACCTTTTTTGGGATACTATGGTCTTATAAAACATACAAAAATGTTACGGCTCTACGACAAATAGTTTGATGTTAAAAATTCATCAAAATTTGAGAAAATATTATAGTCAGAATTTGTGTCAAAAGTTAATTGATATAATTATATATAATTAAAAATAAATTACTATAATTTAAATTACTAATTCTATTCGAAATCGAAATGTTTATAAACTTAGTTTATAATTGTATAGATTTAATTGAAAGCGATAACTTTATTTTTGAAATAAACAGTTGAAAATTTTATCTAAATATCTAAATTTAAATTTTGATTGATTAAGTCGGGAAGTTCGTGCAACTTACCTTAAGACTAAATGCAACTTTCGACTAGTTCCATCCATTTTCAAACTAAATGGGTAGGAATTCTTTGTATGGTACTTTTGAACCATGATACGACACAGTGGTTATCCCGTAAACACACGTTAAAAATCTGCCAGGCCGAAAATCGATAGAATTTTCAAAGCTTTTGTTATCAAGAATATGCTAGTGTCCAGCTTGTTGTGCCGTTGTTTGTTGCAATTGGTTATTGGGCTATACCTGCCCGCGTTATTGGGGTATTAGGGCCTACGGCTTATGGTTGTTTACTGATGTTAGTTATTAACTTATCAAAAAAACGGTTATTACTTTTAAATTTTTTTTTGGAGTCACGATGACTCATATGCCTGTTCGAAATCGATATTTTAAAGGATATAAAATGTTGTATAAATACTTTGAACACCAGACATTTATGGATCACTTTTTCACTTGAGGTTTACCCATGTTTAAATGCAATCTAAATTATTTTATGGCAGCTAATATTTACGAATTTATTTTTGCAATAATATTATTGAGACTTTATGTCTGAAAGTTGCCATAAATATTAATTTCCTTAAAGCCATAGCTTTTAATGATTTAAAACATAGTATTATAATTTCCATATATTTCTATTAAATAAAAATTTACATTATTGACATCTAAAATAAACCTTTAAAATCCATTTCAAACCTCATACTTAATTTATATTACTCAATTCATTACCATAATTAACAATATTAAAGCATATCATATAAATCAATGTGCACTATTCTCTTTTAAATTATAATAAATATATTGTATCTTCAAGTTTTTGAAAAAGTCTGTTTTCACTATTCACATAAAAAAATATTGTAATTCTAATCACGAGTACGTAGACCCCATATAGAAGTTCTTCGAGTTCCAACAGTGGGTCTGGCTATTGCGCTATGTAAAAATTTATTGATTCCAATATGTGGGAGTTGAGTTGACAATTTAGTTATTGCTTGTTCGCTCATTAGCCCAAATATATCCAAATACATTAATGAAGTGTATTTGTGTATAATACTGAAACAAAAAAAAAAATTATAAAACAGTTCGATTAAAAATAGTATAAAAAAATGCAATGCATAACTAATTACGATTCTCTAAAATTACAAGTTAAAATATTATGTATATCAAAGAGATTAGAATAAAGGTTGAAAACAAATCTATTTTACAGCTCAATTTTAAAGCATATTTAAAACTTTGCGCCCTGAACCTAATAGAACGTTTGCTCATCAGCACTCGAAGCAACATTCTGTAAATATGATATTATTGTGCATAACTATTAATACCAAGTAAGGATAAAGTTACGCAATTTGTTTTATATGAATTGGCAGGCATAATGGGTTGATTCAAGTGTCAATATAATTACTTAGCGTCGTGACAGATTCGTTTATCATTTACGGAAAACTATATTTTTTGTGTTTTTTTTTTTGAAAAAATTCGCCCGAAACCGTGGACGAAAAATTGTATCCATACATATATACACACACACAAACACATCCATTTTTTCTCAGGTATGCCAAAGTTTTCAGAAACCTTCAAAACACAAAGAAATGTAAAAATTTTCGAATTCGATTTTTAGACGATTACAATAACTTACCCTACGGGAAGTTAATAAAAGAATAAAAAATTAAAATCAAATAAAAGTGTATATTTTATAAATCACTGCATATTTAAAATAAAATCCTATTTTAGAAATGCTTGGTGGGTTGAAAAAAAATATTTGGCTTTCCCGCTTGAAGTCCATTTACTCATCCTTGATCTATTCTATTCACAACTTCAAAACAAACTAAGTAATTGAGAATATAAACTGCCATGTTCCCTGAGAAGGGATAGCTGAGCGATATGCTAAACTTACATGGTTCCTCATAGGAAACCGCAAAATGCAAATTGGTAATAAAAAGTGAAAAGCAAATATAATAGGGGAGGGAAGTTAACTTATGCCTGCTAGGATTTTGCAATAAAAATTGACACAAAATACCATGCCTCTTAACCATTTTGAGGAGATACATATGAGTACAGCGTACCGATACATTATTCCATATTTTGATCTATGTAGTTTTAATAACAGAGCCCGAATCATATTTTAGAGTATTGTTACCTTTTTCACCATGCAGGCTATTTTAATTTTGAACTAACCAGTTATCCCTTATTAGTAGATTATAGAACTGTGATTGCATAAAAAAATTTAACACTTCCTTGTGAAGATATGTAGATATGTAAAACTAACAAAGTATAAGTACTTTAATCAACTATACACAAATAAATACTTACATATATGCAGTTGGTTTAATATTATAACATCTAGACAGAGAAAGATGTTCAAGTGTCATTAGTTCTCCTAATGTATGAACTGTTGCTTCTGTGAGCATGGTGCAATCAGATAAATCCAAATCTATTAAATAACTGCAATTTCTAACTAAAGTCTCAACCACTAAAAAATTGTTAAAATATTGTACATATGATTATGATTTTTATATATTATATATTTTATATATTTATGGATATTATTTGTATGAATGCTTTTGTTCAAAATTTATTTTAAATTCATACATTTCGGCTAACATTTTAACCGTTATTCAGTGAAATATACTGTAATAATAATAATAAATTAATCTAAATACACTTACAATTTTATATCTTGAACTAATGAAAAAGTATAGCACCACAGTTGACCATTCTGAATTTGAAATAGAAATGTCGCAATTTTTCAATAAAGAAAATATATAAATTTACTAATTTTTAATATTTTCTTTTTTGAGAAAAACGTGATATTTCTATCCCAAACTCAGAACAGTCAATACACAGTTTTAATAACTTAATAAATATTATACATGTTATTTGTGTTTTGTTGGAGATGCACTATGCTCATGATCTTAATACCATGGTGTAATAGTGTTCCATTAATTAAGGACATCAAAATGTAAGTGTTTTTAGATTAATTTATTATTATTATTCTTGAACTATTACTAATTATTTACTTAATTCAATTCAGGTGTTAGGCAAAATGTATGGATTTAAAATAAATGTTTAAAAAAGCATTCACACAATTTTTATTGTACACTAAACCAAACTAATATGTTATATCAACATGAAATTCAAGATTATACATATACATGTATATAGATTATACATATATGTATATGTATATATATATATATATATATATATATATATATATATTTATATATATATCACAAATGTATTTAAATCTACATTTAACATTTAATAATCGGGCTTAACATCAATAACAAATTTATTTTATTGATTTAAAATCAAAAATATTGCACACTTACTATTTTGTGATATGATGTTAGTATAATTGTACTAACTATTATTGTACTTACTTTAATGTTTATATTATATAGTGTAGTGCATTGCGATATTGTCATAAGATGGATTTTGTTGTAGCCAAAATGTATGGCCAATTATTAATATATATATACATATATATATATATATATATATACATATATATATATAATTTTAGTATTTCAAACAATTCATAATGAAAATACTTGTAATTTACTTACTTTTATCTGTAAGAGTTTTTCGATTGCCAGCAATATTTAATTTTGTTAAATTTTGATGTAGGTGGTCACACAAGTACTGAATAGCTTCATAACTCATACAAGTCCAAGATATATTTAAAGCTTGCAATCTATAACAATCAATCTTATTAGACTAATTGTAAGGATAATTTTCATATCATATTTAAAATTCACTCACTGCTTGCAACCATCCATCAAATACTTTACTCCTTGCAATGTAATGCCAGACGACATACAAAGATTTAAAGCATCTAAATTGTGATTTTCTGAAATGTTCCTACATGTCTCATCATCAACTCTAACATGCTCAAGACTGAGCTTCTTCAAAATCTTACATCTAGCAAGAAGCTGATTCAGTGAGTCAATACTAATAACAGCCATACTTAAATCTAAATATTGTAGCTTGCTCTGAAAATCTGCTCCAACAGTCACATTAGGACCGCAAAATAATGATTTGCCAATCTAGAATAAAATAATATTAGTATTTGTTATGCACACTGCTACACTTATAAAAGTATGAACATACTTCAGCTTGGGCCATTCTTAATATCATAGCACCTCTAGAAAGAATTCTTTCAATACATTTGTTTGGTAAAATTTTGCCACCTAAATCTATGCGAAGCCACAAACTTTCATCTTGTGAAATTCTATGCCAACGTTTGCAAACAAGGCTACATTGTGATAACGTTTGCTTGGGTAACCATTTGAATATGCTTAATACCATTTCATCAGATAATCGATTAATCATATCTGAAAAACAAAAATTAATACTTACAAATTTAAAAATGGATGAAAGATGCCTGATACAAATTCAATAACAAATAAAAATAAAATACACATATTGCCATGTTATCAAAAGTGACATAAAAATTGGTTGGATTACAAAATCAATGACTTTAAATTTAATATTAGTAATTTGATGAAGTTAAACAATATTGTTAAAAATAAATTGAAAGCATACCAAATATTTGAGGCGAGTTATTTCTTTTCCTATAAATGTAAAAATCTTGAACATTTTGGATTTCCCTTGTTTGTGAAAGTCTATTGTTATATAAGTTGCTTAGGGGACTTCGCTCCACACCACTTGCAGATTTTTGCATATTTATATTTTCATTACTTTTTGGGTTATTTATTTTATTATTTTTCTTACTGCATTTAGACACGGTACTTCTCCTAACTTTCTCTAAGGAACTTTGATATTTTGTTCTATTTGTATGCATGTCTTCATTCAAATTAAAATTGCTTGACACAACCATAAGTGGATTTGTGCAATTTAAATAATCATGATCATTTTCTTTATCCGCTGGACTTGCAGAATTTTCAATCAAACCAAAAGGTTTCTGAGTGGGTGAGGACCCTCTGTTTTTTCTTTTACTATTTTGAGATGGAAAGTAATTTGTTATAACTTGCTGTTTACACCGAGAATTGCTATCACTTTGACTACTATCATTCAAATTGTCTTCAAGTACACCTAATCCAATTTCAGCTAATACCTGTAAAGAATGCAGTGGTCTGAGAACTGAATACATAATATACATTTTCAATTAATTTTATCATATGTACCTCTGTTTCACTTTCTTGAATTTTCCATTTGCGATCACTATATGATTCTAATTTTACGCGTTTTCTGTAATCAATGTAAAATATTCTTTAATTTATATAACCTATAGATAAACTCATTATAAGTTATTAATTAACATTTAATTGTAGTCTAATAAAAGTACCTAGCACTGCCATCACTTTCTCTCGAAAAAGTTGAATTTGAATTTTCTGTATTGCTTAGATTAGCTGGCAAATTCATTTTTTTGGCGCACAATTTTGCAATTCCAAAACAAATTTTTGGTACGCTTTGAAGTTTGTTCAAAATGAACAGCTGTTTTCACGTAATGTAGCCAACGTGGTCAACTCACAGCTCACTGCAGAACCCACTGTTTCTCAATCTGTCCTTTTTCGATCACTGCTGATGCAATTTTAAGATATGAAAAAATATATTTTATAATTGCACTAAATAAATTTATATCAACTCATACCATATATTGCAACTTTTGAATCTAAAAATTTATCTGAATTATTTTTAAACAGAATGATAAATCTACCTTCGTTCACACTTTTTATCTTTCTTATTCAATTTAATTTAAAGTTAAAAAAGTTATTGAAATGAAACAGACATAGAAATCATTAGAATTGAATCCTATATAGTATTAATAGTAATAAAGAACGGTGCCCTATTTAATATAATTATTATAATAATATAATTATTATAATTAATTTAATAGAATTTTTTGATAATATTGAAATATCTGTTTTTTAGTATTTTTAACTTCCCGTAGGGCAAGTTCATAGATAAAAGAAGAGTATGGGCAAGTTATAGTAATCGCAAAAAAATCGAAAATAAAATTTTTTATATATCTTTACGTTTCAAAACCTTTTGAACATTTTGGCATACCTTAGAAAAAATGGATGTATGTGTGTGTGTGTGTGCGTGTGTGTACGTATGTGCAGATACAAATTTTCGTCGACGATTGAACACGGATGAAGCGATTTGAATAATTCAAAAAACATTCGATTCGTATTGATATGGAGACGTGCTGATTAGTTTTTGGCGAAGGCAGGTCTAGCCGTTCCGAAGATATGGGGCAAAAAGTGCCAAAAACGGTAACTCAGTTTTTAAGAGAACGGAGCGTCCGATTTGAATAATTTAAAAAACATTTTATTGTATTAACAAGATGAATAACTGATCAAATTTTTATGCCATTTGACGGTCAAAAATGATCATTAGACATATGCACATCAAATTACCAGATATTTTATATGGATTTTAAGAATAAGTATAAATTTTGTTTACATTCCTATGGGTTCCGTACCAATGTTTACGCGTTAGACGGCGACGCGGCGCTTTTATTAAAGCAGTACGATTGCTTTGAAAAAAAATTCATAATTTCCAAAATATTTCAAAATAAATGATTTGAGATAGAACAATTTAATATGGTTCAAAATTCTATTAAATGTTTCAAATCATTGATCAACTTTTATTGATTATTTTTAATTACTCGAATTTTGAATTGCGGTACGGGAAGTTCCAGCAATTTGCCTTAAGGCACGATGCCTTAATTGCCTTAAGACAAAATTCCACTTACAGCTAGTTAAGCGTACTATTTAAAAAAAAACAGTCAGCCTTGCATGTAAGAGTTTTCCTTAAAGTTGGCCAAGATGCAGTCATAGAACAAACTATTTGTATTTTTCCACAGTGTTTAGAATTGTGGCAGATGTCAAGCGCACTCAACAGGCTGCGCGCGACATAGATAAATAAGCATAATAAATGGCGCGCGATTTATGTTATGTATGGCTGTGGTGTAATATTATTGGTAAACATTCGTAAACATTGTCACTCCATGTACTCCATGTGAAAAGTTGAATAGTATGGAATAGTAAATAAAAACCAGGTGTGTATTCAGTGTTAATACATTATTATTTTAAATTAACTACAGTTTTAAATTTATTCTACAGTTACAAATGATAATAATTTTTTGTTTTTTTTTTTTCTTTTAAATTAAGTTTTTGACAAGTCGACAGTGTTTTGATTTTTCTAATACTTAACCGAACTAAAGTATTAAATGTTGCAGTTATATTAATGAAACACTGTATAAACACCTAAATATAATGGAGTTTTCAAACGGAGAGGAATCTGATGAAAATGATCTCTCGGTCATAACACCATTCAAAATGAACTTGAAATATATAAGAAATATGACCACATCCACTCCAACTACAAGTAAAGATGTTGATACACCACCGAAAAAAAAATTAAAAATCAGCAGTACACAAAGCAATGATTGGGATGGTAAGAATTTTAATAGGAAATTTCAATAAATTTGATTTTAATGTGATACTCATTTTTTTATATTTTATTGCCATTTTTTTCTATTTATTTTCAATTTATTATGGTTTGTAGGTATAAGCTATAGCTATAATTATAATTATAATTATCAATTGATGTAGGAACTATTTCACATCTAAGGTTTAAATATTTAGAAATAGGTAAAGCTGTAAATTATTGTGAGCGCTGGTTTTGCTTTGTAGGCTCAGAAAACAATATATTAATTACAGTTAGTAGAATTATAAGTTAATAATTTCAGGGGCATTCAAAAAAATATATGGATTTGTAATGTACTTTTCAAATATATTTATTATTCTATTAATATTTTGATCTTCAATTCATAAAGATATTTTGAAATTCAATTCATAAAGAGGATTTTATTTGTATTGCAATAAATTTAAAATTCTCTATTACTTTTAGATACATTATAATCATAACTTAAATAAAAATTTAAATATGCTGATTTGATTTTTTACAATACGAACTTAAAAATACTGTATTGGAAATGTTTAAATTTTTACTGCACTATAAATTGTTTTGTTGTAAGATTTTCTGTATATGACCATATAAAATTTTAATATTTTCTAGTCATCAAACTCAACATAAAATAGTTGTAGTTAATTAGATCACTCCCAAGCTATGTTCATGAACTTCTACATTTGACATACATTCACACATTAATAAATTTAATAAACTTTTAGAGAAATATAATAAATTTTCTGTTTCCTTAATTAGAGCAAATTCAGTTGATAAATGGTTCAAAATCTTTTCTAATACTCCATTTATCTATAATTAAAGTATACTTTTTGCTCTTGGTTCTAACTTTTCCTTTCCTCCTTCTAAATCAAAATTTATTTTTTAAAAGTCCTTAGTAATTTGGAGATTGGAATTAGTAAATTAAACGACATTGAAAAAGGAACTAAGTTTAGGTCATTCGCTTGTAATAATCTTTATCTTTCATTCATCAAATTCTTTTCATTTTCACCATAATTTAATAAATAAACTAGTGGTGTATGGCATCGTGCATTAAGGCAAATTGCTGGAACTTCCCATATCAGAATTAAATATTCAAGGAAAAAAAAAATGTTTGATTTGATATGATTTTTGAAGGACCAATTTGTTGCAAAACACTGTAATTATAATCTTTATGTGTTTATTTTAAATTAATTACGAATTGTACTTGTATTTACAATATTTTTAATGTATTAAGTATCATATAGGAATCGATTTATTAGTTTTTAGCAAAGACAGGTCCAGCCGTTTTCGAGATACGAAGCAAAGAGTACAAAAAATGGAAATTAAGTTTTTGAGAGAACAGGGCAACCCATTTGAATGATTCAAAAAACTGTTTATGTTGACAAAACGATAGTTTTTTTTAAAAAAAAATTATTTGAAAATAAAAAAAAAATCAGATATATATATTTCAAAAAAATATTTTTTTGAATATCGAAAATAATTTGGTTTCAATTTTAATTTTAGCTAAGGTACTTGAAACAAATAACTTTAACTTTGCAATTCAGTTTATATAATTTTTAGTACTATAAGATAAGGTCATTGAATTCTATCTTCGCTTCGAAAGGGATCATTGAGTTTTGTTTATTTACTTTTCATTTAAACTTATATAAACATCATGTCCAATTTAATTTTATGCTCTTATATTTTGTCTGTAAAATACGAATAATGAAAGGTACAGTATTTTAATAATATATTTGGAAACATCTTTATTCTTTGACTATTGTATTATTGTAAGGGAAGTTTCAGCAATTTGGCCCAATGCCATACACCACCTATATTATAATGACTTTGTAATAAACATAGGCCCATTTTTCACGCAGCTATTTGTTTTCTTGAAATGTATTTGTAAAATTTAAGGATTTTCTATTTAAATTTCTAATTGATTTTATATTTTGTATATCTCGGTCAAATGGAAGTGTCTTGCATGAATTACTTTAAATGGATTTCAAAAATGATTAAATTACATATAAAAGATTTTATTTTTAGATATTTTAGATTTAGATGGCTATGATAGTTTATGAAGAGGAATATCCAGTAGATGAAAAAAATAGTTTCGAGCGAACATGTGACAACTTGAAACTTACAAATGCTCTTATTCAAGAAACACAATGTTCATAACAAAAAATGAAGAAAAGATAAATGAGCAGAAAATCACTGATAATTTGCATCTTCGAGAGCATTGTGAAATCTTAAAAAATCAATTATCTGAATTAATATCTCAAAAAGCATATTGGAGGATACATTAAAAGAGCAAGCGCCTAATTATGTAGAAGACCAGGTGCTATAATTAATGATAACTTTTTGAATGATACTGTTTTGTCAAATAATAATTTTACTCTTAAACCAAAAGAAAAACTG
>NW_020537324.1:45282471-45297971 GCF_003426905.1 Ctenocephalides felis | reverse complement strand
GACGGTATGGTTTTCGAAGCCTGTAAATATTTTAGATTTTTTTTTCAAATATTTAAATGATTTTTGTTTTTATTGACTGATTTGGGGTTGATTTTATTACGTTTTATTTTACTTGTTAGTTTATATTTCCATTGATAGTGAGTTAAGAATCGCAAAGATTCCAATTACATACAGGATTAATTATAAATACCAATAGTTTTATCGTAGTAGTTGCATTGTTTTTAAATTTGCGTCATTGATTATGATACAAAGTGGTTAATTGCATTTAATTTTGCGCTGAACTAGTAACGATAAACTTTCGTCCAGAAATTATTTACAGACCATTACTCGCACGTTGAGTTGTCTATTAATCAGCGTTTCAATCGAAGAGAAAATATGAGAATAAATAGTTTGCAAAAAGTTTATATCGTTTTATAAGGAATCTTGACCGATAATTAGAGAACGCAACGCATACTAAAATAAAGAGACTGAAAATCTGAGCAGCACAACAACAAAAAGTATATATATACTATATTACATAACTATATACTATAAGAACGATATACTGATTTATAAAACTTTAAAGTTCCATTTGTATGTATGTATTCATTACTTATACAATAATTTTTAAATTTGTTGAAAATTTTGAATGCCTTCTAACATTTTTTTAAAAATTTGAAAACATTTGATTTTTTTTTTTTAATTTTTCAAAGCAGTTACGTTTTGAAATATTATAAGACTAAAATTATAAGATTGTTAAACATATAAAACATATCTTGAAAAAAAATTTTTTTTGAGAATTTAGAAATTTTTATAAAATTTTGAATTATTTTACTTTTTTTAAAAAATGTAATCATTTGAATTATTTTAACTCCCATTGGGTAAGTTATAGTAATCGCAAAAAAATTGAAAACGGAAATTTTTGCAATCTTTACGTTTCAAAGGTTTCTGACATTTGGCATTTCTTAAAAAAATGGATTGTATGCGTCCACGACTTTGGGCGCATGGATCAACTGATTTGAATGATTCAAAAAACATTCGATTATGGGAAGACGTGATGATCAGTTTTTCGGCGAAGCCAGGTCCAGCCGTTTCGAAGATACGGGGTAGAAAGTGCCAAAAATGGTAAATCAGTTTTTGAAGTAACGGAGCGCCCGATTTCAATGATTTAGAAAACATTTTACTTGTGACGAAATTTTTGGTAAGCGGTTTCGGAGATACAGAGGAAAATGTAAATACATAAAATGATATTTGGCTTAAAATGATCATTAGACATATTGCACATCAAATTATCAGATATTTTGAACATGAGTACTAATTTTGTTACATTTTTTTGGGATCCGTACCAAGTTTTTAATTTTTAAAGTTCATTTATTCGGTTCAAACAAATTTCAAAATTTTTACAACATACTTTGAATATTAATTTTAAATTTACAATTGAGTTTATATGTATTTCATATGCGTTACTGTAATCGTAAGAAAGATATCCTCAAACGGATTCATTTCGCATCTCTTCTTAATATAAACATTTTCAAGCGTTTTGAGCAATAAGATCGTCACAGTATATTATATGAACAAATAGATATGCATGTATAGTAATTATATTTTTTTCTTTGAAAATATTTAAAATTTATTTATTTTATTTAAAAAAATATTGTAATAATAATATATATTAATATTTATTGTTTATTTCGCTTTTTGGCTCGAATATTTAATTCTGGTACGGGAAGTTCCAGCAATTTGCCTCAAGTACGTTGCCATTAACCAATAGTGGATTTTTCTTTTCAAAGCATTCGCGTAACAAAATATCGAAGCATATAAGCACCGGGTCGCAGTCTAACGGTTAAACGTTATAAATCTTGGTACGGAACTTTTAAAAATATAAACAAAATTCTACTTAATATTAAAATCTCTATAAAATTTTTGATAATTTGAGGTGCATATGCAATTTGATATGATCAAATGGGAATGGAATTTTTCAAAACTTGCTTCTCGGTATCTCTGAAACCGCAGGACCTGCCTTCCCAAAATTTAGTCAATTCTTCAGTTCAATACAAGTAAAATGTTTTTCTTTTATTCAAGTTGGTCTCTTCATTCTCTCAAAACTGAATTGCCATTTTTGCCCTGTATTTTCGAAACGACCGGACTGCTTCAGTCTTAAACTAATCAGCACTTCTCCTTATCGGTAGGAATTAAATGTTCTGTGAATTATTCGAATTGGTTGATCTGTGAAAACATCGGCAAAGAAAATTTATTCACTCATGCATACATACTACACTATATATGAACACACCACACATACATCCATTTTTTCTAAGGTATGCAAACTTGTTCAGAATTTTGAAACGTAAAGATTTGCAAAAATTTCATTTTTTTTGCGATTTTTACCCTAGGGAAGTAAAAAATTTTATACACCGTAATCAAAGATATTATTTTTTACTACGAACAATAATACTCGGGGATTCCAATATATATGTGCTAGGGCATCGAGAGAACATTGAAAATCATCCTTACTACCTCATGCAAAAATTTAGTTAATTATTTATTCATTAAAGTGATTAATGTATTTTCTATTTTATGAAGAGCAACCCGAACTATTTTGTTAATCACAGTTGCGCTTTTTTTCATTGAATCAAATATGTTTGAAAAGGATACGTGGCAAAGCACGTTAAGCATATTAAGCAAAAAATAGTACGTATAAAACATAGTGGCAACAGTTAAAATTCAATTTAAATTCTCTTAGTAAAATTGTGAATATATTTTAAAATTTTAAATACTCTCGAAAAATATCATTTAAAATTTGCATTAATCAATTTTGTTTTTTTTGTCAGTTGAATTGTTCTTTCTTAATTCATTGTGAATTTCGTTTTTGTCTAATTCTGAAGTTTCGGAATTTTGAAACCTATTCATTAAATAAGTGAATCCTTATTAATGATCAACTAGATTATTTAAGCAAATATACAATTTACATATAGTTAGTAGATATTTCATTTCTGAATAATAATTCATTGAGCATAATGATAACTATTCTTTTGCACTATATCATGAGATTTTATGAATCGATTGAATAGAACAAAGTCATTTGATTCATGATAAGAGTGAAGATCTGATTAGTTCTTGAAAAACATTGAACAAACTGCTTGTGATCTACAGGCTAAACAATTAAAATAGAAATTGGCGTATTTTTTAGAAATAAATTAATTTCATATGCAAATTTCTTTCTAATTTTAATTTATCTAATTTACTTTTTATATTTATTTTAAGCTATTTAGTAATATCACGTTTAAAAACACTTTCGGTTTTACCGCATATTTCAAAAATCTTCATATACATGGATTTAGCAGTGTGTTGATAGTCTTTTAATATCAAAAATATTGAAATCCTTTCATATTTAAAAATCCGAAATCCAATTTAAGTTTTTTAAATTATGTCTACAAGTTAGAAATTTTTAGCTATTTGATAATAAGCGTACATATTTTGATTATGATAATGATTTGATATGACTAGTTTTGTGGATTGATTCGGCGGTGTAAGTAATCCAATCTGCAATTTAATTTATAAGACTTAGCATGGAAAAATCACTCCCATTCGTAATAAAATGCAAATATTTAATTAATTATTCTCACGTGTTGTGATATTGCGTGTTCATAGATCCAATTATGAGTCAGAAGGTTAGATATCAATAATAATAAGGCTTCAAAAACATCTCGGTACATATACGAAATGTCGAATTAAATATATATATATATATATATATATACATATATATATATAAATATATATATATATATATATATCATTTTCCAGTTATGCGACTGTATTGAAGATATTTATTCATTGTCGATTTCATTTTGAACTACTCTGATTGAGAACTCATATTAATTAAATATCCTACGATAGAAATACATACATCATACTCATTTCTTATTAAGTAATTAGTTAATTTTATGTTTTCTCGGCGTTTCAAATCATTCTAAATCCAATGAGACCAAATTTGGAAAAAGAATGTGTGTGTATGAAACGATTTTTAAATTTTATTAAATTTTGAAAATTTAATGATATCATTTGGAAATCGTGTTGATTACTTTTTAATAAAGATAGGCCTGCCCGTTTCTTAGTAATTCTTATTTAAAAAAACGCCGATTTTAAGAATATTTATATGGTCTTATTGAACATACTAAATATCATCGTCGGTACGGAAGTTCCAGCAATTTGCCTTGAGACACGATGCCATACACCCCACTAGTTAAAAACGATCACATGAAAATAGATTATAATCTAATTATAATCAATCAATTCTAACAATGAAACATATACTAACATGATATTTATTTTTGCTCAGAAATTTCAATTTATAAAAATAAAATAATATGTATTTAATGTAGTAATTTTTATTAAATTTCCTAAAGTAAATATAAGTATATAGTCACGTGTATTTCAAACACTCAACACATTTAACAAACGACAAAGATAAACTATGAAATCAACATCCATTGACGAATTAAAATATTTGAAACGAATTAAAATATTTGAAAATTATTCAAGGCTTTTTTCAAGTTGTTTATACTAAAAATTTTAGCTTTTTAGGATTTATACATGCCTTCCTTCAATAACACATAGCAAGTATTAAATTCCTTGCAAAATGGTTATTGTCTAAAAATTAATTATACAATAAATCTTGAATAATTATATTAATGAAACATTGCAAATAATATTAAATATTATGCAATAAAAGCTTGAAGATCATACAATGGCTTGGGTTATACAATAAACTATTGTTAGTTTTTAATATGTCTAATGTGCAAAATTTAAAGTTTTTATGATGTAAGATAGTACATAATATATATTTATATACATACATATATATATATATATATATATATATATATATATAATAGTTCTTTATGAAATTCTTAACGATTATTAATCATTTTTGCAGGATCTTTGTCAATCGCAGTCTGCATTTAGAAAATATAAAGTTTTATGGATTTGATATGGATTATACTTTGGCAGGTAAATATTTTTTCATATTTTTCAATTGTGTTGCCCTTTTCTTTCCATTTCAAATTTCTTTGCTCCCAGGGGCTCAAATGCTTACAAATTGATAAAAAAAATCTGAAGTTTTAGCTCCTAATATTAACTTTAAGATAGTCCGCACTCCAACCATAGTTGTAAAACTGTTTTGAAAATTGGAAAATGCGTTGGCATAGTTGCATTGTATCCTTGAGGGATTATTTTGAGAGGGATAAATTAGAATCAGAAGAATAGATAAAGATTTCAAAAGTTTTAATTAAAGTCTTAAATTAAAGTTTTAGTTATAGTCTTATTAAATATCATTGCACTACACTTCTTTTCGCAACCATTTAAATCAATATGAGGAATTCAAAATCTCCTTAAAAATATCAGTTGAGAATTTAAAATATTAGGAAAATCTTATTTTTTAAGAATTTTTCTTTCATTATTATTTTATTATTTCAACATATTGCTAACATTTTACAACTTGCCTTAAGGCAAAAGCTACATATATGTTGTTAATGCCTAATATTGATACTACTAAAATATACCAATTATACAACAATACTCATTTCGTGATTTTTAAAATATTCTGATATTAGCCGTAATGCTTTAGTGAGTGATGACAAAATATGATAAAATGTGTTCATTTTAAAAATATTTGTCTTTAATCGAGATAAAACAGCTCTTGCATTTTCATCTGCACACAATTATTAAATTCAACTTGACAAACTTATATTTAATTCAATTCAATTCAATCCAAACTTATATTTTATTCAATTCAATTTAATTACCTGGTTTAATCATAACTGTACTTAATTGCATAACGCTAATTGATACAAATCATTTCATTTCACTGAATGGCGCTCTCGTAAATATTATACATTTATACAATATATTTATAATTTTGCAGAATATAAATCGCCGCAATATGAATGCCTTGGATTTAACTTGATTAAGGAACGCATGGTTAGCCTTGGCTATCCACAAGAAATAACCGAATTTGAATATGATCCATCATTTCCTGTTAGGTAAGATTAGTAAGATTAACTTAATATAATAATAATTGTTAGGTTGATTAAAGATTTTGAAGCATAATATAATATAACGCTAGTTTTGTCATGTTTAGTACATTTCGTGTAATTACCAGTAATTTTGCCTCAAATCGTATGTTGTCTTTTCAGAGGATTGTGGTTCGACACATTGTATGGTAATCTTTTAAAAGTGGATGCCTATGGTAATATTCTAGTATGTGTTCACGGATTTGAATTTTTAAAACCGTAAGTTTTTAAAATCTTATGAATTTTTTTTTCAACGACTAAATCTGTAAACTTTTAGGTCCCAAGTATATGAACTCTACCCGAATAAATTTTTACAATTAGATGAATCACGAGTATACGTATTGAACACATTATTCAATCTTCCAGAAACATATTTGCTAGCATGCCTAATTGACTATTTCACGAATTCTAAGCAATATACGAGGTAAGTTTTTATAAATAAGTTTTAAATATATAAACATTTTATATCTATTATATTCATCCTGGCCCATCATCTTCACATTTCTTTTACTATGTTACTTTCTCCAACTTTGCTTGCCTAGTCGTTGTCGTTTTTCAACCTTTCCAGAAATAAACTTTCTACTTCCTTTCAATTTGTTCTGCAACCCTTTTTTTATCTTTCATTTCGCTGAATTTAGACTACATCTCTCTATTTTCTTCAGCCTTATTGATCTTCAAGTATACTTAGTTTTACATCTGCTTTCTATTTCTCGTGTTATGAATGAAACCTTAAATTTCGACTGTATATATCGGTAACTGGAAAAGTCTTAACATCATTGACTAATGAAAATTCACTGTAGCGTATAGAAGAAGGTATCCTTATAGTTTTGAACAAGTCTAGGAAGTCACTGTTTTCGTAAAGATCAGTTATTTAGTTGTCATCAGTCTGCAGGATCAGTGGTATCGGAAGCAAATTTTTAGCCATTTCAGGCCATATATTTTTTGCGATTCATGGGTGGGCTCAAGCCCACACAGCCCACACGGTTCCGTTATTAATCACCACAAACTACCCAGAAAAACTTGAATCACCTTTCCTGGTTCTGCAGAAAATCAAATCACAGTAAATGTTCGAAAGTACAAGTTTGTTGAACGCTAGGTATCAACTAAAGCAGTCGTTAAATTTTAGCATGTGATCAAATCTTGGACTGGTCTATTTTCGTACAATAGTGCTCAATCGCAAATGTCTTTCTATTAGTAATCAATAATATTGAGGTATAATTGTAAAAAGTTGAGGTACCGCAAGTATACGGGTTCTGAGGTTGATATTTTTGACAACTGCTTTCAATTTAGTTTTTCCTAGAAATGAATTTAAATCTATACCTTTTAGTTTTATAATATTTCGCAATTTTTAAATTAATTTGATTTTATGTCAATATCTTTTTTTTTTTTTAATTTTTCGCTATATAGAAGTTGATATCGTGTACATGTGATGATGTTTTAATCAAGTTAAAATCCTACTAGTATTGGATATGTTTTGATGAAGCTAGTTTGAGAGGCTGAAATGATGACATTGGTTCTAAAGCTTTTAGAACTGCTTAATTAATTACTCTTTTTTGTTTGTTTACTTGACCTTGAAGAATTTGGAGATATTTTATGTCAATTTATTCATTCATTAGTCGTGTTTAATCATCATCTTCTCCAAACATCGACTCATGTAAGAAATTTCTCTATCACTACTTACAAATGCGCATTATTTAGTAGATAAATCGTGTTATTTTCTTTTAACGTATCGTATGGCAAACTTTTGATGCTATGTATTATATAAACTTAACTTTTATTCATTGGGTTGCATAAATCATAAAATAATATCTAATTTTAGAGAATCTACCGGTGTGAGAGCTGGTAATTTATTCATGTCGTTCAAGTCTATATTCCAAGATGTACGCGGAGCGGTGGACTGGGTGCACATTCAAGGAGATTTGAAACGTAGGACGGTCGAAAACTTAGATCAATATGTGAAAAAAGACATTCGATTACCAATGGTTTTGAGCAGGATACGAGAAAGTGGAGCCAAAGTTTTCTTATTGACAAATAGTGACTACAACTTTACAGATAGAATAATGACACATCTATTTGACTTTTCTCATGGAGCACGAGTAAGTATATTTAAATATTGTGGAATATCTTCTATATATATAAAAATAAGTCGGGTTTTCCTTCCTGACGAAATAAATCCAGAACGCACGAACCGATTTCGACAATTTTGTATACGTTGGAAAGTTCTCGGGCTCCGCAAGGTTTATAGCTAAGAAAATTAGTGGTGCATGGCATCGTGCCCTAATGCAAATTGCTGGAACTTCGTGCACCGTAATTAAAAATTCGAGTAATGACAATAATCAACAATTGTTTTAAATAATTTCAAATAGATTATCTACATATATATATAAAAATAAGTCGGGTTTTCCTTCCTGACGATATAACTCCAGAACCCACAAACCGATTTCGACAATTTTGCATTCGTTGGAAAGGTCTCGGGCTCCGCAAGGTTTATAGCTAAGAAAATTAGTTGTGCATGGCATCGTGCCTTAATGCAAGCCGCTGGAACTTCACGCACCTTATTTAAAAATTCGAGTAATGACATTAGTGAGAATTATCAGAAATATGCTTGGTTAAGTCAACGAGCAATTCTTGCCGCAAAGAATAATGATGTACACGCACTGAATTTCACCATTCAATCAAAAATTGCTGGCGATTTGGTGACATACCAATGATTTCGACTGGTCTTCCGTTTGACTTTAAACGATTGCAATTTCAGGTTCGCCTTGCGTTCGCAATAACAAGTCGCAAGGCCAATCGCTTAGTGTTTGCGGGATAAATTTCAAATAGATTATTTAGAAAATCATTGTGTTTCACATGGGTAGTTATACGTTGCCTGTTCACGAATTGGAAAACCAGCCACTTTGTTTGTGTTAACGTCAGACCAAAAAACAAAAAATGTGGTTTACCAAAGAGCACTTCAATGACACGGATAATTTGCGGATTCACTTTCATTTACTTAGATAAGTTCAACTAAAAAACACTTCATTTTTGTAATCGATTTCATCTGTTGTGTTCATCTGTTGTTCATTACTGTTGTGTAATAAAATCAATTTTTTCCCTTTCAAATATAAAACAAACAAAAAATTTCTTCATCTTTCTCACGAAACCATCTGGTGGCGAAACGGAGTTCGTCGGGTTTGCTAGTCTTAATATAAATTTGAATGCGTTTTTGCTGCAGAATTTTAGCGCAGAAACAGACATTCTTGCTTAATTAAAAATTTACATATGCCTGTGCCTAATCGAAAACAAAGTATAATTATTTAGCTAGTAATTATAGAAGCATAAGATGAATAATATCGCATATCGTTAGCTTAAACTATATAATTTTGTAACTTAATAATATTGATATTACAGCCAGATGATCCTCATCGAGACTGGAAAACTTACTTTGACGTAATAGTGGTAGATGCACACAAACCTCTTTTCTTTGGTGAAGGTACAATTTTGCGTCAGGTTGACACTCGAACAGGATCGTTAAAAGTGGGCACGCATATGGGACCATTACAACCTGGTCAAGTCTATAGCGGCGGTAAGTACTACTTTATCTCATTCTTATAAGAATGATGTGAAATAATGAAATAGTTCGGAATTGATTTGCAAAGTTGAAATTATATACTTTAACTATATAAGAAAACTTTAGGATTTTTCAATATTGTTTTCATATTTTTGAAATTCTAATAAAATCGGATATTTATTTTAATTTTTTTCTAAAATAATATTTTTGCTTTATTTTCCCCAACAACCAATCATTTCTTCACACCGTCAACTAAGGGAAGGGAATATGATTTTTGAATCATTTTAATCGAATGATCCATTCTCTCAAAAACTGCATAAATTTTCTACAGTTTTGTTCCGTACTTCCGAAAGACCTACCTTTCGAAAAAATTAACTAGCACATTTCCATCAAAACCATCAAAAGACATTTCTGCATCTCCGAAGCCGCTGGACTCGCCTTTGCAGAAATGTAGTCAGCTTTTCACTCCGTCAATACGAATCGATTGTTTTAATTATTCTAATCGGGTGTCCCGTTCTTTCAAAAATTACCATCTTTGCACTTTTTGCTCATTATTTCAGAAACGGCTGGACTTGCCGTTGTTAAAAACTAATCCGCACGTCCCCCCATCATAAATAATAAAAAAATTAAATTTTTAAAATATTTAAATCAGATAAATCTAAAATTCAATTAGTGGTGCATGGCATCGTGCTTTAAGGCAAATTGCTGGAACTTTCCGTACCGAAAATTAAAATTTTCAAAAAAGCATTATTTTTTGAAAACTTTGAGACCATTACATTTTTGAGAATTTAGAAGTTTTTAAAAAAAGTGTTTTTTAATTTTGAATTTTTTTGAAAATCTTGAATTCTTTTTAAAAACGAAGCAAACAGCGCAGCTGGCTGCGTAGCTCTTTTAGAGATGAAATATGAATGAAATATCGAAACGCGTCAGCGCCGAGTCGCAGTCTAACGGTTAAACATCAAATCAACCCATAGAAATGTGAAAAAAATGTTTACTTATTAAAATCTTTATAATTTATCTTATAATTTGATGTGAATATGTGTAATGATCTTTTTTGTCAATTTTTTGTACCATTTTATTGAATATCCCAAACATCTGGACCTGCCTTCCAAAAATTTTAGCAGTTCTTTATTTCGTCTTTTGGCTGGAACTATTCAGGACTCATCATCAGGATCATTCTTATTAAATTAATAAGTATAGGATATCATCGTTGGTAATAAATCTCAAACTCAAAACTGATAATGGTGGGATAATTCTTTAATTTTTTAATTTTTATGAAATTTACATTTGCTCATTCTGAAATAAAAATGATAGAAATATATTAATAGTTTTTAGTATATTTTAATCGTGTTTATTTAATATTATAGCAAATCTTTCATATTTGCAGGATCGAGTGATGTATTTACTGAACTTATAGGAGCTAAAGGTAAAGATGTCTTATACATAGGCGATCATATCTTTGGCGATATTTTAAAATCAAAAAAGATCCGTGGTTGGAGAACGTTTCTGGTCGTTCCTGAATTAGTTCACGAGCTACATGTTTGGACAGATAAATGTCAACTTTTTGAAGATCTTCAAAATTTAGATGTAATGCTCGGAGATGTCTACAAGTGAGTTTTAACATAGACTGGTTCTTATTTAATGACCTAATCTGTTTGAATAAAAAGAACGGGTATGGCATCAAATCAATCATCAATTATCAATTAAAACACTCAAAAATGCTATCAAAAACATATATGCTATTTTAAAAATATAAAATTTGTAGGTTTAGTAGTTATATCTGTTCCTGTATCGTGGTATAGAGAGATATTTACATCCTTTATGTCGTTCAGGTATAGGTTATTAAGTTTTTGTCTTTTGTCTTTTATGTAGTTATGAAGGCATAACTAAATTTTAATTAAAATAATAAAAAAATCATAAGAAATTTCAAATAAATAGCTAAAAAAATTCTTTATCGAACTTGTTTATTGAAATAATACATTTCCATTTTTAGAGATTTGGATTCAAGTAATAAAGAAAAACCGGACATAAGCAAACTTCGTAATTCCATAAGAGACGTTACACATAAAATGGATTTAGCATATGGCATGATGGGCTCTCTGTTTAGGTCCGGTTCACGACAGCCTTCTTCTCATCTCAAGTAAGTGAATAAATCAATTAATATTAATGTTATACTAATCAAGGAATAATATTTATCCCCCAAAAAAATTGGCAACAACATAAGAATATGTATCTGCATTTATTAATATTACTCGGTTAATAATGACTATCAAAATCAATTTTCACTCATATTATTGTGTGATAATTATTGATTTTAATTTATTTGACTTAGAAGCTTAAGGTAATGTTATGTTAACCATTTAATGTAATGTTTACGGTCGAGCTCAGTTCATTCGCGCAAAACTGGAAATTTGAAAGAACTCAGTTCGTTCATAGGAATTTTTAAACTTATCGCAACTTGTTAGACGATCGGATCACCATATGGGATTTATAAAATTTTATATATATTTTACTATATATATTAATTTAAAAAAAATGATAGTAACAAACTATTAAACAGCTATGTTTTTACTGTGCGATCAATCGTTTTGTCGAAACGTGTTATCAAAGAGACATCAGAAAGATGCACTTTTGGTGTCTTATTATAATCAAATTCTTATTTGACTTGAAATTGTTTCGTACTTTATATGTGAAATGTCTGATCACATATTGAAAACATCACTTCCACGAGAGTATTTCGAGTAATTCTCCTGCTTAACCACCCCATTGTGTACTAAATCACAAGGCACACGAAAAACCCTTTCTCAGCTATTTTGATTTCGCCTAAACAATATGGGCAATCCGGCGAGTTATCGTTCTTGAAGCGGTGAAGGTAGGCTCGAAAACAGTCGTACCCTTGTCCCTTACATCATTTGTGTAACATAAAATTTAACTCCTCCAAGCTTGCGATTTAGCATTCATATTTAGACTAAGACTATGCGTCCATCTTTCTTCACTATGGCTGCGGTTCTCTTTGTTTTAATTTTTCTGGGTTGTAATTTCTTCTTTCATCTGCTACTAAGAGAGGCAGAGTTTCTGAATGACACACTGTGGTTCCTCCGACATTGTGCGAAATAAGGAAACAACATATGTTAGCACTTTGGTAACCACTGAAGATAGTAATATCCTTCTGCTTTGTTTTGGGCCTCCAACATTATAGTAACCCTAACTACTGCACAAACGTGTTCTATCTGTGAGTGTAAATATGTGCTTGTATGGATACAATTTTTTCATCCAAGATTTCGAGCGCACGGATCAACCGGCTCGAATGATTTTTAAGACATTCGATTCGTATTGATTTCGAGACGTTAATTAGTTTTCAGGAAAAGACATGTTCAGCCACAGAGGGCAAAGAGAACAAAAAATGGCAGTTTTTGAGTGAACAAAACACCAGATTCGAATGATTTAAACATTTTACTTGTATTGGCGAAGAGATTTTTTTACTAAGACAGGTGCAGCGATTTTGGTAGTTGCAGGGAAAAAGTTAAAATAAATATTTTTGGTGGTCTGAAATAATCATTACCAGTCATTATTATTCTATATGTACACACTAGCAGGCAGATAGACAGAGGTTATTAGATACACAAGCAAAAAGGTAAACGGGTGGACAGGTAGGCAGGTATAAAAGAAGACAAGTTGACAATTACACAGGTAGAATCTTAATGAAATAAACAAGTAGACTATTAGGCAGATAGATCATACACAAATTCAATATGGATTATATCGATTGTTTAAACATATCGGGAATTTCATGCAACTAGCTTTAGAGAAAAATGCTTTTTATATAGTGTAATTCTGTCATTATTAATAATAATTATTTTCCAGTCGTAAGATATGCAGATCTGTATGCGGCAACATTCTCTAATTGATTTACTACCCCTTCTCATTCATGTTTCGAGCGCCATCAATGCTTCTTCCACATGAGTCACTGTAAGCACACGAGCAAAGCTTTATTATGGATCCCCAAGATGGTATCATCGAGAACAAGAAACGCAAACGACTGGATAATACAGCTACGCCCGGAAAGGTATATTTGGGAATTCAAAATTATTATCTTTCTTTATTGCTTTCAAGATTTCTATCATTTGCGTTTTAAATGCCAAAAAAATGCATCTACAAAAATATAATAGTTCTTTTTTAATAATATACTTTACAATAGTAAACAGTTGCCAAATATGTCTAAGTGTTTATTTACTCTTAAAATTATATGGACTTTTGTAACATATTTAGGTTTTGTGCCGAATAACCTTCTATGTGCCGAATTTTTGTTTTGAAATTAGGAGAACAAATAACTATATAAATAATAATAAATAATGATATGCAGATGAAAAAAAATCTTTTTAAAATTTGTGTGACTGTCAAATCACAGCAGCCCATAAAGTTCGCACTTTTGTGAAAATATTATTTCAGGTTGAAAAGCCTAGCTACGTTATTGAAATAAATTTATGAGTCATCTCACAAAAAAACCATTCTAAAAAATTAGAATGTGGTTTGAAAACAATCAATTTTTTGTTTTTCGTAATCATACTGATATCGAGCTACGATATCGATTTCCACAAGGAAATATAGATACAAAATACGCTTCCAAGTAAAAACAGTCCTTTTTTAGCAATGCGGAACCTAATTAAGTAATATGAGCAATAGAAGATGAAGATTAATAGTGAAATTTTGTCAAATATAAGTAGTTAACCGTTGGGTTTGTAATTTAAATACTGTGTAAAAGAAGAATTTGAGCATAAAAGCTCATAGAACGGAAAGTCTGATTGCTGTTAAAGATGTGCATATAATTTTGACAAACGGAATCATAAACTGCCAATGAATAGCACGCGCCGCTGTGAGAAGTTCATATTCCCATATTTTTAAATAATTGAAAACTAATGCAATAAAATTCTGCTGAAGCCAAGCTAAAACAATGATTTCAGTTAATAAAAACAACAACAAATAATAATGGCAAGCTGGGATAATGGTTTTATGCGTAAAGACTTCTGAGCACCAAATCAGATCGTTTCCAATTATTTATCGAAGTAACTCGACTTCAAGCTTAGTCCAACACTTGGAAGTAATATTTTTCTTAAGTGTCAATAATTAAACTATTAAGGTTCCATACAGTGGCGGATCCAGCTTCGGCGTCAGGGGGGGGTCATAATTGAAAAGTTTTTATAGTCCTCAATAAGTATGCAAAAAAATATATATATATATATATATATATATATATATATATATAAGATAGAGCAGTGCATGAAGATTTGCGGGTAAAAAGGTCCACCACCGATATCTCAAAAACAAGGATTTCTTAACAACAATATTTGAAAGTAGAGGGAAAATGTACAACCAGCCATCACCCTGATTCTTACGACGTTAAAAAAAGCATTTTTACAAAACATAAATGAAATAAATCTTTATTTCAACTCTGCTGGTGAAATATTTGGACAAAATATCAAATCAAGATTATATACAGAGTTATCTCTGTAAAAATGTATCTATAAAATTCATATTTTTTATTGGTTGAATAATGTAGCTATTATTTCGTTAAATCCCTTTAAAATTAAAAATAGTAAATTGGATTGTTTGTCCTCTCGCCGTCCGATTTTACCCTGCCAAAATCTAGAAGACTATGGTATCTACCGTCAAAAATTTCTTTCAACACTTTATTACAAGAAAACGGCCAGTCCGATCTCTACCAACAACTCATCAGCACGATTTCCAATCAATATCATTCGAACGGTTTTTGAATTTTCAAAATCAATTCAGATCTGCGGGCAAAAAATGTGGACGAAAAATTTTTCACTTTTCTGCTATTTACAAAGAAACGACTTGGCTAATCGTCGCGCAAAATTGATAATCGCTTGTCCTCA
>NW_020537324.1:45241940-45281471 GCF_003426905.1 Ctenocephalides felis | reverse complement strand
AATGTTCTCCAACCACGAATCTTTTTTGATTTTAAAATATCGCCAAAGATATGATCGCCTATGTAAAAAACATCTTTACCTTTAGCTCCTATAAGTTCAGTAAATACATCACTCGATCCTGCAAATATGAAAGATTTGCTATAATATTAAATAAACACGATTAAAATAGACTAAAAACTATTAACCCTCCGTCGGTCGGAGTGGTCTGGCCAGACTTTTTTCGACTTCAATTTGAAAATAAATAAGAATATTAACTTTTTTATACTTCGAACGATCGGAGTGGTCTGTCTAGACCACCCATACTTTTGTATGAAATATGACGCGTTTGATCAGACTTTTGTCTTTTTTCTGGTATTTTCTATTCAAACTGCGTTTTATATATTATTTGCTATGTGTTGTAACATGAATGTTGGTTTTACACGTACACATATAAAAATGCATTAAAAACCTATCAAACTTATTGGTTATCGCAAACATTGAAAATCATATGAATAATGCGTACATTATCAACAATTTTTCTATCGGTACTGCGCGTTCGAAACTTTTTTCTTGCAAACCTGTAGCCGTAATTATGCAGTTCAATTGAAATTATATTTTCACTTTGAGTTTTACAGCTCATTCCAAGGGCGACCACCTCATTTCGTTTTCATTTGAATTTCACATTCATTTCGAAGGCGCCGCCGAAGAAGAATAAATATTGTTTTTCATTGATATAAAATAGAAAAATTAACAAAAAACAACGATTTTATTAGAGGCAAGCTCAACACATGCAAAAGACGGCAAGAAAAAGAAAAAATCAAACTATAAATATTTATTTCTAATAATCGTTATTATATAAGACACCAAAAACTCATTTATCTCATATAAATGCATGTAAAATGAATGGTGGTCCGGCCAGACTACTCCGACCGTTCGAAGGAAAATAAATCTCCGACCGACGGAGGGAGGGTTAATATATTCCTAGCATTTTGAGCATGAGATTTATTTCCAACGATGTTATCCTATACTTATTAATTTAATAAGAATAATTGAGAGACGTCGTGATTAGTTCCAGCCAAAGCCTCAGCCAAAAGACGAAATAAAAAACTGGTAAAATTTTTGGAAGGCGGGTGTAGATGTTTGGGATATTCAATAAAGAGGTATAAAAAATTGACATCTGTCGATCAAAAAAGATCATTACACATATTCACATCGATTATAAGATATTTTATAGAGATTTTAATAAGTAAACATTTTTTTCACATTTCTATGGGTTTCATATTTCTTCTCTAAAAGAGCTACGCAGCCAGTTGCGTTGTTTGCTTTGTTTTTAAAAAGAATTCAAGATTTTCAAAAAAAATCAAAATTAGATTTGAAACACTTTTTTTAAAAAACTTCTAAATTCTCAAAAATGTAATTTTTCAAAGTTTTCAAAAAATGTTGCTTTTTTGAAAATTTTAATTTCGGTACGGAAAGTTTCAGCAATTTGCCTTAAAGCACGGAGTTGAACTTTAGCACCATTATTTGAATTTTAGATTTATCTGATTTAAATATTTTAAACATTTAATTTTTTTATTATTATGATGGGGGGACGTGCGGATTAGTTTTTAACAAAGGCAAGTCCAGCCGTTTCTGAAATAATGAGCAAAAAGTGCAAAGATGGTAATTTTGAAAGAACGGGACACCCGATTGAAAGAATGATTAAAACAATCGATTCGTATTGACGGAGTGAAAAACTGACTACATTTCTGCAACGGCGAGTCCAGCGGCTTCGGAGATACAGAAATGCCATTTGATGGTCAAAAATAGTCCTTGAACATATGCACATCAAATATAAGTTATTGACGGAATAAAACATTGATTGGATTTTCATTACATTCGGTTCGTACTGTCGGCGAAATGTGCTAGTTAGTTTTTTCGAAAGGTAGGTCTTTCGGAGGTACGGAACAAAACTGTAGAAAATATATGCAGTTTTTGAGAGAATGGATCATTCGATTAAAATGATTCAAAAATCATATTCCCTTCCCTTAGTTGACGGTGTGAAGAAATGATTGGTTGTTGGGGAAAATAAAGCAAAATATTATTTTAGAAAAAATTTAAAATAAATATCCGATTTTATTAGAATTCAAAAATATGAAAACAAATATGAAAGTTATTCTAAAAGTTTCAAAATTTTGAAAAATCCTAAAGTTTTCTTATATAGTTAAAGTATATAATTTCAACTTTGCAAATCAATTCCGAACTATTTCATTATTTCACATCATTCTTTAAGAATGAGATAAAGTAGTACTTACCGCCACTATAGACTTGACCAGGTTGTAATGGTCCCATATGCGTGCCCACTTTTAACGATCCTGTTCGAGTGTCAACCTGACGCAAAATTGTACCTTCACCAAAGAAAAGAGGTTTGTGTGCATCTACCACTATTACGTCAAAGTAAGTTTTCCAGTCTCGATGAGGATCGTCTGGCTGTAATATCAATATTATTAAGTTACAAAATTATATAGTTTAAGCTAACGATATGCGATATTATTCATCTTATGCTTCTATAATTACTAGCTAAATAATTATACTTTGTTTTCAATTAGGCACAGGCATATGTACATTTTTAATTAAGCAAGAATGTCTGTTTCTGCGCTAAAATTCTGTTGATTTTTATTATACAACAGTAATGAATTTATTTCGATTACAAAAATGAAGTGTTTTTTAGTTGAACTTATCTAAGTAAATGAAAGTGAATCCGCAAATCATCCGTTTCATTGAAGTGCTCTTTGATAAACCACATTTTTTGTTTTTTGGTCTGACGTTAACACAAACAAAGCGGATGGTTTTCCAACTCATGAACAGGCAACGTATAACTGCCCATGTGAAAAATAATGATTTTCTAAATAATCTATTTAAAATTTATCCCGCAAACACTAAGCGATTGGCCTTGCGACTTGTTATTGCGAACGCAAGGCGAACCTGAAATTGCAATCGTTTGAAGTCAAACGGAAGACCAGTCGAAATCATTGGTATGTCACCAAATCGCCAGCAATTTTTGATTGAATGGTGAAATTCAGTGCGTGTACATCATTATTCTTTGCGGCAAGAATTGCTCGTTGACTTAACCAAGCATAATTCTGATAATTCTCACTAATGTCATTACTCGAATTTTTAATTAAGGTGCGTGAAGTTCCAGCGTCTTGCATTAAGGCACGATGCCATGCACAACTAATTTTCTTAGCTATAAACCTTGCGGAGCCCGAGACCTTTCCAACGAATGCAAAATTGTCGAAATCGGTTTGTGGGTTCTGGAGTTATATCGTCAGGAAGGAAAACCCGACTTACTTTTATATATAAATATAGAAGATATTCCACAATATGTAAAAATACTTACTCGTGCTCCATGAGAAAATCAAATAGATGTGTCATTATTCTATCCGTAAAGTTGTAGTCACTATTTGTCAATAAGAAAACTTTAGCTCCACTTTCTCGTATCCTGCTCAAAACCATTGGTAATCGAATGTCTTTTTTCACATATTGATCTAAATTTTCGACCGTCCTGCGTTTCAAATCTCCTTGAATGTGCACCCAGTCCACCGCTCCGCGTACATCTTGGAATATAGACTTGAACGACATGAATAAATTACCAGCTCTTACACCGGTAGATTCTCTAAAATTAGATATTATTTTATGATTAATGCAACCCAATGAATAAAATACAAATATAAAGTTGATATAATACATATCATCAAAAGTTTGCCATACGATACGTTAAAAGAAAATAAAACGATTAACTAAATAATGCGCATTTGTAAGTAGTGGGAGAGAAATTTCTTACATGAGTAGATGTTTGGAGAAGATGATGATTAAACACGACTAATGAATGAACAAATTGACATAAAATATCTCCAAATTCTTTAAGGACAAGTAAACAAACAAAAAAGAGTAATTAATGAAGCAGTTCTAAAAGCTTTAGATCCAATGTCATCAATTCAGACTCTCAAACTAGCTATATCAAAACATACCAAGTACTAGTAGAATTCTAAAATGATTCAAACAATTTCACAAGTACACGATATCAACTTCTATATAGAGCGAAGCAAAAACTTTATAATTTTAAAAGATATTGACATAAAATCAAATTAATTTGAAAAATTGCGAAATATTCTGAAACTAAGAGGTATACATTTAAAATAATTTCTAAGAAAAACTAAATTGAATGCAGTTGTCAAAAATATCAACCTCAGAACCCGTATACTTGCGGTACCTCAACTTTTTACAACTATACCTCAATATTATTGATTACTAATAGAAAGACATTTGCGATTGAGCACTATTGTAGGAAAATAGACCAGTCCAAGATTTGATCACATGCTAAAATTTAACGAATGCTTTAGTTGATACCTAGCGTTCAACAAACTTGTACTTTCGAACATTTACTGTGATTTGATTTCCTGCAGAACCAGGAAAGGCGATTCAAGTTTTTCTGGGTAGTTTATTAATTATATGTGGTGATTAATAACGGAACCGTGTGTGCTGTGTGGGCTTGAGCCCACCCATGAATCGCAAAAAAAGATAGGGCCTGAAATGGCTAAAAAAAAACGAACCCACTGCCTGTCTATCAAAAAAAAAAAACGAGCCCACCCATCAAAAATTTGCTTCCGATGCCACTGATCCTGCAGACTGATCACAACTAAATAACTGATCTTTACGAAAACAGTGACTTCCTAGACTTGCTCAAAACTATAAGGATACCTTCTTCTATACGCTACAGTGAATTTTTATTAGTCAATGATGTTAAGACTTTTCCAGTTACCGATATATACAGTCGAAATTTAAGGTTTCATTCATAACACGAGAAACAGAAAGCAGATGTAAAATTAAGTATACTTGAAGATCAATAAGGCTGAAGAAAATAGAGAGATGTAGTCTAAATTCAGCGAAATGAAAGATAAAGAAAGGGTTGCAGAACAAATTGGAAGAAAGTACAAAGTTTATTTCTGGAAACGTTGGAAAACGGCAACAACTGGCAAAGCAAAGTTGGAGAAAGTAATTAGAAATCCTTATATAGCAAAAGGAAAGGTGAAGAAGCTGGACCAGGATGAATATAATAGATATGAAATGTTTATTTATAAAAACTTACCTCGTATATTGCTTAGAATTCGTGAAATAGTCAATTAGGCATGCTAGCAAAATGTTTCTGGAAGATTGAATAATGTGTTCAATACGTATACTCGTGATTCATCTAATTGTAAAAATTTATTCGGGTAGAGTTCATATACTTGGGACCTAAAAGTTTAGAAATTTAGAACATATCGTTGAAAAAAATTTTTCATAAGATTTTAAAAACTTACGGTTTTAAAAATTCAAATCCGTGAACACATACTAGAATATTACCATAGGCATCCACTTTTAAAAGATTACCATACAATGTGTCGAACCACAATCCTCTGAAAAGACAACATACGATTTTAGGCAAAACTAGCTGTAAGTGGAATTCTGTCTTAAGGCAATTAGGGCATCGTGCCTTAAGGCAAATTGCTGGAACTTCCCGTACCAAAAATTATTATTTTTTTAAAAACGATTAACATTTTTGAAAAAAATTTACTTCGAAATAATTAGATTTTTGAGAAACTAGGAATATGACAAAAAATTACTTTTTTTGAAAAAAAAATTTTTATTTGAAAAAAAAAATTTTTTTTTGAAAGATAAATTTTTTTTTTGAAAACAAACTATTTTTTTGAAAAGAAAAATGTTTTCTTCATTTTGACATATTTTGGAAATTCGAAACTTTTTTTCAAAGCAATCGTACTGCTTGAACTGCATAGAGACGAATTGTCACAGCGCAAGTGCCGCGCCGCCGTCTAACGCATAAACATTGGTACGGAACCCATAGAAATGTAAAAAAAAATTATACTTATTGTTAAAATTTCTATACAATATCTGATAAATTGATGTGCATATGTCTAATCATCATTTTTAACCGCCGAATGGCATTTTTTTTTTTACTTTTTTTATTAGATTTCCGAAACCGCTAGACCTGCCTTCATGAAAATTTGATCAACTCTTCATCTTGCCAATACAAGTAAAATGTTTTTTGAATTATTCAAATCGGACGCTCCGTTCTCTTAAAAACTGAGTTACCGTTTTCGGCACTTTTTGCCCCGTATCTTCGGAACGGCTAGACCTAACTTTGCCAAAAACTAATCAGCACGTCTCCTTATCAGTACAAATCGAATGTTTTTTGAATTATTCAAATCGGTTGATCCGTGTTCCCGAAATCGTCGACGAAAATTTGTATCCGCACATACATACACACACATACATACATACACACACACACACACATACATCCATTTTTTCTAAGGTATGCCAAAATGTTCAAAAACCTCTGAAACGTAAAGATATATAAAAATTTTCATTTTCGATTTTTTTGCGATTACTATAACTTACCCTACGGGAAGTTAATACCCTACGGGAAGTTAATTACTGGTATAATTCGTGAAAGTTCTAAAATTGCACGAAATGTACTAAACATGACAAAAGTAGCGTTATATTATATTATGCTTGAAAATCTTTAATCAACCTAACAATTATTATTATATTAAGTTAACCTTACTAATCTTACCTAACAGGAAATGATGGATCATATTCAAATTCGGTTATTTCTTGTGGATAGCCAAGGCTAACCATGCGTTCCTTAATCAGGTTGAATCCAAGACATTCATATTGCGGCGATTTATATTCTGCAAAAATATAAATATATTGATCTATATGTATAATATTTACGAGACCGCCATTCAGTGAAATGAAATGATTGGTATCAATTAGCGTTATGCAATTAAGTACAGTTATGATTAAACCAGGCAATTAATACTTTGAATTGAATTGAATTAAATATTATTTTGTCAAGTTGAATTTAATAATTGTGTGCAGATGAAAATGTAAGAGCTGTTTTATCGCGATTAAAGACAAATATTTTTAAAATGAAAACATTTTATCATATTTTGCCATCACTCATTAAAGCATTACGGCTAATATCAGAATATTTTAAAAATTACGAAATGAGTATTGTTGTATAATTGGTATATTTTAGTAGCATCAATATATAGTCATTAACAACATATATGTAGCTTTTGCCTTACAGCAAGTTGTAAAATATTAGCAATATGTTGAAATAATAAAATAATAACGAAAGAAAATTTCTTTAAATAAAATTTTCCTAATATGTTAGATTCTCAACTGATATTTTTTAAATAGATTTTGAATTCCTCATATTGATTTAAATAGTTGCGAAAAGAAATGTAGTGCGATAATATTTAATATTTAACCATGCAAAAATATGAATAAGACTTCAATTAAAACTTTTGAAATATTTATCAATTCTTCTGATTCTAATTTATCCCTCTCAAAATAATCCCTCAAGGATACAATGCAACTATGCCAACGCATTTTCCAATTTTCAAAACAGTTTTACAACTATGGTTGGAGTGCGGACTATCTTAAACTTAATATTAGGAGCTAAAACTTCAGATTTTTTTATCAATTAAGTAAGCATTTGAGCCCCTGGGAGCAAAGAAATTCGAAATGGAAAGAAAAGGGCAACACAATTGAACAATATGAAAAAATATTTACCTGCCAAAGTATAATCCATATCAAATCCATAAAACTTTATATTTTCTAAATGCAGACTGCGATTGACAAAGATCCTGCAAAAATCATTAATAATTGTTAAGAATTTCATAAAGAACTACTATATATACATATATATATATATATATATATATATGTATATATATATATAGCAGTCGAGTCTAGATGCTCGGTATGGGCGTGCTTCTAGCTTCACAATGATGTATTTCATAACTTTTAGTAAAATTAGTTTTCAAATCTTTTAGTTATTCATAATTTTTTCTAAAAAATGTTTTTTTTCTCTAATATGTTATTAAGTTTAATTTTTTAAAATAAATTTTTGTTGAGTGTTTTTGTCCTGTGTTGCTGAATGATGACACGCATCTTGTGTCGAAACGTATAAATAAAAGTTTTTATACTTTACACCTTTTTTATTTCGACGAATGGGCTGCTAGTTACTTTGAAATATATATATATATATATATATATATATATATCTTATATATAAAAACGGAGCTCTCTTTCAAATGTCCAAGTAAAACGCGAAAACGGCTGAATTGAGTTGACCAGTCTTAGTCTTGAAAAATTCGTGCTAATCAGTAGGTGGTCGAAAAGGTGAGATATTATTTCAAAATTGCGTAGAAACTTTACATTTTTAATTTGAAATTTTTTATAGAAGCGTACCTTGAATAAAACAATGGACGGTGGCTAATACGTGAAATGTCAAACGTTTTTGACAGATGATGTTTAATTACTTTTAATAGGATGTTCTGCGTAAATATTATTTAATTATGATTAAATTGTAGTAAGTAGATTTGTTCGTAGTTTTATTTATATACAAAAACGTTAGTAAACGGGCCGCAAGTGTTACTAGAAACTCAAAATATCAATCTTTTTTAAAATGTTAATATGAAAATGCACTTTTTAGCGTTGTAGCACTCTTTTTTTGCAAATCATATTTTTCTCAAACACGGTGCTCTGAAAGATCTCATTTGTATAATTATATACTCATTGGTATTTATAAACCATTTTCTAGGTTATATTATTTTTTTATTTATGTTATTTCAATTCAGAACCTAAATTTGGTATCTATCAAAGGGACATTTTGTCGAATAACGTTTTCCCAGTTATAATTTCCCAGAATTTATCGAAAAATAGACAGTAAAATATGAAGGTCCGGGGTTAAAAACGTTCACCACCAATGTGTCAAAAACCAGTGAAGTTAAACATTGTTTAGCTCAATATTTGAATGTAGAGGGAAAAAAATGTATAACCAGCTATAACCTTGATTCTCATGACCATGCTATCGAGAGATAAACGTTAATTCTTGAAAATCCATAATAAAAGTATTTTCTACCGTTGGTAGCTTTTTTAGCATTAGTTAAAAGTGTAATTATTTTGTAAAATACCTGTAAAATTAAAATAAGACATTAAACCTGTTTGCCATCTGGCCATTTCAAGTTACTCCGCCTATAGGATAAAAAGTTCTATAACAAATTTTTGAAAGATAGCAAGAAAGCACATTTTTTCAATGATGAAGTAGCTGACAGTTTTACTGAACGTAGTCAGATAATTGTTCGTTTGAAATGTGTTATTTGTTGTGATATAATTAGCTTAGTTTTCGTGATATAGTTGATATTTGCTCAAAGTCAAATTGGACCATTGTGCTTCGCTCTGCTCTACATATATACTTTTTATTAAATTTACTTTAATTCATAGATTGTTACTTGAAACTTTTCAAAAAGCAGGTCAAAGAAGAAATACTTGATTCATTTTCTATCTTTTCTCGCAGAAATTTTAAAATTTTGTATTAGCTCAGTAGTATTATTTACAATTATACACAAAATGCAGAATCCAAAAAGAATCTGAAAAACTTTAAACGTAATCAATAAGTTGGATTGGATTTTACCATGTTTTCTATAAAAAGTGTACAAAACTTCCAGTTTGATTGTATTGACAAAATATAGGCAAACTAATGGAGTTTGTTGTTTTTATAATGCCTCATTGTATATAGCATTCAAACAACACATCCTTATACACTTAAAGTATTAATATTTTTGATTCTCTAGAAATTGTTTAGAATATACCTTACTTAGCAAAACAACGTTTGCCGGGTCAGCTAGTATATAAATATATATATATATATATATATATATATATATAAATATATTGATGAGTTATTTAGAATCGGGCAGTAACACCAAGTAAAAATCTAAAGTAGTTTTGAAATACTTTATTTATCCATACGTTTCGGTCTTCATCGAGACCGTCATTCAGTGGAAAACAGAAATTAATTATACAAAAATACACTACACTATTACACTGTGATAAACCAAGCTATTAATAACTGGAACATTTAAACTAATTATTTTTTGACAATTTTTGGTTACATTCTAGTGTGTACAGATTTCTAGACTGCAGTATTTAGACTACACACTAGAATGTAACCAAAAATTGTCAAAAAATAATTAGTGTGAATGTTCCAGTTAGACGCCGCGCCGCCGTCTAACGGATAAGCATTGGTACGGAACCCATAGGAATGTAAACAAAATTTATACTTATTGTTAAAATCTCTATAAAATATCTGATAATTTGATGTGCATATGTCTAATGATCATTTTTGACCACCAGATGGCATTTTTTTAAACTTTTTTTACTAGTTCTCCGAAACTGCTGGATTTGCCTTCATATAAATTTGATAAGTTCTTCATCTTGTTAATACAAGTAAAATGTTTTTTGAATTATTAAAATTGATATCTTCGGAACGGCTAGACTTGCCTTTGCCAAAAACTAATGAGCACGTCCCCTTATCAATACAAATCGAGTGTTTTTTTACTTTTTGCGATTACTATAACTTACCCTACGGGAAGTTAATATTGGATTTCTTTTTACTTTACCTAATATTTTAAATAAGTAAATATATGTGTGAATTTGGTAAAGGTAAAGTATTTACAATTTCTTAATAGCTCATCATTTTTATAACAGTATTCGTGTTTAATTGAGACTAATTTGATTACGTCATTACTATAATGAAATAAATAAAAATCGATCTTACAAATTAGTTGTAAAATCGTAAATATTTGTTCATGAATTGTTCTGTCTCTTTAAATTTAAAAATAATAGTTGATTTTTAAAAAAACTATATAACACGTGATTGCAATCTAAATAGAAATTGTTAATTAATCGATCTAAAGAATCGGCAAATCTGGCAGTATTCTACCAGATTTGCCGATGAAACCAACCGTGATTGTAAAATTATTTACGCTTCGACTCATTTCTAATCAAATTTGATTAACGTCATGTTAGTAATTCATTATGGTTTATCCTCGAGGCATTTTTTTTTTAAATTTCAGTTTCTACTATTGTGTTAAGATAGAAACTTGTTGAATAACATCTTGTTAACCAATAAAGTTGGTCTAAAAAAAAAGCATAATTTTTCAGTAGGATTTACTTTTACGCGCGAAAATTGATGGACGGGATAGACCCTTGCATATAGGTACTCTATATTTTGACCTCTTGATTAACTAATTTATCTAATACAAAAATGTAAAACTAATATGATATATAAATCAACACGATTTACAAATATTTCAACAATCAACCTTATTCTTATCACACCAGAAAATAATTTATTACAGCGACAGGAATTTTTACGAGCAATTAGTGATTCAGTGATAAATAATTACTGATTATAATTCCATTACTTCATGAAAACATAAAGAACATTACAAAAAACTTGAACTAGTTGTAAATAATTCCAATATAATAATACAAAAGTTATAAGTACAACCTAATACCATACTCTGTTAAATTAAGAATAAAACTAGTTGTAGATGGAATTTCTTAAATATTTAAATAATCGACTTAATCAATAAGAAATTATTATATTAATTTATTAATGATTTGTAAGTATCCTGAGTTGCTGTAGAGAACAGACAGACAGAAATAAAAATGTTATTCATTATATTTGTATATATACGATACAAATATAATGAATAAAATTTTTATTTCTGTCTGTCTGTTCTATACAGCAACTCAGGATACTTACAAATTCAATGTATACATTGAATTGAATGTGGGTTTTTCTACCCTGAGGAGGTATTCTACCCAAAAATTTTCTTAGTTTTACAACATATTAATATTTGTATAATATTTTATATATTATTATACAAGGACAAAAAAAAGGAGACAATTTTTGTCTCCTGAAAAAAATATCCTATTGCCAGTGGTGTATTGCTTATGTATTTACTGCGGGTTCGATCAGGTAGTTAGGCATGGCATAATTCCCGTACCAGATCATTTCTGATGTGTACTGGCCTAACGCGCGGATGGAACTATTATCGTGATCCCTACACTTGCGGTAAAAATTCTCGGTGAGCTTTTTTATGTGTTCGAGTATGGTCGGTATGTCCGTCTGTTCGTGTAAATATTTCGTTGAATAGTAGTGTCTCGTCAGTGGGTCCCTTGATTTGTCTAGTACCAATCTCAGTGCTTTGTTCTGTGCTATTTGTAGTCTCCGTCTGTTGTTCTTGGTTGTCGCATTCCATGCCGGAGCGGCGTATGTCAGTAATGGTCTTATGAGTGTCAAGTAAAGTGTCCGCTTGTTCTTCACGCTTAGCGGGCTGTTGTGATTCAAAAGAAGTCTCAGTAGATTCATCATCCCGTAAGCCTGTCCAATTTTTGTATTCGTATGTTTTGTGAAGCTGAGTCTATAGTCCAAGGTTACGCCAAAGTATTTGACTTCCTTGGACCACTCAGCTTCATGGCCCATTACCTTTAGTTTCGTCAAGTCAGTAAGTGTAATGGACCAACGGCTTTTTGTAAAGAAAATTGCTTCTGTTTTAGAAGGATTAATTTTAATTTGCCATTTTCCGTGTAATCAGTCAGGGCGTCTATATGTCTTTGTATTTTTGTAGTCAGTAGCGTTGGTGATCGTGATGATCTGTAAATGGCAGTGTCGTCAGCAAATGTCAGCAGTGTTGTGTCGGCGTCAGTGGGCATGTCGTGGATGTAGACGTTAAACAAGGCGGTCCCAGGATCGAGCCCTGCGGCACTCCCGCTGTCACTTGTTTAATCGTCGAGGGTGTGTTGTCTACTTGTACTGTAAAATTACGGTCTGTGAGGTAAGAATGGAGTAGTTTTGTGATGTATGGTGGAAAGTTAAGCGTTATGAATTTATATATCAGTCCGTCCATCCAGATGGTGTCAAAGGCCTTCTCGAAATCGAGCAGCACCAATCCGGTATGGTTTCGTCTTTTGAAGTTGAGTACAGTGTTTTCTATTAGCTGTGTGAGTGGATGTAACGTAGAGTGCTGTTCCTTGAAGCCGTACTGTGTGTCTGGTATAATCTTGTTTCGTCTGATGTGTCTGTTGATGCGTTTGAGCAGTATCTTTTCGGTAACTTTGCTCATTGTATTGAGGAGGCTGATTGGTCTGTAATTTTGCGGAGAGTCTGGCTGTTTCCTCGGCTTCAGGATAGGAAATATAGTTGATGTTTTCCATGAAGCAGGAAAGTGGCCTTTAGCCATTATACGGTTAACCAGTCGTGTAATCAGTATGTATGCGTTTGTTGGTAATTGTTTCAGTATAATATTTTGTAGTCCGTCCGGTCCGGGTGCTTTCCTGTTCGGTAGTTTTCTGATCGTAGATTTTATTTCAGAAACTGTGGCAGGGTCTATTCGTAAGTCTTTGTCGTTAAATTGTTTAGTAAAATTTTGAATAGAATTGCGTACGTCTCGTCTTAAGTCTGCGTTGGACATGTCGGCGTTTTGTTTGTGTATGTTTTCAAAGTTTGTGGCCAAAATTTCTGCTTTGTCTGCTGGTGCTGTCGAGATAATAATGTGCCAAACTATATTGCAGAGTATTCAATTTCGTACAATTTTTTTTATTAAAAATTGAAAAACGCACACATACTTACTACATACACAAAGTATTTTCGTAAAGGGCGGCCAATTAACTGAAATTATTAATAGTTTTCACAACCATTTTTCGTAGAATTATGATATTTTAGTATGTTCAATAAGACCATATAAATATTCATTAAAATCGGCGTTTTTTTAAATAACAATTACTAAAAAACGGACAGGCCTATCTTTATTAAAAAGTAATCAACACGATTGCCAAATGATATCATTAAATTTCCAAAATTTAATAAAATTCAAAAATCGTTTCATACACACACACATTCTTTTTCCAAATTTGGTCTCATTGGATTTAGAATGATTTGAAACGCCGAGGAAACATAAAATTAGCTAATTAGTTAATAAGAAATGAGTATGATGTATGTATTTCTATCTTAGCATATTTAATTAATATGAGTTCTCAATCAGAGTAGTTCAAAATGAAATCGACAATGAATAAATATCTTCAATACAGTCGCATAACTGGAGAATGTTATATATATATATATATATATATATATATATGTATATATATATATGTATATATATATATATATATATATATATTTAATTCGACATTTCGTATATGTACCGAGATGTTTTTGAAGCCTTATTATTATTGATATCTAACCTTCTGACTCATAATTGGATCTATGAACACGCAATATCACAACACGTGAGAATAATTAATTAAATATTTGCATTTTATTACGAATGGAAGTGATTTTTCCATGCTAAGTCTTATAAATTAAATTGCAGATTGGATTACTTCGCCGAATCTAGTCATATCAAATCACTATCATAATCAAAATATGTACGCTTATTATCAAATAGCTAAAAATTTCTAACTTGTAGACATAATTTAAAAAACTTAAATTGGATTTCGGATTTTTAAATATGAAAGGATTTCAATATTTTTGTTATTAAAAGACTACCAACACACTGCCAAATCCATGTATATAAAGATTTTTGAAATATGCGGTAAAACCGAAAGTGTTTTTAAACGTGATATTACTAAATAGTTTAAAATAAATATAAAAAGTTAATTAGATAAATTAAAATTAGAAAAAAAATTGCATATCAAATTAATTTATTTCTAAAAAATACGCCAATTTCTATTTTAATTGTTTAGCCTGTAGATCACAAGCAGTTTGTTCAATATTTTTCAAGAACTAATCAGATCTTCACTCTTATCATGAATCAAATGACTTTGTTCTATTCAATCGATTCATAAAATCTCATGATATAGTGCAAAAGAATAGTTATCATTATGCTATATCAATGAATTGTTATTCAGAAATGAAATATCTACTAACTATATGTAAATTGTATATTTGCTTAAATAATCTAGTTGATCATTAATAAGGATTCACTTATTTAATGAATAGGTTCCAAAATTCCGAAACTTCAGAATTAGACAAAAACGAAATTCACAATGAATTAAGAAGGAACAATTCAACTGACAAAAAAAACAAAATTGATTAATGCAAATTTTAAATAATATTTTTCGAGAGTATTTAAAATTTTAAAATATATTCACAATTTTACTAAGAGATTTTAAATTGAATTTTGACTGTTGCCACTATGTTTTATACGTACTATTTTTTGCTTAATATGCTTAACGTGCTTTGCCACTCATCCTTTTCAAACATATTTGATTCAATGAAAAAAGCGCAACTGTGATTAACAAAATAGTTCGGGTTGCTCTTCATAAAATAGAAAATACATTAATCACTTTAATGAATAAATAATTAACTAAATTTTTGCATGAGGTAGTAAGGATGATTTTCAATGTTCTCTCGATGCCCTAGCACATATATATTGGAATCCCCGAGTATTATTGTTCGTAGTAAAAAATAATATCTTTGATTACGGTGTATAAACTTTTTTACTTCCCTAGGGTAAACAAACGCAAAAAATGAAATTTTTTGCAAATCTTTACGTTCCAAAAATTTCTGAACAATTTTAGCATACCTTAGAAAAAATGGATGTAAGTGTGTGTGTTCATATATATGTGTAGTATGTATGTATGAGTGAATAAATTTTTCTTTGCCGATGTTTTCACAGATCAACCAATTCGAATAATTCACAGAACATTCGATTCCTACCGATAAGGAGAAGTGCTGATTAGTTTTAGACTGAAGCAGGTCCTGTCGTTTCGAAGATACAGGGCCAAAATGGCAATTCAGTTTTTGAGAGAATGGAGAGACCAACTTGAATAAAAGAAAAAAACATTTTACTTGTATTGAACTGAAGAATTGATTAAATTTTTGGGAAGGCAGGTCCTGCGGTTTCAGAGATATCGAGAAGCAAGTTTTGAAAAATTCCATTCCAGTCAGGCATATGCACCTCAAATTATCAGAAATGTTATAGAGATTTTAATATGAAGTAGAAATTTTGTTTATATTTTTAAAAGTTCCGTACCAAGATTTATACCGTTTAACCGTTAGACTGCGACCCGGTGCTTACATGCTTCGATATTTTGTTACGCGAATGCTTTGAAAAAGAAAAATCTACTAGTGGGCAATGGCACAAGTAAAATGTTTTCTAAATCATTGAAATCGGGCGCTCCGTTACTTCAAAAACTGATTTACCATTTTTGGCACTTTTTACCCCGTATCTTCGAAACGGCTGGACCTGGCTTCGCCGAAAAACTGATCATCACGTCTTCCCATCAGTAGGAATCGAATGTCTTTAAATCATTCAAATCAGTTGATCCATGCGCCCAAAGTCGTGGACGCATACATCCATTTTTTCTAAGAAATGCCAAAATGTTCAGAAACCTTTGAAACGTAAAGATTTGCAAAAATTTTCGTTTTCAATTTTTTTGCGATTGCTATAACTTACCTAATGGGAAGTTAAAATAATTCAAATGTTTACATTTTTTTTTTAAAAAAGTAAAATAATTCAAAATTTTATAAAAATTTCTAAATTCTCAAAAAAAAATTTTTTTTCTAGATAATGTTTTAAAATGTTTAACAATCATATAATTTTAGTCTTATAATATTTCAAAACGTAACTGCTTTGAAAAAATTTGAAAAAAAATCAAATGTTTTCAAATTTTTAAAAAAATGTTAGAAGGCATTCAAAATTTTCAACAAATTTAAAAATTATTGTGTAAGTTTGATGAATACATACATACAAATGAAACTTTAAAGTTTTATAAATCAGTATATCGTTCTTATAGTATAGTATATAGTTATGTAATATAGTATAATATATACTTTTTGTTAGTTGTGCTGCTCAGATTTTCAGTCTCTTTATTTTAGTATGCGTTTGCGTTCTCTAATTATCGGTCAAGATTCCTTATAAAACGATATAAAATTTTTTGCAAACTAATTTATTCTCATATTTTCTCTTCGATTGAACGCTGATTTAAATAGACAACATCAACGTGCGAGTAATGGTCTGTAAATATATTCTGGACGAAAGTTTATCGTTACTAGTTCAGCGCAAAAATAAATGCAATTAACCACTTTGTATCATAATCAATGACGCAAATTTAAAAACAATGCAACTTACTACGATAAAACTATTGGTATTTATAATTAATCCTGTATGTAAATTGGAATATCTTTGCGATTCTTAACTCAATATCAATGGAAATATAACTAACAAGTAAAATAAAACGTAATAAAATCAACCCAAATCAGTCAATAAAAACAAAAATCATTTAAATATTTGAAAAAAAAATCTAAAATATTTTACAGGCTTCGAAAACCATACCGTCTATTTATTGATATTTAACAGTTTATGTGGGAACAAAACATGAGTTTGTGTAGCAAGTTCGACCCACGAATGGCTAGCGAAAGGAAAAATTTACATTCACAAACCCACATACTTTTTCTAATTTTTGTAGCCATAGATACAGACCCACCAGAATCATCGAAAAAACATAAAATTATCAGGTTAGGTTAGACATTCTGGTGAAAACATAAACATCTTTTTCGGGAAGTTATTAAATGACTGATAACATTGCTGACTCATACGATTATGCGCAAACAAAAATACAGGTCATAAAATAATTTTTATTTTTTATAGTTGCAATATTTTTCTTTATAACTCTAGTGTATATAGTCATCTGAAACTATCTTTATTGGTAATCAATGTGATATCAATAATAATTTGCCCTGCATTGATATAAATACACACGCCGCAAATGATTCTGCGAGGTACGCCAAAATAATCTTCCTTGATCTTGAAAAGATCTTGAAACGTAAAAATATCCATTTTCAATTTTTGTCAGCTTCAATAATGTTTTGTCAAATTTATGTTTAAAGGATTAAATCATCTTATAATCTACTCAAATTATATGGTACATACAGTTACTTTTTATTGATAACAACATAAACTATACTAAATGTATGATAATTCAAGCAAATGAGTTCTTGTACCTTACTGTGTAATATATTCAATTTATAAAGAAAACTTGTTGTATTAACTTTCCGTAGGATGATGAAATCGAAAATGATTTTTTTGCATTTTTTCACTGTCTTCCTGTCTTCCTGTGTGTACATGTATGTATGTGTGTTTGTTTGGATACTATTTTTTGTCCACGATTTTGAGAGCACACCGATTTGAATGAATCAAAAAACATTTGATACGTACTAACAGGGAGTTTTTGGTTCAATTAGTTTTTGGCAAAGACAGGTCGAGCCGTTTCGAAGATACGGTGCAAAAAGGGCCAAAAATGGCAATTTGAGGGACTGATTTGAATAATTCGAAAACTTTTCATTTGTATTGATGAACTGAAAAACTGATGAACTTTTTGGGAATGCAGGTTCAGCGGTTTCAAATATGTAGAAAAAAATGCTCCAAAAAATGACATTTGCTTTCCAAAAATGATCATTGTACATATGCATATCAAATTGCCGTATATTTTATAGAGGTTTTAATCATAAATAATAAGTACAAATTTTGTTTACATTTCCAAAACGTGACCGCTTTGAAAAAATTTAAAACAAAATTCAAATGTTTTCAAAATTAAAAAAAAAATGTCATAAAACATTCAAAATTTTCAACAAATTTCAATATTATTGTACCTACTTGTTTTCAAAGTCAATAGTAAAAAAACGAGTAGAAGTAAACTGTGATTTTCGATCGCAATTGTGCAAATTTTGAATTTGTAGCTTTTTTGCAGTTTCCATGTTATTGAGAGAAATAAAATTGAAAGAAGATAGGCAGATAAGTTGATAGGTAAATAGGTGAAAAATTCATTACCAAAATACTTTATGATATTACTAGCTGTACACATTTACGCTTTGCCTTGTTTCATATTCAATTAAAAATTTGGACAAAAAAGCCAGTCTACCAGTTTCTTTCAGTCTACTTGTCTATATGAATATCTTCATCTATCTACCTCTCTTTACCTGTCTACCACTCTGCTAGTCTATTAATCGCCAATTAAATACAAAAGATATAATTAATATAATAATTCTTACAAAACAGGGGTTTTTAGTAAGAGTTTAAAAATTTAGACTTATATGTGTTTTTATGTACGCATTATAAAAAAATAAAATTTGACCGAAATAATATAAAGAAAGACTTCGGGGTGGCCAACCCCTACCACTTGGCTTCAATTAAAATATCCGATAACCTGTCAGGAGATTTACCTTACAATTTCCAAAATTTTCACGGCGATCGCACATATGGTTTATAAATGCATAAGTCCATTGTATATATATATATATATATATATATATATAATATATATATATATATATATATATATATGTGTGTGTAATATTTAAAATTCATGTTATTTATATACGAATTGCGATTTGACTAGTCTCTAGTAATTTGATCGTGATTTATATTTTATGCCTAATTAATTTTTCAAACACTTTCAGAAAATATTTTTCAAGTGTTTACTGTAAACTGTGAAGTTGATTATTTAAAAAAGTTTACTTTTACTATCATAAATGGTTAAACTTCTTGAACATATTTTCAAATATTCTAAAAAGTAGAGTTAATCGGTGAGTGCAGCCCATATAATTCTGTGTTCTATACATATGTATATAAAAATTTATTGAATTATGCGTATAATGTCACGTTTAAAGAAAGAATTTTGTTGCTGTAAGCATTTATTTATTTATGGCCGGTACTTTCACTATTGCTTAGTCACGTTGGCGGTTGAATATGTAAACGACCATGTATCTGTGCTAATCTCTATTGTCATGGGAGTCGAACATATAATAAATATCTTTTTATGTTTTTTATATCGCATTAGAAATGAATGAATTTTATAATGCGAGAAAATAACATTGACGTTTTTATAATTTAGTTTGGGAAAGTATGAATATTTTTACTAATATTTTTTTAAATTTTTGCTTGGTAATTAATGTACTTTTGCATCCAATGAAATATATAACATTTTTTCAGAAAGATTTTAAAGATTGGTCGAACTTATATAAACAAGAGTAACTTATATAATAGTTTAGCCATATAAAAAAGTAACTGTAAATGTGGAAGGGTGGTATATAAGTGAAAGGGGTTATTTTACATCAAATATATGGATGGTTTACCCACTGCAAACAGTGCTACATATGAATTGTAAGGAGGCGTCCATTAATCACGTGAGAGAGTTTTTAAGGATTTTTTTGACCCCTCCTCCCCCTTGGTGATACATGGTGATATTCAACATTACCCCTCCTCCCCCACCAAAAATCACGTGTATTTTTAGTTACGCAAAAAAACCGTACAATTTTTGATTTCTTTTTTGAAAATGTTTGATTTTTTCTAAAAAAATCAGTTAAAAAATAAATACACGTGATTTTTTACTATACCCCTCCCTCCACCACGTGATTTTTGGTTGTAACTGATTTGGCCACGTGATATTTCGTGATTTTTGTCAAACCTCTACCTCCCCCTAAAAACGTCACGTGATTATTGGACGCCCCCTAAGTGCTAGCCTAATCAGAAACTAATTTCATTTAAATTTAAATGGCTCATTTGGGTATTCAAGGTTTTGATATGACTATTATGGAATAGGGATTTATGGCAGGAGAATAAAATTTTGAGTTGTTTTGCAATTTTGCATTATAAAAAATAATTCAGATTTTATTTTTCCAAAATTTGCTATCAAAATACCTCATCCTCAAACCCCTGTTTCGTAATAGTGTATATTTTGCTGTATTATAATTCAAATTATTCTTGAGCTCATTTACAAGCATAAATTTTACTTAAAAAAAAAACAATTTAATTTTATCAAGGGTTGTCCACCTGCAATGTTTAATTCTCGTTCTTTTTTTGAAAAATAAAATAAAACTAGCTGTAAGTGGAATTCTGTCTTAAGGCAACTAAGGCATCGTGCCTTGAGGCAAGTTGCTGGAACTTCCCGTACCAAAAATTATTATTCTTTTATAAACAATTAACATTTTTGAAAAAATTTTACTTCGAAAAAATAAGATGTTTGAGAAACTATACATTGGACAAAAAATTACTTTTTTTGAAAAAAAAAATTTTTTTTTTTTTTATTTTTTTTTTGAAAAAAAAATTTTTTTTCTTTATTTTGACATATTTTGGAAGATCTAAACTTTTTTTAAAGCAATCGTACTGCTTTAACTGCATAAAGACGAAATATCAAAGCGCGTAAGCGCCGCGTCGCCGTCTAACGCGTAAACATTGGTACGGAACCCATAAGAATGTAAACCAAATTTATACTTATTGTTAAAATCTCTATAAAATATCTGATAATTTGATGTGCATATGTCTAATGATCATTTTTGACCGCCAAATGACATTTTTTTTTACTTTTTTTATTAGATCTCCGAAACCGCTAGACCTGCCTTTATGAAAATTTGATTGGTTTTTCACCTTGTCAATACAAGTAAAATGTTTTTTGAATTATTAAAATCGGACGCTCCGTTCTCTTAAAAACTGAAATACCGTTTTCGGCACTTTTTGCCCCGTATCTTTGGAACGACTGGACCTGCCTTCGCCTAAAACTAATCAGCACGTCTCCTTATCAATACAAATCGACTGTTTTTTGAGTTATTCAAATCGGTTGATCGGTGTTCCCGAAATCGTCGACGAAAATTTGTATCCGCACATACATACACACACATACATACACACACACACACACACACACACATACATCCATTTTTTCTAAGGTATGCCAAAATATTCAGAAACCTTTGAAACGTCGAGAAATGCCAAAATTTTCATTTTCGATTTTTTTGCGATTACTATAACTTGCCCTACGGGAAGTTAATAAGTTTACAGAAAGAATTATTGGAGGAATTTAGTCACTAACATCAAGACACGAGAATTTTGAGATTGATAACCATAAAACCAGAGACCTAAACTTATTGATAGAAAAATATGTTGGAATATTGGAAAGCATTATTAGCAATAATAAAATCTAAAAGAAATATTTAAAAAAATATAGTTAAACTAAAAAATAATGAAAATTTCCATTTATTTGTGCATAAATTTTCTGATAAATTTGTATAACTTTTGAAGATTCGTAAATCGATTGTTAGAACTTATTTTTGCCAGTTAATAGTATGATATATCCAATGTTATAAAGCACTAGCTTGACGCCTACTTAAATATTGCCATTGCCGTTGATTTTTTGCAAATATCATTCTAAAATAATAATCTTAACACTATTATAACTTCGAAAACTTTCAAATCGATAAATCTAATAGTTGCATAAAAATTGCTCGATATACCAATCGAACCGGTCCCAGACAAACACCTACAAGAAAAAAGTATATATTTCTCCAGACATCAAAGTTATTTTTTTGGAAAAGTTATGCAATAACTAAAAAAATGAAATGATTATTGTTATCACAATAACCATAGCCAGAAGTCTTACATTCAATCCTTACATTATTCATAAAGTTGTCTCATTGCCAATGATCAGTTTATCATGATACATTATTGCCAGCGATTGAAATCACGTCGGAATACGAGACATGTTCCATTTTGAAACCATTGGTTGAAATGAAATCAAATTTAGAAAAAATAGAACATACATAGGATAGAGCGAGGCTGAAAAGGCGGGTAAAAAGGTCCACCACCGATCTCAAAAAACCAATCGAGTTAAGAACTTTTTACCAACAATATTTGAAAGTAGAAGGAAAAAGATATATATCCATTGCCATTGATTCTTACGACGTTGCTATCGAAAGAAAAATGGTAAAGTTTGAAAATCCATAACAAAAGTACAAATTTTTGGTGTACTTTATTTGATTGTTTTATACAATGTATTGTTAATTTTAAATTAGATTGACCAGTTTTTTATATAATCTCTATAAAAAGGACCAACTGAACCTTCACCCTGGTAAAGGTTTAAAAAATAAAAAATATTAAATAAAAAAGTAAATACGGTTGAAAAGGCAATTTTACAAGAGATAAGTCAAATAAATTATTTTGAAATACCAGTTCAAAGTTATTTACAGTGTCATGTCTCCGTGAAAAATGCATCCATGAAATTTATATTTTGCATTGGTCGAATAATGTAGCTATTATTTTGTAAAATCCCTCTAAAATTAAAACTAGTGGGGTGTATGGCATCGTGCCTCAAGGCAAATTGCTGGAACTTCCCGTACCGTAACGAAATGTTCGAGGAATACTGTTTTCAAATGTAGTGTTTTCAAATAGATTATTATTAATATTGTAACATTGTCTAATATTTATAAGAATTATATAAACTGAATTGCAAAGTTGAAATTATTTGTTCAAAGTATATTAGAACTATAGTCAGAATTAAAAATAAAATCTGAATTATTTTCGATATACAAAAAAATTTTTTTTTTTGAAAAAAAAAGTTGAAACAAAATTTTTTTTCCAACATCAATTATTTTGTTAAGACAAGCAGAAAGTTCTTTGAATCATCTAAATCGGACGCTTAGTTCTCTCAAAACTGCCATTTTTTACATATTTAGCTCCGTATCTGCGAAATGGCTGGGCCTGCCTTTGCCAAAAACTGATAAAAACTTCTCCCAATCAATACTAATTGAATATTTTTTAGATCATTCAAATCGGATGCTCCGTTCTCTCAAAAAGTCGATTTCTATTTTCTGCACTCTTTGCTTCGTATCTCCGAAATGGCTGGACCCGCCTTTGCCAAAAACTAATCAGCTCTTTTCCCTATCAATAGGAATCGAATGTTTTTTGAACCATTCAAATCGGTTGATCCGTGCGCCCGGAAACGTGACTGGAAATATGTATCCATACATACATACATACACACACACATCCATTTTTTCTGAGGTATGCCAAAATGTTCAGAAACCTTCAAAACGTCGAGAAATGTAAAAATTTTCAATTTCGATTTTTGGCCCATTACAATAACTTACCCTACGGAAGTTAATAAGACATTGGGTTTATTTGCACCTTGGCCTTCAAAATTTACCCAGCCAATATAACCTAACGATTACAAACTTTTGAAAAAACAGAAAAAATAAATTCCTACAATAATGAATTAGCTGGTAGTTTTATTGATATTTGTTATTTGTTGTGATACAATTAGTTAGGTTTCCTCAATATAATTGCTCAAAGTCAAATTGAACGCCTCGCCCTACCCTACTGTATTTTATTATATTTTCTTATCTACTAAAGTCACATTTTTTGTGCAATTTTGAAGTGCATTATTTATTTCATACAATTTTATCTGCTACGTTAACATTTTGTTTCTTTGTGTTCAAAAGGTTGAAAGTTCAGAATTCGATTACTTTAACGCAAAAAAAATACGACAGACTACAGCTACAAAGAATGACAAGTTAAATAAAGTTTCATCAAATCCTTCGAGAATTAAATAATGCGATTTTGATTTTTGTGTTGTAAAGTGTATGCTGGGTGTTAAGATTAATATTTAGTAATATCAGATTAATACAGAATGAAGTAAAATATTGATGTCATTGGACCATATGTAGCATTATATGTATGTATGTGCATAATTTTTAGCTACACATCTCCATTTCAATCCCCATTTATCAAAACAATTATCGCGTCGGAATAAACTAGTGATAATACGATTCAGTTAAAATGCACGTCCAAAAATTTGTATGCATAGTTTGAGTTGAACTGTATTATATAGAAGAATATACCGGTAAATTAATAATATATTATGTTATTTATATTTTAGTAAAACATTATTAGTGCAGTAAACGGAAAGGAAAAAGGGTATAACCTCTGAATTTTTTTACTGTGCTCCGAATTGAATGAAATTTTGGAATTAGGTTCATCTTACCCTCAAGTTCAAAAGTGAAAACAATTCGTAACTCTGTCAATTTATATTATTATAATTAGTTCTTCTATCGATTTCCGACGTTATTTTGAAAAATAATTGAGAAGGGGTGTCATCCCACCGGGAGGTGATGGCGCAACCCGAATTGTTTTCACTTTTGAACTTGAGGGTAAGATGAACCTAATTCCAAAATTTCATTCAATTCGGAACACAGTAAAAAAATTCAGACCTGAAACGCTCCGTTTACTGCACTATATGTATATACAAAAATGTAACCAGAATTTTGGCGATTCTCTATGATCTTTGGTAGACTAGCGAAACTGACAACACTAAATTCTCCACAAAAGTTAATAGTAGTAAACTACAAATGTGCAACTAATTCATCCACTAGCTAAGTTCAATATGTTTTCTAATTTAAACCATACTTATGGATTATTTTGTTTTATATTTCCTCAAAAACTTGTCAAATCTGAAATTACTATAGACTTCTTATGGACAACAAATTTATTCATACAATTAAAAAAAAAAACTAATGGGGCGCATGGCATCGTGCCTTAAGGCAAATTGCTGGAACTTCCCGTACCAAAAATTTTTTTTTTTAAAGATTAACTGTTTTGAAAAAAATTTACTCTGAAAAAATTAGATTTATGAGAAACTATAAATTCTTGACAAAAATTTACTTTCATTTGAAAAAAAAAGACTTTTTAAAGATAAAAATTTATTTTGAAATATTTTGGAAATTCTGAACTTTTTTTTAAAGCAATCGTACTGCTTTAACTGCATAGAAACGAAATATAGAAGCGCGTAAGCGCCGCGTTGCCGTCTAACGGTTAAACATTGGTACGGAACCCATAGGAATGTAATCAAAATTTATACTTATTGTTAAAATCTCTATAAAATATCTGATAATTTGATGTGCATATGTCTAATGATCATTTTTGACCGCCAAATTGCATTTTTTTTTTACTTTTTTTAATAAATCTCTGAAACGGCTAGACCTGCCTTCATGAAAATTTGATCAGTTCATCTTGTTAATATAAGTAAAATGCTTTTTGAATTATTCAAATCGAAGGCTCCGTTCTCTTAAAAACTGAATTTTTGGCACGGCTAGACCTGTCTTCGCCAAAAACTAATCAGCACGTCTCCTTATCAATGCGAATCGAATGTTTTTTGAATTATTCAAATCGCTTCATCTGTGTTCCCGAAATCGTCGAGGAAAATTTGTATCCGCACACACACACATACACGCACACACACATACACACATCCACACGTACATACACACACACACACATACATCAATTTTTTCTGAGGTATGGCAAAATGTTCAGAAGGTTTTGAAACGTAAAGATATATAAAAATTTTCATTTTCAATTTTTTTGCGATTACTATAACTAGCCTTACGGGAAGTTAATTAAAAGTTATTTTGCAAAATCAAGAATTTAATGAAAAGTATATATTCTTTATAAATTAAATATTAAAGTACTCACTCATTGTAAGGAGCTTGCTCTCCATTTGAATTCGTCAGACTGGAATGCATGCAATCACATAAAGCATCGCACTTAATTGTTTCCAAGTCACAGCGGACTTTAGGGTTACCACAAAAGGTGCTTCCCACCATGGTAACTACCCTAGCAATATGCACAACCCAATTCTAATATTATCAAATGTTTAACAATTAGATGCTTCGAACTTTATTGTTTTATCTATAAAACTTGAAGTTGAGTATTTCCACTAGAATTTCAAGGTCCGCGAACTCATCAGCTGTTATTTTACGACAGTCTTTTATTTATGATTCACGTATGCGAGTTTAATATTTACATTTTACTTCAAAACGCAACTATCTGTATTAATGGAATTGTACTATCTGAATACAAATCGCAACGTGTTTACGAACGAGGGCCCCCCAATAGACATGTATGTGCTGTGATACAAATCCCCACTTCTAAGTGATGTGATATACTAATAACAACATTGAATCATGACTGATCAACAATGGTGTTTTTTATTTAGCAGAGGATCTGCTACTATTATTTAATTTAATTCACTTAGTACCTGTATATTTTACTATGTTCAACATGTGTGAAACATCGCTGTGCCAATCTACGACTGATAAATTTATCTGTTTATTCCACATTTAGCTTTGTTTATCATTATTGATAAAGATAATAAATAACTATTTGTTGTCGTACAATCCACGTACGTCAGACATATTTTGCTGCTTTATTATACTCATTGTCAGTGGTGAAATCGTATTCTATACAATTTTCAATGGTCCAACTTACGCACTTGCATGAAGCACAAAAGATAGCACTCTCAGATGATACCACATCCTCAAAATATCTCACGTTTACTTTATTGCAATTTCAATAGTGCAATTTATTAATTCAAATTGATGACGTTGCCGATTTACGCTGCCACTTTGTAAATAACAACGTTGGAGTGCTTGGAGAGCGTAAGCACTAAGGTATCTGTATCATGGTGCTGCCAATATTTTGGAGTTACGCCAATTTGTCAATTCAAGGTGAATATATCAACAGTTTTATATTATATTAGAAAGCTGGCAGGCACGAGATATCATAATTATATTAAAAATGCCATGCAATTCAGATATAAATTCATAGGGCAGGCGGCGAGGATATCCTTTTATATAATGCCGCAGTTTTTATTAATTTCAAAATAATTATGAAAACAATTAATAACAAAATAACAAACAAAAAATAAATACAATTCTTGATTTAATTTATTTTATTGATTGATGTAACTCATTATCGATTATTTACCAAATTTCTAGAAAAATTAGTGCCATTGTAGAGTATAATGGTACTAATATACGTGCGTTTAATATGTTGGACGCCATTACTATTGGCAAATTATTTAAAGTTTGAAATTTTACCTAAATATTTATTGGGTAGGGCAGAGCACAAAGATTCTAATTGACTTTCAGTACTTACACTGTCCAACCCAAATGATCTTCATCACAAGAAATGGCATACTCGTATATCTAACAAGCAACTATCGAACTCAGTGAAATTCCCTATCACATCCTAAATACAATAATATGTTTTTACCTATTTTTCAGAAATTCGCAACCTGCCCCCTCTACCCCATAGTCTGGGTAGAAAGGGACAGCCATCGGGCAAATTTTTTTAATTTTTTTAATTTTAAAAGGATTTTACGAATAATAGTAAAATTGTTTAACCCATGTGAAATAAAAATTTCACGAGCACATTTTTTTACAAAAAATACATCATATATAACTTTGATCTGGTATTTTGTGAGAAATATTCATCAACAAAGATGGAATAAACATTAATTTAATTTATCTCTTATGAAATTGCTTTTTATAACTTAATATTTTTTGTACCTTTGTCAGTATAAAATTTAGTTGATTTTTTTACCCCACCCACAAGTAAGCTGTTATAGAGGTTATATGAAAAAAACTGTTGAATCTAACTTGAAAATATAAATACATCTTATAATACAATTAAATAACGTAAACTTGAAAATTATATTTATCCTAATTGAAAATCACACATAAAATGATTGAAGTGACGCATCGCGCACTGCTATCCGATCGAACGAGTTCTATGCACAGTACACCGCGCGTAACGCTAATAGTAGCCCGTATAGAATTCGTTCTATCGGATAGCAGTGCGCGATGCGTTACGCGCGGGTATACAAACTCTGGTTTCTTCAATTTTTCAATGTGTTCCACAAATTTGATTTGAACAATTTTTGCAGTACTAAAAGAAAAAACAATAGGCTTTCGAATAACGCTAATAAGAAAGTAATTGAACAAAACGCACTATCCGAAAACATTAATTGAAAAATTATTTTATCCTTTTTAGCTAATAATAAAGGATTATTTAGCATATATTACTATACATTAAGCGGCCTAAGCCAATATGAGTAGAATCACGTAATTTTTTTTTCGATATCTTTTATGGTTACGCCAAAAATTGAATTTGAAAAAGGGGCCACTTTGGCATATTTTCAATGATATCTCGGCCATAAGGTGAGATACAAAGTTGAAGTTTGGTATATCGGATGTTTTCAAAATGACCTTCAAAATGGCGTATAAATTATTCAAATACAAGGGTATTAGTCGATCATGTATGGCAATATGCCCACACCCTTGCGCGTCGTGACTATTATGTACTCGTCTGGCAGACCCTTGCAATCGTCAGAATGGTCTGGCTTTCTACATATGCTTTCTGAACAGTTACAAGAATACTCCCTCAAAATTTGAGCCTTGTGAAAGCAAGTTAAAAAAATGAGTTTTTTTACATTTTCAAAAACTCGAGGGATGATGACGCAATCGTTAAATGCTTGCCAGACCGGCACTTTCTTAATGTACCGATAATAAAATATCATTAAAAAAATTTCTAGCTTTGAGAAAACAGGTTAGTCAAATAGTTCACTGGCTCTTAGACTATTGCCATTACTTTTTATTTTGGTTTGACACATGCAATTATGCACGAAGATAACCTATCGGGTTATCATTTTCGCTATATTTTGATACCACCATAAACAATTGAGAATTTTCATGCGTGATATGATATCGCAAATTCTGAATATTTTTTATTTGAACTTGTAAAAATATAAAACTAGTTTAATCTATACAACATGTAGCAAGCAAATATTTTTCTCAAATAAAATTATTTTTTCACCACCGATATCTCAAAACAAGCAAAGTTAGAATTTTTTCAAAAACAATATTTAAAAGTAGGTGAAAAAAGATGTATAATAAGTCATCACCTTGATTATTTTGTTACGACATCGCAATCGGGAGATAAACGGCAATGTTTGAAAATCTATAACAATAGTATTTTCTTTAGTTGTTAGCTTTTTTGTGGGTTGTGAGCATATTAGATTCAACCTTTTTTTTATATAACCTCTATAAAAGCTACCATGTGGGTGGGGTAAAAACCTTTGCCCTGGCAAAGCTGTAAATAATAAAAAATAGTAAATGAAACAGTCAATTAAGTTAACAAAAGCATTTTTACAAGAGTTTCATAAATACGTATTGTAACTTTGCTGATAATTACTTCTGAAAAAATACTAGATCAATGTTGTATACTTGTATAATACACTGTTATCTCTAAAGAAAATGTACCCATGAAATTTATATTTTTATTGGTTGAATATTGTAGCTATTATGTCTTAAAATCCCTTTCATATTAAAAGAAGATGCTGGACATGTTTGCCCCCTAGTATGAACATTCGGTTCATACTCGATCGCGAAGCGTTTTTGCAAACAAATTGCCCTTCGGGATGTATGGAGCGCTAAGAATGGTAATGCAGTTTTGGAGAGAACGGATCATCAGATTAGATTAATTCAAAAAACCTTTTCCTTGTGTAGACGGTGTGCAAAAAATGATTTCACAAAAAATTTCGTAGTTTTGAAAATTTTCAAAAAAAAAATCAAAATTTTCCAAAAAAAATTAAAGTTTCATAAACTCAATTTTTCGAAAATTATTCAAAAAAATCTAAATTTTGTAAAATTTCGAAAAATATCAATATTAGAAAAAAAAAAACGATATGTTACAACAATTTGAGAATATTTCGAAATTTAAAAAAAATCGGATATTTTCAATAATTTTCAAAATCTTAAAAAATTAAAAGAAATCGATTTTATTTAAAATTCCAAAAAATTTAGGACTTTTAGAAAATTGACAAAATTTTGAAAACAATTCCAAATTATCAAAAAAAAAAAAATTGAACAATTTTCTTGTAAACATACACATAAGTTATTTGTAGAATACGCTCGTCGCCTAATATTAAGCACTTATAAATTTACAGTAGATATTTATAATAAATAACCTATTTGAAATTATTTAAAACAATTATTGATTATTTTTATTATTCGAATTTTTAATTATGGAAGTTCCAGCAATTTGCCTTAAGGCACGATGCCATGCACCCCACTAGTTTTCTGTAAAAACATTGATTGATGCTAAAAACTGTTCTGATATGGTAAAATGAATAGAGGCTGAATTCTGCTGAATATGAAACTACTTTATACATTATGAATCTGAATTATTTACTTATCACTAATACTACTATCACTAATACTACTTATTACTGATCACTTATTCATTAGTCTTCTGGCTTACAAGACAGCACTTTTACATGTTTACATACATTTCGAAAAAATACATAACTTTTCTGTAATCTGAGTAGGGGAGACTCAGTACGGTTGTGCCAGGGTACGGTAGTGACAGTCGTTATAACAGCTAAACTATACTGATTTTGAGATAGGTCCAAAGAAAGAAAAATGAAGTATGTTTGATCGAACAAGTTTACATTATTTCATTAAATCAATGTTCTACATTAACATCTATTATATATTATGTACTACATAATCTATAGACCGCATTGCTTCTAAAGTATGTTTACATGATCTATGTCTTTCAATAATAACTGTTACTTGTATACAGATGGATCATTTTTTTATTATTTTGCTATAAGTTAAACACTAGTAGTAAATTACCAGCAATTAGTTTTTGCGTAAATAGTTTAGTTTAGTCATAACGCGTTGGTTACGGTTGTGACATGCGAAGAAAAATCCAACATAATACGAAAGAAAAAGGGAAATAATAAAGTAATACAAGAAAGGAAAAATTCTGTCTGGTTTTTGGAGGCTCATATTCTGCAAGTAGGGGTGGAGTAAAATTGATCAATTGCCATGCGGTTCCTGCTTTCACGTTAAACGCGCAGGTGATACTCATCTTTACTTTTGTCATCATAGTAATGATGATTCTGACTAGATCACAGTATAGATACATAGATACATAGTTACTGTGATATTTTGACTAATTAGTAAAGGATCGTTTATTATTATAGTCGAATAATCTACATACATTCATACATACACACACTTTGACGAAATATATACCTTTTCTATAAACTGAGTAGGGAAGACTGGGTACGGTTGTGCCAGGATACGGTAGTGACAGTTATCTACTAAACGCGTAGATAGATAATTATTAACATTTAACATTTTTGACTGATTAAAGAAGGAATTTATAAGACTAGTCGTGATGGCGACTTATTAATTACAAGAAGGAAATGATCACATATTTCATCAATATATTTCTTTTGAACTCTGTTTGAAAAAATATGTTATGTTATTTATTGTTTAATTTTATTCATAAGCTTCGTGGTGGTTTAGATGATTATATTGTTTATGTTGTGTCGTGTTACATATTTCTTCCAATAAAAGTCGTTACAAACTTTTTTCGTGTTTATAACTATTGTTTGTCTATGTTTAAGCCTGTCTCAAACCGCACGGGAGGTGCCGAAAATGAGAATACGGTTTCTGCATGAACAGGACATGCAATCAGGTTAACTAAAAAGACATTCGATTCCTACTGATAGGAAGACGTGTTGATTATTTCTACATATCTAACTGTTTATCTGCCCACATATCTACATATTCATCTATCTACCAGTTCACATGTCCATCAGTTTACCTGTCCACCAATTTACCTGTTTAACTGTCTGCGCATATATCGATGTGTAACTTTAACTATTTATCTGTTTACCGGCTTACCGGTCTACCAGTCTGCTCGTCTACCTGTCTAACTATTTCTTGCTTTCCACTCTATCTCACTACCTACTATTCTACCTATCTTCATGTCTACGTATTTACCTGCTTACCTGCCATACTCTTTATTACTATCTTTCTGAAAAATGGGTGTGTGTATGTATGTATGGATACAATTTTTCGTCAACTATTTTGGGCGCACGGATCAACCAACAATGACAAAGAGTGCCAAAAATGAAAATTCAATTTTTGAGAGAACGTAGAATCCGATTTGAATGATTCAAAAAACATTCTATATGTATTGACAAAAGAATGATGAAATTTTTGAAAAGGCAGGTCTATTGGCTTGGAGATCAAATAAAAAATGTAAAAAAATCTATTCGGCGGACAAAAATGATCATTACACATATGTCAGACAATTATCAGATATTTTATAGAAATTTTAATAAAATGAACAAATTTTGTTTACATTTCTATGGGTTTCGTACCTATGTTCATCCGTTAGATTGCAATGCGGCGCTCTCGCGCTTCCATATTTCGTTTCTACGCAGCTAACGCATCGCGAATGCTTTAAAAAAAGTTCAAAATTTCTAAAATATTTTAAAGCATATAAAAAATTCAAATTATTCAAAAAGGTCAATTTGTTTCAAAAATTTGAAAATTCTCAAAAATTTATTTATTTTCACTGTTATAAAGAAAATTGAATCTTTTTTAAAAAAAAATTTGGTACGGGAAGTGCCAGCACTTTGCCTTAAGACACGATTTAGGCCTATAATTTTTAACTTCCCGTAGGGCAAGTTATAGTAATCGCAAAAAAATCGAAAATGAAAATTTTTATATATCTTTACGTTTCAAAGGTTTCTGAACATTTTGGCATACCTTAGAAAAAATGGATGTATGTGTGTGTGTGTGTGTGTGTGTGTATGTGTGTGTGTATGTGTGTGTGTATGTATGTAAGTGTGTGTATGTATGTGCGGATACAATTTTTCGTCGACGATTTCGGGAACACGGATCAACCGATTTGAATAATTCAAAAAACATTCGATTCGTATTGATAAGGAGACGTGCTGATTAGTTTTTGGCGAAGGCAGGTCTAGCCGTTCCGAAGATACGGGGCAAAAAGTGCCGAAAACGGTAACTCAGTTTTTAAGAGAACGGAGCGTCCGATTTAAATAATTCAAAAAACATTTCACTTGTATTGACAAGATGAAGAATCGATAAAATTTTTATAAAGGTAGGTTTAGCGGTTTCGGAGATATGGAGGAAAAAGTAAAAAAATTAGCCATTTGGCGGTCAAAAATGATCATTAGACATATGCACATCAAATTATCAGATATTTTATAGAGATTTTAACAATAAGTATACATTTTATTAACATTCCTATGGGTTCCGTACCAATGCTTATGCGTTAGACAGCGACGCGGCGCTTACGCGCTTTATATTTTGTCCCTATGCAGTTAAATCAGTACGATTGCTTTGAAAAAAAAAGTTCAGATCTTCCACAATATTTGTTTAGTCAAAATAAAGAAAAAATTTTTTTTTTCAAAAAAAAAAAATTTTTTTTTTCAAAAAAAAAAAATTAATTTTTTTTTTTTTTTTAATTTTTTTTTTCAAAAAAAAGTAATTTTTTGTCCATATATATAGTTTCTCAAAAATCTTATTTTTTCAAAGTACATTTTTTTCAAAAATGTTAATCGCTTTTAAAAAATTAATAATTTTTGGTACGGGAAGTTCCAGCAATTTGCCTTAAGGCACGATGCCTTAATTGCCTTAAGACAGAATTCCACTTACAGCTAGTTTTTTAATATTTAAAACTATGTAGAATAGTTTGAGTAAATGTGAAAAAAGCATGATTTTTACCAAAAAGTAATGAATAAGACTTGCAAAGTGATAAAGTTTGAGTTGGTTAAATCAAATTAGAAATTTCCGAGATAGAAGTAGACAAAAAAATATGCCCTAATTACGAAGGATGGGCATGGTTTCAATCATTTCATCATTGCGCCAGTGAATATTAACAATAATTGAAACTTATCGATTTTTTAACTTCCCGTAGTTACGTTTCAGAGGTTTCTGAATATTTTGGCATACCTTAGAAAAAATGGATGTATGTGTGTGTGTGTATATGTGTGTGTGTGTATATGTGTGTGTGTGTATATGTGTGTGTGTGTGTCCGTGTATGTATGTGTATGCGGATACAAATTTTCGTCGACGATTTTGGGAACACGGATGAAGCAATTTGAATAATTTAAAAAACATTCGATCCGTATTGATAAAGAGACGTGCTGACTAGTTTTTGGCGGAGGTAGGTCTAGCCGTTCCGAAGATATGGGGCAAAAAGTGCCAAAAACGGTACCTCAGTTTTTAGAGAACGGAGCGTCCGATTTTAATAATTCAAAAAACATTTTACTTGTATTGACAAGATAAAGATTTGATCAAATTTTCATGAGGGCAGGTCTAGCGGTTTCGGAGATCTAACGAAAAAAGTAAAAAAAATGCCATTTGGCGGTCAAAAATGATCATTAGACATATGCACATCAAATTATCAGATATTTTATAGAGATTTTAACAATAAGTATAAATTTTGTTTACATTCCTATGTGTTCCCTACCAATGTTTACCCGTTAGACAGCGATGCGGCGCTTACGCGCTTTATATTTTGTCTCTTTGCAGTTAAAGCAGTACGATTTTTTTTTTTAATTTTTTTTTTCAAAAAAGTAATTTTTTGTCAAATTTATAGTTTCTCAAAAATCTTATTTTTTCGAAGTAATTTTTTTTTTCAAAAATGTTAATCGTTTTTAAAATAATAATAATTTTTAGTACGGGAAGTTCCAGCAATTTGCCTTAAGGCACGATGCCCTAATTGCCTTAAGACAGAATTCCACTTATTTACATTTGATTTGCTCAGATATAACAAGATAGCAAAAATAATGAAAGTTACAGTATTTGTAATAATATATTTGAAAACGTTCAAAATTTCTCGAATATTTCATTACGGGAAGTTCCAGCAATTTGCCTTAAGGCACGATATCATACACCACTAGTTTGAAAATATCTCGTAAAAACAACCAGATCAATTAGATTAATAAAAGAAATGAGCATGATTTTCAAGAGATATTTTTGAACGGTTTTTGATGTCTTAAGATTTTTTGCAAAATCATCTACAAAATTTATTCATTAAACTTAAAAATATAATGAAACTATTGTATCTGAGAACCAGAAAAACTAGTCGACGCAAGTCATTATGATTTTTATCAAATGAATTTTCGATACATTCGATACATTTTTTAGCAAAAATGTGAGTTTATTTACACACATACGCAAACATAAATATACACATATTTTTTAAATTTTCGTGTTTTGTGTATAATTCAGCAGAGTAGAGCGTGGCTTAAAGGTTTAAAAAAGATTTTTAACCAACCATAGCCTTGTTTCTTAAGATGGCGCTATCGGTAGCTAAACAGCAATCGTTTGAAAATCATGACAAAAGCATTTTCGTCCGATGTTGTTTTTTTGTTTGTGGGCACTGTTGTTTAGTTAGTCTGCATTATGTTTTATAAGATATATTATGATTTTTAAGTTAGATTCAACAGTTTTTGATGTAACCTCTATGAAAGCGGCAAAAAGGACAACTCAGCCTTTACCCTAGCAAAGGTGTAAACAATAAAAAAATAGTAAATAAAAAGTAAATAAAGTTAAAAAAATAATTTTACAAGAGATAAGTTGAATTAAAAGTTATTCCAACTGACAAAATACCAAATCAAGGTTATATACAATGCAATATCTCTGTAAAAATGTATCCATAAAATTTATATTTTAAATTAGTTGTATAATGTAGCTATTATATAGTAAAATCCCTTTAAAATTAAAAATTAAACATTAAACCTGTTTTAAACATTTTTATTTTATCCCGCCCCTGGGGTAAAAAAGACCAGGTGATAAATTTTCGAAAAACAGCAAAAAAGAGTAGTACTAGATGTACACTACGGTGTTGTATTTATATAACTTTTTGTATTTTGATCAAAGCATTTAGAAAAGTAGACAAGAATTGTTTCAAATCCGCTTCTTATTAATCAAAGAAATAAAATGTTTTAAGTTAGTAATTTCAAATAATTACGAGTTTGAAACTACTTATAAATATATAAATTCAAGTTATTTTTATAATCGTAAGAATAAGTTGCGTACATGTCGCATACATTATACTGGGAATTTATAAATAGATATATTTTAGCCATGAAAACTATTTCTAATTCATAGCGTAGTTGTATTCTATAATTTTTAGCTATATGTCTTAAAAAGAAGTTTTTGGAATAGTTCATATTCGAAATATATATTTATGTGATATAAGCAAAATAGAAATAATGGTGATAAATTATATGTAATGAATTATTAATACGTTTTTACTAGATAGTAAATAGTTATTTCACCAACAATTTTTAAAAACTCAATGCTTCAAGAATTGAATAAGAAAAACTCTACATTTTCTGCATTGTTCTGTATATTTTGATGTTTATGTGCTTTTGTTCTAAAAATAATAAAATTCTTAATTTTATTTTCTTCAAATTTTTTATAAATTTTGGCAAATATGTTTATACATAATATTGTCAAGTCATTCTTTTTGTTTTAGGTAAAGCTATTCTTAAAAACCATTGCGATCAATACACTTAAATAATTTATCTTAATTTTGGAATTATTGTATTTTTATTAATGATTTATTCTTAAAGATTTTTATCAAATATTCGTATCAGTCAGTATAATCAATAACTCTCTTAGGGATCTAACTCTGAAGTACATTTAAATATTCTGTCTTATCTCAAGTTTGAGAAAACAAAGGTCGATAAATATAAAAATATATGATAACCTCTTATCTGAGTTGAAATTACAGCGATATTTAAATTGCTAATATGAGTTATTGCAGATTTTTTTTATTATTTGAGATGATTTTCAAATATTCATCCAATAATATCAATCAATACAGCATGAGGATTTATTATTGAAAAAACATGTGCAAGTATTTCAATTATTCAAAATTACGCATATAAATTTCATTTCTGATTAAATTATAATATTTCAATTAGCAACCGAAATGTGATAATAATATAAGGAGATTATTTTAGTCCAAAATACAATTATCATAATTAAAAAAAAATTAAATTGTTTTATAAAATGTATTGTTATTTTTAAGTGAGAATCAACAGTTTTTTTATATAAACTCTATAAAAGCTTATATACACAAGCTTACACATACACATGCATGTGTGTGGGGTAAAAATGATCAACAAAACCTTTACATTGGCAAAGGAGTAAACAGGGTTTACAAGCAATAAATTAAATTAATAGTTATTAGACCTTTGCTGATGAATATTCCATCGAAATACCAGATCAAGGTTATATCCAATAAATTTTTTGTAAAAAAATGCAGCCATTATCTATGTTTAATCAATAAAAATTAATTAATAATTAATAAAAATTATTTAATTTTTTATTAAATTTATGTTTTTATTTTTTATTTTTTTAAATCATTACATTTATTGATTGGCAATATATGTAGGTAGAGAAAAAAGAGCTTAATTAGATACGATTGTGAGAAGAAAAGGAAACTGGGTCGCATCCTCATCGGACTACTTTTTGCACCAAAGAAGAAATAGAAGAACAAAAAGCAAGGACACGAAGAAGGATCCAAACGATAGGACGACAACGCGACAATACTCAAAATTGAAATCAGATGCACAGGACGCAGCAAAACGTAAGATGAAATTTAAAATATAAAAAGTAATTTATAAATAAATGCAAAAATTAGGAGCGAATTAAATGTGGTCTCATACCGATCACCAAAAATCGACAAAAAATCCAGTTTTAATTGAAATTTGTCACCGTTTTCTGAAAAGTAATTGAATAAATTTCAAAAATTCTTTGAAATTTCTATTTTATAAACGAATATTAGATAGAAGTATATTTTATGAATTTCATGAAAACTAGTGGGGTGGGTGACATCGTGCCTTAAGGCAAATTGCTGGAACTTCCCGTACCGTAATGAAATGTTCGAGGATTACTGAATGTTTTCAAATAGATTATTATAAATATTGTAACATTGTCTAATATTTATAAATATTATATAAACTGAATTGCAGAGTTGAAATTATTTGTAAAGTATATTAGAACTATAGTCAGAATTAAAAATAAATATTTTCGATATACAAAAAACTAAATGGGACAAATTTTTTTTTCCAAAATCGATTATTTTGTTAAGACAAGCAGAAAGTTCTTTGAATCATTTAAATCGGACGCTTAGTTCTTTCAAAATTGCCATTTTTTACATATTTAGCTCCGCATCTTCAAAATGGCTGGGCCTGCCTTTGCCAAAACTAATAAGCACTTCTCCCAATCATTACTAATTGAATGTTTTTTAGATCATTCAAATCGGATACTCCGTTCTCTCAAAAATACGATTTCTATTTTCTGCACTCTTTGCTCCGTATATCCGAAACGCCTGGACCTGCCTTTGCCAAAAACTAATCAGCTCTTTTCCCTATCAATAGGAATCGGATGTTTTTTGAACCATTCAAATCGGTTGATCCGTGCGCCCTAAAACGTGACTGGAAATTTGTATCCACACATACTACACACACACACACACATCCATTTTCTGAGGTATGCCAAAACGTTCAGAAACCTTCAAAACGTCGAGAAATGTAAAAATTTTCAATTCCGATTTTCGGCCCATTACAATAACTTACCCTACGGGAAGTTAAAAATATTTTTTATTGAATTCTGGCTTTACTGCATTTTTTTTAAATATGACTCTTTTGTTAATTTATAAAAATTTGATCAATACATATCGTAAAATTAACCATCAAAATTATTTTGCTCCACTAATTATTTCATATATTTAATTTGATTATGAAACGCGTAATGGTAGAGGGGGTCTTAATGGTCTCAGATAAAATAATCCCCAACCATTATTTCAAAAGCAATTAAAATAGGATGCTATTTTAAAGTAGAAGGCAACAAACTAGCGATCGCCTTAGATAGATCCTCGTATCTATCAGAAGATAAACCATAAATGAACATTTTAATTAACAAATGTATTTTCTTTCGTTGTTAATTTTTTAGTTTACGAGACTTTAATATATATGAGCATACTATATTTATATATACTATATACTACAACTACTATATACTATATTTATGTAAGTTTTATAAAGTGTATAAAATATATACGGATTTGTAGTTTTAGTTATTAATTAATTTTATGTAGTTTTTTTGCAAGCGTGCAAATTTATAAA
>NW_020537324.1:45023706-45240940 GCF_003426905.1 Ctenocephalides felis | reverse complement strand
TAGGTCCCAAATTTTCCATTCCACAACAGAAAAAATCGTTTAATTTTGTCAAAACACTTAGCTCTTTAGAATATAGTTTACGTAATTAAAAGATATCAATGAAAAAAACCGCATTTAAATCTATTTTTTTGCAACCAACTTAATTCATTTTTCAAATTTGACATTTCTAACTTTCATCAACATAAAGAATTACTCAAAGATATCCACCTTTGCAAATCCTTTTATCAAACAACACCCAGAAATTGTTGTTACCAGGGCAGATAAGGGTAACATGACGGTTATCATGAACAAAGATGACTATATTTCCAAATCCATGTCCCTCCTAGCTGATATAAACACTTACGAGCCTATAAATTCAGATCCCACCGACCTTATAAATCGGAATACTTTGAAATTCATTGATTCACTCATAGAAAACAAACAAATTCCCAAACCTCTCTCTCTACATTAAAAACTTACAATCCCATTTCCCCAAAACTTTATTGTCTTCCCAAAATCCACAAAGATGGCTTTCCCCTTCGACCAATAGTTGCTGACTTAAATTCCCCTCTTTGCAAATTATCCAAATTTATTAGTTCAATTTTGTCCAATATCACTCATAATTCTCCCCATTTTGTCAAAATTCATTTTGAACTCATTCCCGAACTTAACTCCCTCAATGTACCATCTGATTTTTCCTTTATAAGTTTAGATGTTGTTTCCCTCTTCACTAACTTTCACCTGACCTTATCCTCTCTGCCATAGACCATAAATGGGCTGATATCAGCAAACACCCAGATTTCAATTTTTCTTGGTTCCTGAAATGTATTAAATTCATTATTTCCAATACTTATTTTTCGTTCAACGACTCCTTTTTTAAACAAAAATTTGGCACCCCCAATGGGTTCCAGTTTGAGTGCCCCTCTTGCTGAACTTTGTATGCAGTTCCTAGAGAACTCTACTCTTAATACCTTGTCATATGTACCTCTTTTTTACAAACGTTACGTTGACGACATTTTAACTTGCATTCCTACTTATAACATAACCAATTTCCTAAATTCTTTTAATAATTTTGACTCACACCTTAGTTTTACCTTAGAGACTCAATTTAACAACTCCATTAATTTTTTAGATATTACTCTTTTCATAATAACAACTCTATCACTACATGTTGGTATCAAAAATCCACTTGGTCTGGACGCTATTTAAACTACCATTCCTATCACCCCAAATCTACCAAGATTGCATCCATCATCAACTTACTAGATCATGCCATCCTTCTTTCTCATCCATCACATTGGGAAAAAAATATTAATTTGATATATTCTACCCTTCAAAATAATTCCTATCCACTACAACTTTTACGCTCAGTAATAAATAATAGATTACCCTTTCTTCGTAATAAATTCCGTACAGCTTCCTTATTTACCTCCCAATCACAACAAAATAGTATCATTTCACAAAACCTTGTGAAGCCTCCTGAAAATTCACTATCTCTCAATTCCTTCATCTCATTACCGTACATTGACTGCCTTTTCCACTCATGGAAAAAACTTTTTTCATCCGTTGGTCTGAAGCTAGTATGTTCGACTGGACACACTCTCTCAGACTTATACACTAATTTAAAAACTCCTACCCCTATTTCCCGCACTTCAAACATCGTATATGTCATTGATTGTAATGATTGTTCAAGCTGTTATGTTGGAGAAACTTCACAATTTCTCTCAAAAAGAATGCGCCAACACGAACTTAATAGTTTGAACAGAAAACAAAATAAAACCATGATCACCGAGCATGTCTCCAAATTTAAACATTCTTTTAATTTCACCAATCCAAGAGTTATTCATCGTGAATCTAACATTTTACGCAGGAAGTTCGCTGAGAGTATTTTCATACAAATATTACCTTCTATTAACAAACGATTTGATTCGGCTTCTCTTTGCAATATTTACCGCGATGCTTCAAATAATTTTTTCAATATGCGTAATACATCCTAACATTTCTTTTATGTATTCTACATATTCTTTTGTGTATGCATATATGTGTATGTGTATGTGTATACATATATTACATTTATTGTTTTGCGTTTATATATACATATATATGTTATGTTATAATTTTTTATGTAACTTTTATCGTTCCATAACTATTATCGTTTTTCTGTTAATATCTATACTTTTTCTTAATAATTTTCTCTTCATTCACATATTTTTGGGATTTGATTATGGATGTCTTGCACATGTAAAATTTTTTACTATGTTCCTACTGCGCATGATCGTTGAGAAAATCTTCGTAATATGGAACCACCAAAATTCTCTCTATCCCGTTCTCTCACCAATGACGATACAGTTTCCAGTATTTTCCGCAAACACGTTCGCACACATTTTACTCTCGTACACACTCGTAATACAACTTCCAAACTAACAACATGTTCGTTTGGAATAAGCTTTTTTATAATAAAATATATCATTCATTTTAATTTTACAATTTTTTTAAAATTTTTCATAACTCGACGTTTCATCAATTTTTTATTTCACTTTTATTTATTTTTCGTGCAATTTTGTGTTTTTGTGTTGTTTTTCAAAGTTTATTTGTATGGTGAGTTTCTTTACATTGTTTATTTTATGGTTGTTTTTCATATATACTTTTCATATACATTGTTTTACTTATTTTTGTCTGTTAATTATGTATTTTTTTATATTGTTTTAATTTGTAACCCTGAATTATTTAATTGTAGCACTGAAGATGGGTCAAATCCAGACCCGAAACGTATGTTCTCTATAAATAAAAACATTTTTCATTAAAACTGTTTTTTAATTACTGGATGGATGCCCAAGAAACAATTTTATTATATTATTTCACCATCTGAAGAAAAACCTCTCGCTTTATATAATCCAAGGGCTGAAAAATTGGACAATTTCAACATAAAATATTCAAGATTTTTTTTGTTCATTCTCAAGACACTGTTTTTCAAATATTCTACAAGTTTTAAGACTCTTACGAAACCTACATATCAAGACTTCCTTGTTAGGACGCTCATAACCAATACTACACTGAAGTTACAAATCCAAGATTTTGATCATTTTCAAGAACTTTTACAAGTGTTTTTTAATTTTAACAACATGAATTTTCAAAATAACCATAATTTCAATAATATATATGTGAATAGTGCTCTCCATACAAATAAGGTAAGACATAATAATCGTTCCTCTTATCAATATCCAACTTACACACAGAATTATAATAATTTTAATAATTCGTCAATTTACCGTTACAACAATTATTTTCATAATAGTTTTACACAATGCATTCCTTACTCTTTTCCATCTTTTTTCGAGTACATTTTCCATTGCTATGGACCTACCAAACTCATTTTATTTAAAACTATTTCAAACCTTTTCTCAAAACTGGCTATCGTCACCAACAAAAGAACTTTTTTACTTCGTTGTCGTAAAGAAAAACTCCTACCAAAATCCTTTGATTTCAAATTAACAAACTTTGATCATCTAAATTCCAATTATTTTAAAAATAAAAAGCTTTCTTTCTCCTTTATGTTGCTGAATCTAGAAATCAAACATTGCATTACCTCTATTGATAACATAAATAAATCTCTAAATTACAACATCCAATCCTTATTTTCCACTATTAATAATCACATTGACATTAACAATTTTTTAGATTTCGAAAACTCTAGATTCAATAATTCTTTTAATATGTCAAAAAAATCCTTCATTAAAAAATTCAATACCCTTTATTCGAAAAAGTCTAACGAATCCAAATTAAATATAAACCCTGATATCATCAATAAATGGGTTAAAAACATTTCAGATTTAGACATCCCATCCAATGTTTTGAATATTTTAGCATTAGGTCCCAAATTTTCCATTCCACAACAGAAAAAATCGTTTAATTTTGTCAAAACACTTAGCTCTTTAGAATATAGTTTACGTAATTTAAAAGATATCAATGAAAAAAACCGCATTAAATCTATTTTTTGCAACCAACTTAATTCATTTTTCAAATTTGACATTTCTAACTTTCATCAACATAAAGAATTACTCAAAGATATCCACCTTTGCAAATCCTTTATCAAACAACACCCAGAAATTGTTGTTACCAGGGCAGATAAGGGTAACATGACGGTTATCATGAACAAAGATGACTATATTTCCAAATCCATGTCCCTCCTAGCTGATATAAACACTTACGAGCCTATAAATTCAGATCCCACCGACCTTATAAATCGGAATACTTTGAAATTCATTGATTCACTCATAGAAAACAAACAAATTCCCAAACCTCTCTCTCTACAATTAAAAACTTACAATCCCATTTCCCCAAAACTTTATTGTCTTCCCAAAATCCACAAAGATGGCTTTCCCCTTCGACCAATAGTTGCTGACTTAAATTCCCCTCTTTGCAAATTATCCAAATTTATTAGTTCAATTTTGTCCAATATCACTCATAATTCTCCCCATTTTGTCAAAAATTCTTTTGAACTCATTCCCGAACTTAACTCCCTCAATGTACCATCTGATTTTTCCTTTATAAGTTTAGATGTTGTTTCCCTCTTCACTAACATTTCACCTGACCTTATCCTCTCTGCCATAGACCATAAATGGGCTGATATCAGCAAACACACAGATTTCAATTTTTCTTGGTTCCTGAAATGTATTAAATTCATTATTTCCAATACTTATTTTTCGTTCAACGACTCCTTTTTTAAACAAAAATTTGGCACCCCAATGGGTTCCAGTTTGAGTGCCCCTCTTGCTGAACTTTGTATGCAGTTCCTAGAGAACTCTACTCTTAATACCTTGTCATATGTACCTCTTTTTTACAAACGTTACGTTGACGACATTTTAACTTGCATTCCTACTTATAACATAACCAATTTCCTAAATTCTTTTAATAATTTTGACTCACACCTTAGTTTTACCTTAGAGACTCAATTTAACAACTCCATTAATTTTTTAGATATTACTCTTTTCATAAATAACAACTCTATCACTACATGTTGGTATCAAAAATCCACTTGGTCTGGACGCTATTTAAACTACCATTCCTATCACCCCAAATCTACCAAGATTGCATCCATCATCAACTTACTAGATCATGCCATCCTTCTTTCTCATCCATCACATTGGGAAAAAAATATTAATTTGATATATTCTACCCTTCAAAATAATTCCTATCCACTACAACTTTTACGCTCAGTAATAAATAATAGATTACCCTTTCTTCGTAATAAATTCCGTACAGCTTCCTTATTTACCTCCCAATCACAACAAAATAGTATCATTTCACAAAACCTTGTGAAGCCTCCTGAAAATTCACTATCTCTCAATTCCTTCATCTCATTACCGTACATTGACTGCCTTTTCCACTCATGGAAAAAACTTTTTTCATCCGTTGGTCTGAAGCTAGTATGTTCGACTGGACACACTCTCTCAGACTTATACACTAATTTAAAAACTCCTACCCCTATTTCCCGCACTTCAAACATCGTATATGTCATTGATTGTAATGATTGTTCAAGCTGTTATGTTGGAGAAACCTCACAATTTCTCTCAAAAAGAATGCGCCAACACGAACTTAATAGTTTGAACAGAAAACAAAATAAAACCATGATCACCGAGCATGTCTCCAAATTTAAACATTCTTTTAATTTCACCAATCCAAGAGTTATTCATCGTGAATCTAACATTTTACGCAGGAAGTTCGCTGAGAGTATTTTCATACAAATATTACCTTCTATTAACAAACGATTTGATTCGGCTTCTCTTTGCAATATTTACCGCGATGCTTCAAATAATTTTTTCAATATGCGTAATACATCCTAACATTTCTTTTATGTATTCTACATATTCTTTTGTGTATGCATATATGTGTATGTGTATGTGTATACATATATTACATTTATTATTTTGCGTTTATATATACATATATATGTTATGTTATAATTTTTTATGTAACTTTTATCGTTTCCAAACTATTATCGTTTTTCTGTTAATATCCATACTTTTTCTTAATAATTTTCTCTTCATTCACATATTTTTGGGATTTGATTATGGATGTCTTGCACATGTAAAAATTTTTTACTATGTTCCTACTGCGCATGATCGTTGAGAAAATCTTCGTAATATGGAACCACCAAAATTCTCTCTATCCCGTTCTCTCACCAATGACGATACAGTTTCCAGTATTTTCCGCAAACACGTTCGCACACATTTTACTCTCGTACACACTCGTAATACAACTTCCAAACCAACAACATGTTCGTTTGGAATAAGCTTTTTTATAATAAAATATATCATTCATTTTAATTTTACAATTTTTTTTTAAAATTTTTCATAACTCGACGTTTCATCAATTTTTTATTTCACTTTTATTTATTTTTCGTGCAATTTTGTGTTTTTGTGTTGTTTTTCAAAGTTTATTTGTATGGTGAGTTTCTTTACATTGTTTATTTTATGGTTGTTTTTCATATATACTTTTCATATACATTGTTTTACTTATTTCTGTCTGTTAATTATGTATTTTTTTATATTGTTTTAATTTGTAACCCTGAATTATTTAATTGTAGCACTGAAGATGGGTCAAATCCAGACCCGAAACGTATGTTCTCTATAAATAAAAACATTTTTCATTAAAACTGTTTTTTAATTACTGGATGGATGCCCAAGAAACAATTTATTATATTATTTCACCATCTGAAGAAAAACCTCTCGCTTTATATATATATATATATATGTGTGTGTGTGTGTGTGTGTATGCGTATATGTATATTAAAACGTCAAGTCGAGCATCAAGATAGCACCAAGAAAAAAAAACTATAGCAATTAGGACATCAACTTTATTAGTTCATACGTTTCAGTCTTTATCTAGACCGTCATTCAGTGGAAAAAAAGAAAATATATAAAAACTGAAAACGAGCCAAAAACTTGTTAATTTTTTTCTTAATTAAAAGTTAATTAACCACCCGTAGGGTAAGTTATAGTAATGGTCCAAAAATCGAAAATAAAAATATTTGCATATCTTCACATTTCAGAGGTTTCTGAACATTCTGGCATACCTTAGAAAATAGTGTATGTGTTTGTTTTGTGAGTCCACAATTTTTCGTCCACGATTTCGGGCGCATGAATCAACCGATTTGAAATATTCAAAACAACATTCCATTCCTACTGATGGGGCAGATCCAGCCGTTTCGGAGATACGGAGCATAGAGTGCAGATAAAATAGTAAATAAATTTTTGAGAGAACAGACCAACCGATTTGAATGATTCAAAGAACATTCAAGTCGTAATGATGAGGAGAGGTAGTGATTAGATTTTGGCAAAGGCAGGCCCAGTTGTTTCGGAGATTTTTAGAGATAGATATGAATGATTCAGAAAATCTTCCGCTTGTATTAACGAAATAATTGTTTTTGAGGAAAAATTCATTTTTATATACTTCAAATAAATAATTTTAACTTTTCTAAACAAAATTATTTCTAACTCCATTCTAACTTTGCTTCATTAAGTTTTATTTATTTACTTTCATATAAACTTATATAAACGTCATCGTCCAATTTATTTTGTCTATAAAATGCAATTGATGAAAGTTATTGTATTTATTGGGTTATTCGGAAATTAACTTCGTTTTTTACAGACATTTTGGCACGAAATTTTTGTACAATAAACAAACACTTTAATAAATTATGTATAAGCTGTTTTAATCGAACATCTTTTGTAATATTTCTGGTATTAGCATAATTCTGAGATCATTTTTTGTTTGGTCGTTATTGGCAAAAAACTGATCTAAGTGCTTTTTGACATGCTGATATGAGGTAAAGTTTTTACCGACTAAAATATTTTTAGTGGCCGGAACAAATGATGGTCCAATGATGGCAGGTCAGGAAAATACGATGAATGTTGCATTGGATCCCCATTCAAGCAACAAAAGCTATTGGCGATTGACCAAACTTATGTGAGGTCTTACGTCGTTTTGATGCAGTACTATAGCTTGTTTGTGGGTAATTCTGACCTTTTCTATTCAAGTACATCATTTAGTTTATCCAGCTGATGATATAAGGCATTCGAATTAACCGTTACGCTATCTTGGAAAAGATGAAATACAAGCAACTTCTTTAAAATCTTACCAAACAAACATACTGCATCAATTTTTCTGATAAATTTCATCTTCGCACCTGTTTTGAGCAGGAGCTTATTTTTCTGTTTTTTGGGCAATTGCGTGTATTTTTATTCTTAACATTCCATTTGACATTCTTAGTGACGATTCGCTTCAAAACCTGATAATTTTCAGGACTTTTCATAGGCGAATCGCAGACGGCAGTGCGACGACCCGGGTTTTTTTTTTCTATGAGAACCATGCCTTATTGAAATGAGAACCTTATTGTTCATAATCTAAACGAACTCCATAAAATATTATAGTCATAAGAAATACAGATTAATTATAACAATTCATAAATAAATGTTTAGTGAATGGTCCGCGCTTCTAGATCACAGAAGTATGTGTTTATATACTACAATTAATATAATTGCAGTTATTATAAGCTTGTTTAAAAGATAACTATTTAAAATTGTATATATTAGTTTTTGGTGAAACCGAAAACAATATTTTCGGAATAGACACTTGAACGTTTTATCTAAAATTCTAAAGCTAAATCTCAATTTTTATTGATTTAGTTGATTGTTCGCATGTATCGAGAAGTTCGTGCAACTTAAGATTCAAGGCAATTGCTTAAATGAATAAATATGAGAATGAAAGTAAAAAGGTTTAAACAAGATATAGGAATCAATAATTACTTACCAGTGAATATAATAAAAACTCTTGGTATAACAATATTTAATTCATAAATTATATAAAATTTGTATTATTGAGTAAAAACTTAGATGATTTAAAAATATTATATTGAAGAAATGATCTTTGTGCTGCGTTTGTAATTAAAACTGAATCCAAAACTAGAAACAAGGCAGGTATTCATTAGTTCTCATTGTGTGTTAAAATACAATCAACTAGTGTGGATGGCACCGTGCTTTAAGGCGAATTGCTGGAGCTTCCCGTATTGTAATTTAGAGTTTGCAAAAGCTTAAAAAAATATAAATCTTGAAAAAATTTATGGCCTGTTTTTGCTGGAAATTAATCAGTACATTTCCCCGTCAATAGAAATCGATTGTTTTTTGAATCATTTAAATCGGTTGAACGGTGCTTCCGTCGACGAAAATTGAATTCCTACATACCTACATACTACACACGCGCGCGCCCTCATATATCCATTGCTTCTAAGGTATGCCAACATGTTCAGAAACCGTTGAAACGTAAAGATATACAAAAAAGTTCATTTTACTTAACCTACGGGAAGTTAAAAAGAGAGATTATGCAGCTTTGTTTGTGTGTTAATAGCGTAGCAGCATAAGAAATGTTTTTAACATTTGGTTAAAATAGTCATTTTGAAAAAATAATACTTTATATTAATATTTGCTTTAATTTTACAGTCATTACGAAAGGGATCAGTGTCTGGTGCAAACAGAAATAGAAGAGTATAATTGCCATAGATGTAATAAAACTTTTGATTCACAACATGCATTATCAAAACATGATTGTTTTTCTGACTCAAGCTGCCAATTTTGTGGAAAAACATTTTTGAAGTCAAGGCTCGTAAAGTCACATGAAAAATATTGTCAATACTCACGAAATATATTTGATGATTCTGGAGATCATGTGCCAAGAAAAATTATGAAGCGATCTGTGAGATTTTTGAAAGAATCAGATATGCATGTGAATTATTCAGATGATTACACAGATTCAAATACAACTGCAAAAGGTGTTGATGCTCCTTCTATGTTTAGTGAGCAAATAGCTGCTAAATCTGATAGTTATGAATTAAGTAACAAGCGGTATTATTTTAAACCTTCATTAAAATTAAAAATTAAGAAAGAGCATGGCACACTGAATTCTACAATTGTTGAAGATCGCTTAAATTCTGATATTCAGTGCTTTGCATCAAATACTCCCTCTGTCACCAGAATGAGTTCACGAAAACAACTTAATAGCGCTCCTACATCAAATTATATGTGTGAAATTTCTACAAATTCTTTATCATATGAAGCATTTAATAAGTCTAATGATAATTATTCAGAAACTGCAGTTACTGTTAAAACAGAAGCACCAGATACAGCAGAAATTCCGGAAAATTCAGCAAGTATTTTTGAAAACAATGAATCTGATCAGTATTTACAAACATCCCAGCCAAAAAATAATATTTTACCTGTCATAACATCTACAGTATCACTAAACCCATCCATAGTACGTGTAAAGTCTGAGCCAAATGATATTTTGCAAAATACTGAAAATGCTGAAAATGTGGATAGAAATCTTTCAAGTTCCACTTTGAACAGACCATACATTCAAGTCAAATTAGAGGTTTGTAGTGAAAATCAGCATAGTGCAGATACTTTAAATCAGAGTGTTTCTCATGATAGAATTCCTGATATGGATAAATGTCAGAATATACCAGTTTACATAAAATCTGAACCTATAGAAACTGAAATAGAAGTTGAGCCAGGTAATGCTTTTGATTCAACTGAGCATTTCAATCGAGATCCGTCAAATATAAAACTTGAAAATGATTTTGAGAAGGAAGCAGAATATTTAGATTTATTCAATGCCTGTAATAGTAGTTGTGCATCATCATCTTCTGCAATCTGTGATGCAATTACAAAGTCTCACAATCAACAAGATTATAACGCTTCTAACAAAACAATAGAAATTAATAATGTTTGCAGTATGCAAATTAATGATAAAATATGTCAAATTAAAACTGAGGTTGATAACTCTGATGAGATTGATGAAAATATTGTGAAAACAAATGCAAATATGGATTCAGAAATATCAAACACTTTGGAAAACATAAAAATTGATATCGATGATACACATTCAAATAACATTTTTATTAATGATGCATGTTTGAATATAGATAGGGAGTTTGATGTAAGAAAAACTAGTAATAGTATTGATAATTCTCAATTTAGTATTGATACTATAACCACAGTAATGGGTAAAGACACTTGTGGAAGCAGTAGCAATTCATTAAATTATAAAAATGACAAAGATATTACATCAGATCGCCCAGATGAGATTGACGAAAATACTATGATGAGTAGATGTATTCCTAATGATTCAAATTTGTTAATCGGTACTACAACAGAAGCTATAAAATCAAAATCTGATGTCCTATCTAATAATAATTTGATAAATGAAAACATCTCCAACAAAGTTATAAATGATTCAAGTGTGATGGCTAGTGATGGTGCAAATAAGAATGATAATAACTCTTTTGATGTACTGCATATAACCTCGGCTCTTAATAGTTCCATAACAAAGGATTTACCACAGAATGAAACTCTGAAGGAACCAATTGAATATAGGGAGGATTCAGATTTGAAATCTTGTAATTTTATGGTGAACAGCAATTTTGTAACAAAAGAGTTATTTGATGATAATAATGAAAAGATTCATGATCAATCTGCAATAAATACATTTCAAGAATTGGGCATAAATGAGCCAAGTTTAAATAATTTTGAGAATGATGAATTAAGGGAACATGATACTTCTTCTAACTTGTCCACTAACAATTTAGCAGAAACTCCTGTAATTGCAGTGAGCAAACAAATTCAAGTTCAAGAAACTAATGAAACTTTGACCATTTCCAGCCCTCATATAAGCAACAATTCTAGTATGGAAACTAACAATTTAGCAGAAACTCCTGTAATTGCAGTGAGCAAACAAATTCAAGTTCAAGAAACTAATGAAACTTTGACCATTTCCAGCCCTCATATAAGCAACAATTCTAGTATGGAAACTAACAATTTAGCAGAAACTCCTGTAATTGCAGTGAGCAAACAAATTCAAGTTCAAGAAACTAATGAAACTTTGACCATTTCCAGCCCTCATATAAGCAACAATTCTAGTATGGAAACTAACAATTTAGCAGAAACTCCTGTAATTGCAGTGAACAAACAAATTCAAGTTCAAGAAACTAATGAAACTATGACCATTTCCAGCCCTCATATAAGCAACAATTCTAGTATTGACATTCAAAACGATAGCATATGTAACACAAGTTGCGAAATGGAGGAAAGTGATTTGCAAAGTGCTATGGATATAGACACAAATTTGTTAAATGATTCAGGTAGAAGTGATTTGACTTTGACTGGTAATATGAATGATAATAATGTTGTTGACCATGCAAATACTGATATGGAAAAAAAAGATTTAACAGAAAATTTGATTGAAAATAAAGATAATTTACAAGACATTCAGATATATAATGAAAATGTGATGATTGTGGATTCTGATTTACCAAAGGATGTAAGCACTAAAACATTACAAATGGCAACTATTGAGTTAAATTCAATAGATGAATGCAATAAATCTGAAAGAATTTTTGATGATGTTGATAACTCTGAATTTATTACAAACACTGAGCACGCAGAAAATTTATCTGATAATAAATTTAGCACGGAAAATGATTTACTAATGCTTAATGAAAGTAGGGATACAGATTCAGAGATAGATATCGAAATTGGTGTAACAAGAAATTCAGAAAGTAGCAATGCCAATAATTCAGAACATAATATAAATAGAAACGACATGGTAGATAATTCATCCAAGAATGAAGCTGATGATTCAGAATTTCAATGGTGTGATAAAAAGACACTAAAAGAAAATTCTGAATTAGTAGTTGAAGATAATTTATTAAATACACATACTGCTGTAAATTCTATTAAGCACGATCGCAAAACTCTCGATGAAAATTTCACTAATCAAATTTTGCCTGCAACATTAAGTGAAAAAAATTGCGATGTTGAAGGCTCTTCTAAAAATGATGAGAGTGATAAATTTATTTCACCAGAATCTGATAATATATTGAGAGAAATATATGATGATAGTTTGAACAATCAAACTGGTTTGGTCGATTCGGAATTAATTAATGTGAATACTGAAACAGGTAAAATCAATGTTATTACTGAATCCGACGAAATTTATGTTTCCTTGTCAATTGAAGAGTCTGCAGGTAAAAGTGGCAATACAAATATAATTTCTGAAACTATAACCGATATAATGAAATCTGATAAAGAAGATACTTATCTACAAAATGATGAAAAAGTAGCAAACTCCATTGTTATGAATGCGGAGAATGATGATAATTTGCCTGATTTTCAGAATATTGCAGAAGTTAACAAAATATCATATAATTTAAATATTCCAGATGATATACATATTGAAGAAGTAAAGCTCAAAATAAATGAAGAGTTTTCAGAGGATTTAGAAGAACTAGCAATAAATTCATATTCTGATTTAAAAAATGAAATTAATGATGATAATTTGCAATTGAGTATTGATAATGTAGATACAAATAATTCACTTACTTTAAACATTTCTACTGATCTGCAAAAGCGTGTAGATTATTCAAATAATTTAGCAAAGGATTTAGATATAAATTCAGAAATTATAAATAGTGAAGACACTTCATTATATATAAAAAATATAGATTCCAATTTACAAAGCGAAGATAATGTGCAAAATTCGTTCTTGGTTGCTAACAATAGATCTAATATTAGTAATGAATCTATTGATGTGCAAAGTGAAAATAAAAATATATCTGATGAACCTTGTATAGGCAGTGATGAATCTAAAGTAATCGATGAAAATAGGCTGTTAGAGAATTTGTTACTAGAAGAACATGAACTTATTACTAATTCAGATAAGTCGGATAAGAAAATTATACAATCCAATGTAATTGCAGACTCGCATTTGAATAATCAACAAATAAATGAGGAAAATGATTTGACTCATAGTGATATAAATGATCGAGATGCAGTTGTAGCCAATTTGCCAATGTCTTTGGGACTAGAAAATGTTTCTGTATCAGAAAATATTACTGTCCATGATTCAAGTAATATTGAGTGCAGTAATAATAACAAAATTGACCAAAACATTGATAAGGAAATATTAAAACCAAATGCAGAGAATATCGAAGTTTTTATTGAAAATTCTCAGCAGAAACAAGGAGAACTATCTAGAAATCAATCAGTGGATTCTTGTATAGCATCCACAATATTTCATAATTGTCATTCCAATGGAGAAGATTCAACAGAAATTTATTCAGAAAGCAATACTTCTTTGAATTTGGACTCAAGCACTTATGAATCAATGTTGCATAGTAAATATCATATTGAGAAAGTGTTAAGCGATCAAGTAACTGTAAACAAAGATTTCAAAGAAACATCTGAACAGCATGATGAAGTTCCTATTCTGATAGAACATAAAGCAGATCAAATACTCACTGAAATAGAAGATACAAATTTAGTGGATAAAAGTGTTCAAAATTAATAAATTGTATTTTATGAAATTTATATTCAAAATGAACAAAATATTGTTATTAAAGATATATAGGAGATAGTGAAAAAAATATGGTGATTTTCGAGTTAAATGAAGTTCGAAGAATTAGGTTCTAATAACTGTGCTTTTGGTAATGACCCTAAGATGATAATTTATATCAGAAACATTTTAAAAACTGACTCTGATATTAAGCCAGATGGTGATAGCATAAAGTTTTAATCAATGTAACAACAAATGTTGGTTTAATTGATTCACAGTAGATTACTAATTTCAAAAATAAAATATTGATGAGACTGTTGGATCAATCTAATACTGAAAATTTTTAACCAGTATTAATTTAACTATGGAAGCACAATAATTCAAGAGATGAAATTTATGATGGTAAATATAAATAAAATGTATACCTATTAATAAACAATGGTAATGCAAATTATGACATTTATCAATAACTATTTTCTATACATTTTTTTTTTTTTTTGATGTCCATATAATATTCATATAGTATTATATGTGTAATATACATGGGCAATTCTTAAAATAATTAGGTTTGCCTTGTACAATCAGGTTTATATACACATAAAAATATTTATATGAGTATTATTATTATTATTAACATATATAAAGTTCAAATATACACATGTATGTACATATATATCTATATATATATATATATATATATATATATATATATATATATATATATATATACATATATGTTATTTATTTTAAAATTTAAAATGTAATTTTGTAAATATATGAATTTTTTCTGTGATTATAGATATGTAAGTAGTAAGGTTTTTTATAATCATTTATTTTCAAATGTTAGTTTAATTTTTCATTTATAATTATTTATTCTACGTTTCAGCAATATGGGATATTTTGTCCCAACAAGGGTTAAAATAAACAAAAATATGTTATACATATTTTGTCTTTTGATAGGTCCTGACGTCCTATATTCTCGAAACATTGAAATAATTATAAATAATAATTTAAATAAAAACATTTTTAATTATATTTGTATATGCATATATATATATATATATATATGCATATACAAATAGAGTTTAGGTTCTTAGATATTATTATTTATGATTTTATATTTCTTAACGGAAAGCCCCATTTTTCTCCAAAAAAAATATTTCATTTTGTATTCAATAATAATAATAAATATTTTTACGATTCAGCGATATAGAATGTCATTTTCAAGCATTTGATATTTTAAAATTAATAGAATTTATTTGTTACCTTTGAAGTATTTGAACCAATTTTTTTTTCAATAAACACTAACTACAAAAAATTAAATGGTACATTTACAAACTTAAAATTTAAAGGATCACGCATTCATTTTTTGAATTGTACTTTATGGTTGTGTGTCATCTGTAATATTTTTTCTGTCTGTGCAAAAATTTTTAAATAATTAAAGAAGTGTGTATAAAATAATGTTTAAAGTTTGTTTTTAATAGTTTCCGAAGAAGATGACATCTTATATACGCAAAACGTAGTAAAAATTTATGAATGAAAAATGAAATAAACACATTTCGAGAAATTAGGCTTCAGAAAAGAGTTCAGAAAATAAAATCTTATCAATATAGTGTAGATACATATATTTATATGTATATAAATATATAAATATATATATATATATATATATATATATATATATATATACATACGCATTTAAATTGAGTACTTGGTAGAGTTCTCTAAGGCAGTTATATCAATTAAAAATCAAATAATTTTAAAGACGTTTCAATATAAAATTTCATTTATTTTCAAATTTTATTCTTTTATTTTATTTGATGTACCTGCCTTGAAGAATTTTTACACATATCTTAACATCAAAATTAAGAATAACTTCATATTTAAATGTATATATTTATAGATGTGTGGGTGTAGGTGCGTGTCGCGTGTGATATTCATGTATAAATAATATTTAGAACAGCTTATGCACTAATATTTATAAATCATCAATACTTTTAAAAAATAATTTGTAATATTATGTTTTTTTTTAATTTATCAGTACCCTATTTTATAATTTTTTATTTGATATCTGCCCTGATGATAATGAATATTTAATATTTGTTTATTGTTCGAATGCTTCTATGCATAGCGTAATGTATGTTTTTTCTTGTTGCATATATATATATATATATATATATATATATATATATATATACACTTTATAGATATACACATTATATGTATTAGTTTTTAAGTAATCTGACAATTATTTTAGATGTATAATTTTTACAAGAAATAAACAATAAATAATTTTATTTTGTTTACATATTATCGTACTAGTATTTTTTACATTGGTTTGCTACCTCCGCTATCTCATTCTAAAATCAAAATACGCTAATTTATTGAATATGCAGCCAATATAGTAGTTTGAACTTTTTGAAGTATATTCTTGCAACGCGCTCAATTGTCGGAGCTACGATAGTAGTCTTATAGATCATACTAAAATATTACGACCCTACGATAAGTCGTTTAATTTTGAAAATTCGTCAAAGTTTGCAAAAATTAGTTTCGTTTTTTGGCGTTTGTCAAAATTAGAACTTTCATCGACTTTTGATTAAAAATGCCTGAACCGATTTTAAAAATTCACAAACCAACCGATGTGGATTACCTTTTCTCAGTTTTGTGCGACGATCGGCTGAGCCATTTCTTTGTAAATAGCAAAAAAGTGAAAAAATTTCGTTCTCGTTTCTCTAAGCTCTCAATTCTGAATGGATCTTAAAAAATCAAAAACTGTTCGAAAGATATTGGTTGGAAATGATAATGATTTTTTTTAATTGGGTAAAATCTACTGGGCCGTTTTCTTGAAAATAACTGTTGAAAGTTTTGTTTTGCCGATTTTTATGAACCTTTTTTGGGATACTATGGTCTTATAAAACATACAAAAATGTTACGGCTCTACGACAAATAGTTTGATGTTAAAAATTCATCAAAATTTGAGAAAATATTATAGTCAGAATTTGTGTCAAAAGTTAATTGATATAATTATATATAATTAAAAATAAATTACTATAATTTAAATTACTAATTCTATTCGAAATCGAAATGTTTATAAACTTAGTTTATAATTGTATAGATTTAATTGAAAGCGATAACTTTATTTTTGAAATAAACAGTTGAAAATTTTATCTAAATATCTAAATTTAAATTTTGATTGATTAAGTCGGGAAGTTCGTGCAACTTACCTTAAGACTAAATGCAACTTTCGACTAGTTCCATCCATTTTCAAACTAAATGGGTAGGAATTCTTTGTATGGTACTTTTGAACCATGATACGACACAGTGGTTATCCCGTAAACACACGTTAAAAATCTGCCAGGCCGAAAATCGATAGAATTTTCAAAGCTTTTGTTATCAAGAATATGCTAGTGTCCAGCTTGTTGTGCCGTTGTTTGTTGCAATTGGTTATTGGGCTATACCTGCCCGCGTTATTGGGGTATTAGGGCCTACGGCTTATGGTTGTTTACTGATGTTAGTTATTAACTTATCAAAAAAACGGTTATTACTTTTAAATTTTTTTTTGGAGTCACGATGACTCATATGCCTGTTCGAAATCGATATTTTAAAGGATATAAAATGTTGTATAAATACTTTGAACACCAGACATTTATGGATCACTTTTTCACTTGAGGTTTACCCATGTTTAAATGCAATCTAAATTATTTTATGGCAGCTAATATTTACGAATTTATTTTTGCAATAATATTATTGAGACTTTATGTCTGAAAGTTGCCATAAATATTAATTTCCTTAAAGCCATAGCTTTTAATGATTTAAAACATAGTATTATAATTTCCATATATTTCTATTAAATAAAAATTTACATTATTGACATCTAAAATAAACCTTTAAAATCCATTTCAAACCTCATACTTAATTTATATTACTCAATTCATTACCATAATTAACAATATTAAAGCATATCATATAAATCAATGTGCACTATTCTCTTTTAAATTATAATAAATATATTGTATCTTCAAGTTTTTGAAAAAGTCTGTTTTCACTATTCACATAAAAAAATATTGTAATTCTAATCACGAGTACGTAGACCCCATATAGAAGTTCTTCGAGTTCCAACAGTGGGTCTGGCTATTGCGCTATGTAAAAATTTATTGATTCCAATATGTGGGAGTTGAGTTGACAATTTAGTTATTGCTTGTTCGCTCATTAGCCCAAATATATCCAAATACATTAATGAAGTGTATTTGTGTATAATACTGAAACAAAAAATTATAAAACAGTTCGATTAAAAATAGCATAAAAAAATGCAATGCATAACTAATTACGATTCTCTAAAATTACAAGTTAAAATATTATGTATATCAAAGAGATTAGAATAAAGGTTGAAAACAAATCTATTTTACAGCTCAATTTTAAAACATATTTAAAACTTTGCGCCCTGAACCTAATAGAACGTTTGCTCATCAGCACTCGAAGCAACATTCTGTAAATATGATATTATTGTGCATAACTATTAATACCAAGTAAGGATAAAGTTACGCAATTTGTTTTATATGAATTGGCAGGCATAATGGGTTGATTCAAGTGTCAATATAATTACTTAGCGTCGTGACAGATTCGTTTATCATTTACGGAAAACTATATTTTTTGTGTTTTTTTTTTTGAAAAAATTCGCCCGAAACCGTGGACGAAAAATTGTATCCATACATATATACACACACACAAACACATCCATTTTTTCTCAGGTATGCCAAAGTTTTCAGAAACCTTCAAAACACAAAGAAATGTAAAAATTTTCGAATTCGATTTTTAGACGATTACAATAACTTACCCTACGGGAAGTTAATAAAAGAATAAAAAATTAAAATCAAATAAAAGTGTATATTTTATAAATCACTGCATATTTAAAATAAAATCCTATTTTAGAAATGCTTGGTGGGTTGAAAAAAAATATTTGGCTTTCCCGCTTGAAGTCCATTTACTCATCCTTGATCTATTCTATTCACAACTTCAAAACAAACTAAGTAATTGAGAATATAAACTGCCATGTTCCCTGAGAAGGGATAGCTGAGCGATATGCTAAACTTACATGGTTCCTCATAGGAAACCGCAAAATGCAAATTGGTAATAAAAAGTGAAAAGCAAATATAATAGGGGAGGGAAGTTAACTTATGCCTGCTAGGATTTTGCAATAAAAATTGACACAAAATACCATGCCTCTTAACCATTTTGAGGAGATACATATGAGTACAGCGTACCGATACATTATTCCATATTTTGATCTATGTAGTTTTAATAACAGAGCCCGAATCATATTTTAGAGTATTGTTACCTTTTTCACCATGCAGGCTATTTTAATTTTGAACTAACCAGTTATCCCTTATTAGTAGATTATAGAACTGTGATTGCATAAAAAAATTTAACACTTCCTTGTGAAGATATGTAGATATGTAAAACTAACAAAGTATAAGTACTTTTAATCAACTATACACAAATAAATACTTACATATATGCAGTTGGTTTAATATTATAACATCTAGACAGAGAAAGATGTTCAAGTGTCATTAGTTCTCCTAATGTATGAACTGTTGCTTCTGTGAGCATGGTGCAATCAGATAAATCCAAATCTATTAAATAACTGCAATTTCTAACTAAAGTCTCAACCACTAAAAAATTGTTAAAATATTGTACATATGATTATGATTTTTATATATTATATATTTTATATATTTATGGATATTATTTGTATGAATGCTTTTGTTCAAAATTTATTTTAAATTCATACATTTCGGCTAACATTTTAACCGTTATTCAGTGAAATATACTGTAATAATAATAATAAATTAATCTAAATACACTTACAATTTTATATCTTGAACTAATGAAAAAGTATAGCACCACAGTTGACCATTCTGAATTTGAAATAGAAATGTCGCAATTTTTCAATAAAGAAAATATATAAATTTACTAATTTTTAATATTTTCTTTTTTGAGAAAAACGTGATATTTCTATCCCAAACTCAGAACAGTCAATACACAGTTTTAATAACTTAATAAATATTATACATGTTTATTTGTGTTTTGTTGGAGATGCACTATGCTCATGATCTTAATACCATGGTGTAATAGTGTTCCATTAATTAAGGACATCAAAATGTAAGTGTTTTTAGATTAATTTATTATTATTATTCTTGAACTATTACTAATTATTTACTTAATTCAATTCAGGTGTTAGGCAAAATGTATGGATTTAAAATAAATGTTTAAAAAAGCATTCACACAATTTTTATTGTACACTAAACCAAACTAATATGTTATATCAACATGAAATTCAAGATTATACATATACATGTATATAGATTATACATATATGTATATGTATATATATATATATATATATATATATATATATATATTTATATATATATCACAAATGTATTTAAATCTACATTTAACATTTAATAATCGGGCTTAACATCAATAACAAATTTATTTTATTGATTTAAAATCAAAAATATTGCACACTTACTATTTTGTGATATGATGTTAGTATAATTGTACTAACTATTATTGTACTTACTTTAATGTTTATATTATATAGTGTAGTGCATTGCGATATTGTCATAAGATGGATTTTGTTGTAGCCAAAATGTATGGCCAATTATTAATATATATATACATATATATATATATATATATATACATATATATATATATAATTTTAGTATTTCAAACAATTCATAATGAAAATACTTGTAATTTACTTACTTTTATCTGTAAGAGTTTTTCGATTGCCAGCAATATTTAATTTTGTTAAATTTTGATGTAGGTGGTCACACAAGTACTGAATAGCTTCATAACTCATACAAGTCCAAGATATATTTAAAGCTTGCAATCTATAACAATCAATCTTATTAGACTAATTGTAAGGATAATTTTCATATCATATTTAAAATTCACTCACTGCTTGCAACCATCCATCAAATACTTTACTCCTTGCAATGTAATGCCAGACGACATACAAAGATTTAAAGCATCTAAATTGTGATTTTCTGAAATGTTCCTACATGTCTCATCATCAACTCTAACATGCTCAAGACTGAGCTTCTTCAAAATCTTACATCTAGCAAGAAGCTGATTCAGTGAGTCAATACTAATAACAGCCATACTTAAATCTAAATATTGTAGCTTGCTCTGAAAATCTGCTCCAACAGTCACATTAGGACCGCAAAATAATGATTTGCCAATCTAGAATAAAATAATATTAGTATTTGTTATGCACACTGCTACACTTATAAAAGTATGAACATACTTCAGCTTGGGCCATTCTTAATATCATAGCACCTCTAGAAAGAATTCTTTCAATACATTTGTTTGGTAAAATTTTGCCACCTAAATCTATGCGAAGCCACAAACTTTCATCTTGTGAAATTCTATGCCAACGTTTGCAAACAAGGCTACATTGTGATAACGTTTGCTTGGGTAACCATTTGAATATGCTTAATACCATTTCATCAGATAATCGATTAATCATATCTGAAAAACAAAAATTAATACTTACAAATTTAAAAATGGATGAAAGATGCCTGATACAAATTCAATAACAAATAAAAATAAAATACACATATTGCCATGTTATCAAAAGTGACATAAAAATTGGTTGGATTACAAAATCAATGACTTTAAATTTAATATTAGTAATTTGATGAAGTTAAACAATATTGTTAAAAATAAATTGAAAGCATACCAAATATTTGAGGCGAGTTATTTCTTTTCCTATAAATGTAAAAATCTTGAACATTTTGGATTTCCCTTGTTTGTGAAAGTCTATTGTTATATAAGTTGCTTAGGGGACTTCGCTCCACACCACTTGCAGATTTTTGCATATTTATATTTTCATTACTTTTTGGGTTATTTATTTTATTATTTTTCTTACTGCATTTAGACACGGTACTTCTCCTAACTTTCTCTAAGGAACTTTGATATTTTGTTCTATTTGTATGCATGTCTTCATTCAAATTAAAATTGCTTGACACAACCATAAGTGGATTTGTGCAATTTAAATAATCATGATCATTTTCTTTATCCGCTGGACTTGCAGAATTTTCAATCAAACCAAAAGGTTTCTGAGTGGGTGAGGACCCTCTGTTTTTTCTTTTACTATTTTGAGATGGAAAGTAATTTGTTATAACTTGCTGTTTACACCGAGAATTGCTATCACTTTGACTACTATCATTCAAATTGTCTTCAAGTACACCTAATCCAATTTCAGCTAATACCTGTAAAGAATGCAGTGGTCTGAGAACTGAATACATAATATACATTTTCAATTAATTTTATCATATGTACCTCTGTTTCACTTTCTTGAATTTTCCATTTGCGATCACTATATGATTCTAATTTTACGCGTTTTCTGTAATCAATGTAAAATATTCTTTAATTTATATAACCTATAGATAAACTCATTATAAGTTATTAATTAACATTTAATTGTAGTCTAATAAAAGTACCTAGCACTGCCATCACTTTCTCTCGAAAAAGTTGAATTTGAATTTTCTGTATTGCTTAGATTAGCTGGCAAATTCATTTTTTTGGCGCACAATTTTGCAATTCCAAAACAAATTTTTGGTACGCTTTGAAGTTTGTTCAAAATGAACAGCTGTTTTCACGTAATGTAGCCAACGTGGTCAACTCACAGCTCACTGCAGAACCCACTGTTTCTCAATCTGTCCTTTTTCGATCACTGCTGATGCAATTTTAAGATATGAAAAAATATATTTTATAATTGCACTAAATAAATTTATATCAACTCATACCATATATTGCAACTTTTGAATCTAAAAATTTATCTGAATTATTTTTAAACAGAATGATAAATCTACCTTCGTTCACACTTTTTATCTTTCTTATTCAATTTAATTTAAAGTTAAAAAAGTTATTGAAATGAAACAGACATAGAAATCATTAGAATTGAATCCTATATAGTATTAATAGTAATAAAGAACGGTGCCCTATTTAATATAATTATTATAATAATATAATTATTATAATTAATTTAATAGAATTTTTTGATAATATTGAAATATCTGTTTTTTAGTATTTTTAACTTCCCGTAGGGCAAGTTCATAGATAAAAGAAGAGTATGGGCAAGTTATAGTAATCGCAAAAAAATCGAAAATAAAATTTTTTATATATCTTTACGTTTCAAAACCTTTTGAACATTTTGGCATACCTTAGAAAAAATGGATGTATGTGTGTGTGTGTGTGTGCGTGTGTGTACGTATGTGCAGATACAAATTTTCGTCGACGATTGAACACGGATGAAGCGATTTGAATAATTCAAAAAACATTCGATTCGTATTGATATGGAGACGTGCTGATTAGTTTTTGGCGAAGGCAGGTCTAGCCGTTCCGAAGATATGGGGCAAAAAGTGCCAAAAACGGTAACTCAGTTTTTAAGAGAACGGAGCGTCCGATTTGAATAATTTAAAAAACATTTTATTGTATTAACAAGATGAATAACTGATCAAATTTTTATGCCATTTGACGGTCAAAAATGATCATTAGACATATGCACATCAAATTACCAGATATTTTATATGGATTTTAAGAATAAGTATAAATTTTGTTTACATTCCTATGGGTTCCGTACCAATGTTTACGCGTTAGACGGCGACGCGGCGCTTTTATTAAAGCAGTACGATTGCTTTGAAAAAAATTTCATAATTTCCAAAATATTTCAAAATAAATGATTTGAGATAGAACAATTTAATATGGTTCAAAATTCTATTAAATGTTTCAAATCATTGATCAACTTTTATTGATTATTTTTAATTACTCGAATTTTGAATTGCGGTACGGGAAGTTCCAGCAATTTGCCTTAAGGCACGATGCCTTAATTGCCTTAAGACAGAATTCCACTTACAGCTAGTTAAGCGTACTATTTAAAAAAAAACAGTCAGCCTTGCATGTAAGAGTTTTCCTTAAAGTTGGCCAAGATGCAGTCATAGAACAAACTATTTGTATTTTTCCACAGTGTTTAGAATTGTGGCAGATGTCAAGCGCACTCAACAGGCTGCGCGCGACATAGATAAATAAGCATAATAAATGGCGCGCGATTTATGTTATGTATGCTATGGCTGTGGTGTAATATTATTGGTAAACATTCGTAAACATTGTCACTCCATGTACTCCATGTGAAAAGTTGAATAGTATGGAATAGTAAATAAAAACCAGGTGTGTATTCAGTGTTAATACATTATTATTTTAAATTAACTACAGTTTTAAATTTATTCTACAGTTACAAATGATAATAATTTTTTGTTTTTTTTTTCTCTTTTAAATTAAGTTTTTGACAAGTCGACAGTGTTTTGATTTTTCTAATACTTAACCGAACTAAAGTATTAAATGTTGCAGTTATATTAATGAAACACTGTATAAACACCTAAATATAATGGAGTTTTCAAACGGAGAGGAATCTGATGAAAATGATCTCTCGGTCATAACACCATTCAAAATGAACTTGAAATATATAAGAAATATGACCACATCCACTCCAACTACAAGTAAAGATGTTGATACACCACCGAAAAAAAAATTAAAAATCAGCAGTACACAAAGCAATGATTGGGATGGTAAGAATTATAATAGAAAATTTCAATAAATTTGATTTTAATGTGATACTCATTTTTTTATATTTTTATTGCCATTTTTTTCTATTTATTTTCAATTTATTATGGTTTGTAGGTATAAGCTATAGCTATAATTATAATTATAATTATCAATTGATGTAGGAACTATTTCACATCTAAGGTTTAAATATTTAGAAATAGGTAAAGCTGTAAATTATTGTGAGCGCTGGTTTTGCTTTGTAGGCTCAGAAAACAATATATTAATTACAGTTAGTAGAATTATAAGTTAATAATTTCAGGGGCATTCAAAAAAATATATGGATTTGTAATGTACTTTTCAAATATATTTATTATTCTATTAATATTTTGATCTTCAATTCATAAAGATATTTTGAAATTCAATTCATAAAGAGGATTTTATTTGTATTGCAATAAATTTAAAATTCTCTATTACTTTTAGATACATTATAATCATAACTTAAATAAAAATTTAAATATGCTGATTTGATTTTTTACAATACGAACTTAAAAATACTGTATTGGAAATGTTTAAATTTTTACTGCACTATAAATTGTTTTGTTGTAAGATTTTCTGTATATGACCATATAAAATTTTAATATTTTCTAGTCATCAAACTCAACATAAAATAGTTGTAGTTAATTAGATCACTCCCAAGCTATGTTCATGAACTTCTACATTTGACATACATTCACACATTAATAAATTTAATAAACTTTTAGAGAAATATAATAAATTTTCTGTTTCCTTAATTAGAGCAAATTCAGTTGATAAATGGTTCAAAATCTTTTCTAATACTCCATTTATCTATAATTTAAAGTATACTTTTTGCTCTTGGTTCTAACTTTTCCTTTCCTCCTTCTAAATCAAAATTTATTTTTTAAAAGTCCTTAGTAATTTGGAGATTGGAATTAGTAAATTAAACGACATTGAAAAAGGAACTAAGTTTAGGTCATTCGCTTGTAATAATCTTTTATCTTTCATTCATCAAATTCTTTTCATTTTCACCATAATTTAATAAATAAACTAGTGGTGTATGGCATCGTGCATTAAGGCAAATTGCTGGAACTTCCCATATCAGAATTAAATATTCAAGGAAAAAAAAAATGTTTGATTTGATATGATTTTTGAAGGACCAATTTGTTGCAAAACACTGTAATTATAATCTTTATGTGTTTATTTTAAATTAATTACGAATTGTACTTGTATTTACAATATTTTTAATGTATTAAGTATCATATAGGAATCGATTTATTAGTTTTTAGCAAAGACAGGTCCAGCCGTTTTCGAGATACGAAGCAAAGAGTACAAAAAATGGAAATTAAGTTTTTGAGAGAACAGGGCAACCCATTTGAATGATTCAAAAAACTGTTTATGTTGACAAAACGATAGTTTTTTTTAAAAAAAAATTATTTGAAAATAAAAAAAAAATCAGATATATATATTTCAAAAAAATATTTTTTTGAATATCGAAAATAATTTGGTTTCAATTTTAATTTTAGCTAAGGTACTTGAAACAAATAACTTTAACTTTGCAATTCAGTTTATATAATTTTTAGTACTATAAGATAAGGTCATTGAATTCTATCTTCGCTTCGAAAGGGATCATTGAGTTTTGTTTATTTACTTTTCATTTAAACTTATATAAACATCATTGTCCAATTTATATGCTCTTATATTTTGTCTGTAAAATACGAATAATGAAAGGTACAGTATTTATAATAATATATTTGGAAACATCTTTTATTCTTTGACTATTGTATTATTGTAAGGGAAGTTTCAGCAATTTGGCCCAATGCCATACACCACCTATATTATAATGACTTTGTAATAAACATAGGCCCATTTTTCACGCAGCTATTTGTTTTCTTGAAATGTATTTGTAAAATTTAAGGATTTTCTATTTAAATTTCTAATTGATTTTATATTTTGTATATCTCGGTCAAATGGAAGTGTCTTGCATGAATTACTTTAAATGGATTTCAAAAATGATTAAATTACATATAAAAGATTTTATTTTTAGATATTTTAGATTTAGATGGCTATGATAGTTATGAAGAGGAATATCCAGTAGATGAAAAAAATAGTTTCGAGCGAACATGTGACAACTTGAAACTTACAAATGCTCTTATTCAAGAAACACAAATGTTCATAACAAAAAATGAAGAAAAGATAAATGAGCAGAAAATCACTGATAATTTGCATCTTCGAGAGCATTGTGAAATCTTAAAAAATCAATTATCTGAATTAATATCTCAAAAAAGCATATTGGAGGATACATTAAAAGAGCAAGCGCCTAATTATGTAGAAGACCCAGGTGCTATAATTAATGATAACTTTTTGAATGATACTGTTTTGTCAAATAATAATTTTACTCTTAAACCAAAAGAAAAAACTGCATTAAGAGAACAAGCTCTTGACTATATAGAAGATCCTGATGATAACTTTTTGAATAATACTGTTGTGTCAAAGAATGATTTGACGCTCAAACCAAATGATCAGACGATTTTTAAAATTGAAAATTGCAACAGAAATTCATTGTTATGTCAAGGCTCAAAAAATTGTTCTGGTAGTGATTCAGTTAAAGATACTACATTAGTTGCTTTAAGTGAAATGAGTAATAATGATGTTGAAAATAAAACTGTAATTGAATCTTGTTCCAAAAATGTAAAAAATAATCAGGAAATCGTTGAAGTGAAACTAAAAGAAAAGACTACATTAGAAGAACAAGCGCCTGACTGTGTAGAAGATTCGGATGATGAAATTGATAACTTCTTGAATGAAACTGTAGTGTCAAGGAATGTTTTGACTCTCAAAACAAATGATCAGACGATTTGCAAAATTGACGGCTCAAAAACTTGTTCTGGTAGTAATACAATAACTTCAATTAATGACACTGCATTAGTAGTTTTAAGTGAAACATGTGATAAAGGTGTTGAAGACAAAACTGTTATTGAATCTTGTTCCACAAATGTAAATACTCAGGAAATCATTGATCAAAAAGCACAGGCCATAAACAACACAGTTTGCAATTCAATTAATATTTGTTTTTCAAATGATAAAAATAACGAAATACATGCAGCAAATATTTTACAAAAAGCAGTAATTTCTCCAATAAAAAAGAGTAAGAAAGGAGTGTGTGGAGATGAGGTGGGTTATGCTTTGAATATTTTTTTTATATAGTTATATTGATTACATTTATAAAGTGTTATTAATTAAGTACATTAAATTTTAGGATGTTAGTGACAACTCACTTATTGAAAAGAAGGATTCACAAAGTTGTCTCAAAATTAATAATGTGGCTAAAATTGATTCAAATCAAAATGAAGTTAAAAGCATTGAATGCTTCTCAAATGATGAAATTGCTAATAAAATAATGATAGCTAATAAATCATTTGTTATAAACGAAGAGATTTCTAAAACGTTCCAGGAAATACAAAATATCAACAAAAATGAATCCATAAACCATCTCAAAAATACAGCCGATTACACCATTGATAATAAATATATTATTGCTCAGGAAATAGCAAACAGATATTATAAAAACCCTGAACTTTTACATAGCACAGAAATTTCTCCCACCGATAATCTTATTTTATGTCATAATAATATCGCTACTGAAGAAAAAACAGGTAACTTACAAAGTATATTGTACACAACATTAATAGTAATAAATATGTTAATGATATTTTTGGATATACGAGTAAACTGGTTGCAATAAATTTAGTACAGATGAAAATTAATAATTTCAGGTCAATCAAATTTAATGAATACTTATAATAAGTGTGGAGATTCAGAGAATGCTGATGGGGATACTATTAATTTGAATAATAAAATATCATACCTTCAGAGTGACTTTCGAAATAATATTCAACATCAACTTAGAGAAGTTAAAAGCAGTTTAAAAGAGGATAAGATTAATAATGAACAAAGTAAAAAAATGTCATTTGAAAATTCTATACTCTTAATGAATGAGCCAATTTTAAAAGATCTTAATCATATACCATCCAGAATAAGGTCATGTATTAAATCCTATATTGATGAAAGTAATGATAATAAAAATGTAAAATATCGGTCTGATTTAATACATTTGTGTACTCTATCTGAAACAATAGGTGCTTTACATAAAAAACACTATATTGTGGATAAAATTCAGGAGAAAACAAAACTTCTTTTATCAGATTGTGAGGTATTGATTAATAATATAAGGCATAATTTTATGGAGATGAAACACATGTTGTCAGAATATAATTTTGATTTAATTAGACAAGATAGCCAATTCTTGTATGAGTTGATATATGCAATACATCATAAAGATGTATTAAAGAAAGTAAGAGCACCCTATATCAGTCTTGACTCTAAAGAAAATGAAGACAATGATAATCCAAACTGGAGTGTTTTGAAAGCTTTGGAAACTGATGAAGAGAGATATAAAGCGGTACGCAAACGATGGCTAAACTTGAATGTTCCAGATCCTCATATAAATATGACTTACAGGTAATTGTTTTTTACACACGCACACACACACACATGTATATATATATATATATATATATATATATATATTCTAGAAATGTTTATTTGCAGCCAAAGAGTTCAAATAAAAAACATTTCAATAATTATTTATTTTGTACGTTCGACCCTTTATGTGTCTCATCAGCGTATTGAACATGCTGCATGATGAAAATAGTAATGAAAAGAAAATGGGCAGCATACAAAATTATTGTATGCTGTCCACGTTTTGGATCTTTTACTTTTCAACTTTGAGACATATGTCAAGAGCATGATTTTGATTATACAAATAAATATAGAAATATATTTATCATTTATTTGTAAATCAAAGCAAATTTTTTAGTTCATATTATTATTTTAGAACTAGAAGATTTCCATTCCTGAACCTGAATAATTTTAAGAATGAATTTATTCCAACTAAGAATCGTACTGTTTCTTTTGAAGTTCTGTTTGATGCAAAGATTAACAAACTTCATGAACAGAATAACAAATCTCTTCAAGACCTGAATCAAGAAGAAATTCGTGAACTGGATGAGTTGTCGTCTCGTCATTATAAAGAGCAACAAGATTCTTTGTTTAGTTATTACAAATATGAACAAGATTTCAGATTGATGTATCAGAAACAAATGGAGGTATTATTCAGTATTTTTTCATATTGTAGAACTAATCATTTTTCTTTAAACTGACTATTATTTTGCAACATTATTAGCACTACTTAATGAAAATATCGAAAGTTATTACGTTTACTAGAGGTAAAATTGCCATCATAATTAATTTGCTGTGATTGAATTATCTTAATGCTTTTATTCTGCCTTGTTTCTGTAAAGGCCGTTGTGAAACGTGTCGAGAAAATTTATAAATTTCAGTAATAATTTATGTATTTGAAAACATATGAATGTTGATTTTTATGGAAAGTAGCTTTTTACCCAAAAAATGCCGTACAAAAACGGTTGGACCGATTTCAAAAATTTAAAAGCCGTTCGATCTATTTCGATGCGGAGCGTTTCTGAGTTTTGTGCGACGATCGGCCGAGCCGTTTCTTTGTAAATCGCAGAAAAGTGAAAAAAAATTCGTCGACGTTTTAGCCCGCAATCCTTAATCGATTTTTTAAATTCAAAAACCGTTCGAAAGATATTGGTTGGGAATCGCGCTGATGAGTTTTTGGTAAAGATCGACCGGGACGTTTTCTTGTAATGAAGTTTTTTTTTTTTAAAAAAAAAATCGACGATTTTTACTATTTTTTTGACGGTGGACACCATAGTCTTCTAGATCATACTAAAATATTACAGCCCTACAACTACTCGTTTAGCTATAAAAATTCGTCAATGTTTGCAAAAATTAGTATCGTTTATTTTTGACATTTGTTAAAATTAGACCTTTCATCGACGTTTGCTCAAAAACGCCTGAACGATTTCAGAAATTAAAAATCAATTTCATGTATTTCAATGGGGACTATCGTTTATCAGTTTTGTGCGATGAACTGCCAAGCCGTTTTTTTGTAATTTGGAAAAAAAGTGTTAAACTTTAAAAAATATTAGTTGAGAATGATACTGATTAATTTTAGGTGAAAATTTACCGAGCCGTTTTCTCATAAATAACTGTTGAAAAACAAATGTAATCTGATTTTTATGAAACTTTTTTTGGCGATATATATCATCTTATAAAACTTACTGAAATATTACGGCCTTACGACAAGTAGTTTTATTTTAAAACTTCATCAAGAGTAGTTTTTTTGACGTTTGTTAAAATTAAAATTAGACGATATACTTGGTATAATGATAGAGTACTTGATCTTAATCAACATACTAAACCATTAAAGTCTTGCAGAAACTGGTTCAATCATAAAAATTGTTGATTTTTTAAAATTTGCTTTTAGAAAATAATCCGAGTTAACGTGTTCGTTTGTTTTCAAATATGTAGTAAATCCACTCGGAATACTTTTAATAACTCAAAAATTAATTTATTTTTTATTGATTAAGTCGATTATTTAAACATTTCGGGAAGTTTATGTAACTTGCCTCAAGGCAAAATACCAATACCAACTAGTTTTCACCACGCGTTAGGTGCATTGCGGATTCGAATTCTCAGAATACATTATTTCATTATTTGTTGGAGTCAAAACGAACACGAGGGACGTGCTCATCGAAAATACTTTTATCATATTTCGTTGTCAGGAATGTGATAAACAGTGTACATTTAATATTTCCTTTTAAAATGGTATCATGAATTATCATTAGATATAAATGTATTTCGAAATTGAAATGTAATATGTTGAAAACAAGTCAGGTAGCGCTACGCAATATGTTAATCAATTGTATTGTTGAAAATTATTTGCCATTTCATATTGAAAAATAGATCTTCGATCATTATGTACATGAAAATATAATCACGCGTTTTCAAAAGTAAATGACAAATGTCGATTCGTCTTGACCTGAACTATAGATCTATCCTTAAAAAATTGGGAGAAAAAATTTACCTCACGTCGTTTGGAAATTATGAGCTTTTAGGTGCAATCTAGAGCACCTGCACTAAAGCTTTAGGTTTCACTCAAAACCCCATAATTTCCAATGTGAGATTTTTTATTCTATTTTTTTTCAAGACAGCCATGATCATACTTTCACCCCCATTCGGCTTGACGTTGATTTCAGGTACACCCTATATAATACAGTACATAAAATGACTAATATATTATATATTAGAAAGGCAATATATGTATATCATTTTTTATGTATAAGTTATAGATAGTAACGGACAAAAATCGAAAATAAATTTTTTTGCTTATCTTCACGTTTCAGAGGTTTCTGAACATTTTTGCATATCCCAGAAAAAATGGATGCATGTGTGTATGCGTGGAGACAATTTTTCGTCGACCGAATTGAAAAATTAAAAAAGCAATCGATTCTCATTGATAGGGAAATGTTGTGATTAGTTTTTGGCAAAGGCAGGTCCGGACGTTACGGAGATACGGAGCCAAGAGTGCAGAAAATAGAAACCAAGTTTTTGAGTGAACCGAGTATCCGATTTGAATGATTCGAAAAACATTCTGCTTGCGTCGGCAAAACAATGCTTTTTGGATTTTTTTTTATTTCAATTTTTTTTCAAAAAATTTTTTTTTTTTTTTGTATTTAGAAAATAATTCAGCTTTTAATTTTAATTCTGGATAAAGTTCTGAAGCTCACTTATATACTTTAAATAAATAATTTTAACTTTGTAATTCAGTTTTTATAATTTTTATAAATATTAGAAAATCAATTTGCCTTAAGACACTTTTGAAATCGGGTAGAAACAATTTTATCGATATTCTTACAATTAGCTTTAGGCCGTATGGCCTTTGTTTCTGCGGACTTTATCAAATATTTGAAACAAAGTTTGAAAACAAACTAATTTGCTATGATTTTGTAATTTTCATAAAGAATTGTCAATATTGTTATAAATCTGGCGGTTATATAGCTATTGATAAACAGCTATTTCCGAACAAATTGTGATGTAAGTTAGAATTATTCCGTCGAATAAAAAGAGATTATAGCTAAATTACGAAGCGAATGATTTTCATCGTTAATTTTCCCTTTAGATAATTGTACTCAGACAACATAAAGCAATGATAAACATTTATCATTTATCATTAGGAAAACTGTTCATATGTAGACATAGCGGGTCAAATAACGAGAAAACTTGCTATAAATTCTGACAATAAGTGTTGTGAATGACCAATCTAAGTGTTTTTCAATATTCTTTATCTGGCACAAATATCTCAGAGTTGTACAATCAAAGCTAAATGTCTCGAATTTATACAGAATTGCTTTTTACTGAAACAATAAAACTAGGCACCGATATTCGTGAAACTCGTGAACAATTAAGGAAAAGAACAAATACGAAAAACTCATTGATTAAGTATAATACAGATATTTGTTTCCATAAGTGGTGTCAAATTGAATACTGTAGAAAAAAAAAAACATGAAAATTTGCTCTAGTTAGTCTAAATGTAAAAATATGCGTGCGGAATATGTATATTACTTGCACTTACAATTAGATGTCAAAATGCGGTGACTTAAACATTCGTATTTATAACGTTTATGAAAGAAAGTATGTTTATCAAATAAATTATATTTTCAGAATTATTAAGAATTCAACTATCATAGTTTACAACACATTCGTGTCGTGTCATTTGACCCGCTTTGGTAGAAATAGTATAGAAAAGAGTCGGTATAGAAAAGACAAAAGAGTGTTAAATAACAAAAATATGAATTTTTCGATTTTCATGTTTTTTTACATAAAAATATGTGTTTGAAGATGTTATGTTATTATTGAATATGGCGTTCAAAGTTACGATAAAATTGCATTGAGTGCTTATATGATAGTATGTTTGTATACGAGACTGAATAATAGTTACATCAATAATATTTCAGTTTCAAACTTTATTGCTAATATTGTTTACATAGTATGGTAGAGTGTAAAATATGATATAAACCTAAAAATGTATGATACAAACTATTTTTGAAAACGCGATAAAATAAATATAGATTTTTTTCTTTATAATTGTAAAAAAGGTCTTCTACGTAGAAGCTCTGTACGAGAGTATTTTCCAAATGAGTGTAAAATGTTTTTTTTTTTAAGTGTTGACTGTTACAAAACAACTGTGCATTTTATATAAGAAAATATTTTATTTAAAAGAAAATAGAAATTTCAAAGTATTAAATGGGCTAAACAAAGGAATTGGTATACAAGTGCTTCTAAAAAAAAATGTGTTAAGGTTGGACTTCAATGTATGCAGGTAACAGCTCTTAGAGAACTGTTATCAAGGTAGCTATGTGGTGCCATATTATCGACAAAAAACATTAAGATGAAGATGAAAACTGCTACGCATTACTAATTACTAGAGACTATGATAAATGGGGCGACTGTTACCATTAGAACTAATATAATTCCACTTATTCATTTCATTTTTAATGCAGTGTAATTATTATATGTGCTGGAAGCCAGAATCTTGTCATAATACCGAATCAAAAGTGAACAAATTTTTACGAATCATACATATATATTTTGTTTGAAAAATATCATGTGTACATAAACGAAAAAACTTGTTAAGATAAACGTGTACACATATGTATATTATTTTTTATATTTTTAATGCAATATGTGCAGTAATTTAATATTTTTTATAATTAGGAGACAAGATTTGCAAAAGAAAAATTTGGTCAACAAAGGCGGATGATATTGACTGAAAAAAATTTTAAACTACGCTTATTAGAGTCCGAAAAAAAAGATGTAAGTATCTACTTTTAACTTACAATGTATGTTATATTTTATTTATATTTGATATGCGATAGAATTTTTTAGTCGCAATTTAATTCAATTGGTAAAACATATTTATTATAGGCGCAATCGTTCTTAAAATTTTATGACGGATTAAACGGCCAGAGGGCTTTGAAGATATCTGAGGATGATTTGCAAGAAGAGTTGGAAATTGATGAAATGCTTTCATTATACTCTAATTTTTATAAATAATATTTTATATAAGTTACATTAGAAAATTTCTATGAATTGTTTTTTTTTTGAAAATTTTATTGTCGTTCAACAATTATTTTTTATGAATGTTATTTTAAAATGTTTTTATTAATTGCCAAAGAAATAAACATGATCTCATACTTTGATTAGTTGTACTCTAATGTTATACATTATTATATAAGCATGAAAAAAAATCTTAAAAAACAAAATCTTCTGACCAGAGGTCTTGAAAATTGACAGATATGAATGCAACATGATTTTTTATTTTTAATTTTGCCCTGTTGTGGTGATGTTTTCTGACAAGTGCTAGTGACTAAGTTTGTGTGATTCTCGAGCCGGATTTTATAATTGTCTGTTATTGTGTTAATGTCGTTTTTACATATTAATCAATTCGGTACATACCTTGTGGCATTCAAAATTGTTTTTAGTAATTTATTTAGGCATCTCTGAATTTTCAAACTTTTGATTTTGAAGCTGAATCCACATTCAATGTAACATTTTTCTCATATGAAGATTATATTTTATTAATACGTTTAGACTTTTTACTTTTAAATATAATCCAGTCTTTATGCTGGGTTCTGGATAATTTGTTTTGTATGAAACTAGGTGATATTGTCAGTTTATGTTGAACAAAGCTTACACCGACATTGTCATCGTCATTGGGTTATTTATCCTGACAATGAAGACCTAACAGATAATCTTCTTTTGTAAAAATTTTTAAGATACTCTATAAATGCGCGTTTCACGTGATTTAAGTGGTTAGGGGTACTTAGAGGCAGGGAAAAGTGAGAATTTTCAGTATTTTTTTTGTTATTAAACGACGTTTTTTACAAAAGTACAAAAATAGTATTGCGGCATTATTATACAATGTTTTGACTTGACGTAACAAAAAATTCAGAAAAAAAATATTTCCGAAGTTATAGCTGTTTTTGCTGACCCAGTTTAAAAAACGGTTCTCGCGGTGACAGTCATAACTCCTAGGAGATTCATCTAAAATCAACCAAATAAAAAAACATAGTTTTATAAATAGATAATTCTGGGCCTAATCGAAGCTTTTCGTTTTTTTGCAAAACTTAACAAAATGGCGGCATGAGAAAAAAAAATCTAGATTTTTGGGAAAAAATCAACAGTTAATTGGTCTTAAAAAAATTGAATTTATGGAAAAATAAAAATTATTCGTTCAGGCTCGAGTTTATTATGTATTCTGAAAGCTGTATAAATTTCATTATAATCTACTTAGCGGTTTTTGAGTTACAGTTGTCACCAGTTCAAAAACAGTTTTGGGAAAAACGCGTTTAAAGTTTCACATTGAATTTGCGTACAGAAATGCGAATTATAGGTTTACTTAAGCCGAGTCATCTATTTCTGGGCCATGTAATAGTTTATCAGTCATTGTGCAAGTTTCCAAAATTTCCATTTGCTGTTGCCTACGAAGCAAACGATCTGCCACTTTCACACGTGCAGCATCCAATTTTTCAGCATACCAATGGAAATTATACCCACAATTAGTTTCTAGGGTATCCATACCATTAATAATGATTATGTATATGTATTCTGAAGTTTGTACGATAGTAAAACTAGTATTCACGGTTTTTGGGCATATTTTTCAATCTATTTTCAATTTTTTCAATTTTTTTTCTGATTATGGATTCAATCTTGAACTACATATCTTGAAAGTGAATTATCATTGCTGATATCGTAAATCGGTTTGAAAGCTTTTAAAACATCAGGAGGTAAGGGAGAATAATCTTGAGTATAAGTATCGAGCTCTCCACTTGCGTCAGCGCGCTGGTAAGAGTCCAATGACTCAAAAAGTAATCATAGGATCAACTTGAAATTTTCAGAAAATATTTTCAAGATATTACACTTAACGAAAATGCAAAAAAATAAAAATCGATTTTTCAAAAATTTCAAGTACCCCTAACTCCTTAAGTCAATATATAGTCTCAAGGAAAGTAATTATTATTATAAATAGAAATAATTTTTTATAAGTTTGTTAACATGATTTATTTGTATATGTTCATGACATTATTTGTTAATAATTTGAATGAAAAACGATTTATGAATATATGAATTATTTTATTAACTATGTGCATAAACTTTTTATTTTATTATATAATATATTATATACTATATATATATATATATATATATATATATATATATATATATATATCTGCGCGATTTGTAGAAATCAAGAAATTGAATCTATTTCATCTTTCCTTGCATAATAAATATACTATTTGATAAGCATTTATTTTCGAAATAGAATAGATATTCAATTCTCTTGATTCTTGTCGAGCGATTTTTTGTCTTCATCGTCCGAACAATCTTCATCGTGGTTATGAGTTACGGAGCGTGGTGTTTCTGGTCTATGATGCGGAATCTGCGAATTCATGCGTTCCAATATCTAAAATTTGAAACAAAAGTATGAGTAAAATCCTAGATGTTTTTGTAAAATATATGGGATGCGATTGAACTAACCGATAAGTTATGATACATTGCTATAATTTTCTTTTAAACTTAATTTTCTTTTTGTTTATTAGCGCGAGTTGCGGTCTGGCTCATAACCGTGTACGATCTTCACGACTTTGCACCTATCACAAAGCTGTTTCAGACACATAAAAATCAAATATTCTTTCTAAAATATTTAGACAGTTAAGGAAAGTATCAAGGTGATTAACCGGATTAAAATAATAATAATAATAATAAACCATTTAAATTATTAATGATATAATCATGTCGATAACGTGATCTTAAGTATGGAACCTTAATAGTTTAATTATTGACACTTACTTAAGAAAAATATTACTTCCAAGTGTTGGACTAAGCTTGAAGTCGAGTTACTTCGATAAATAATTGGAAACGATCTGATTTTAGTGCTCAGAAGTCTTTACGCATAAAACCATTATCCCAGCTTGCCATTATTATTTGTTGTTTTTATTAACTGAAATCATTGTTTTAGCTTGGCTTCAGCAGAATTTTATTGCATTAGTATTTTTTAAGTTAAGCATTTGAATATAGGTGAATTATTTAAAAATATGGGAATAATGAACTTCTCACAGCGGCGCGTGCTATTCATTTGGCATTTATGATTCCGTTTGTCAAAATTATATTCACATCTTTAACAGAAATCAGACTTTCCGTTCTATGAGCTTTTATGCTCAAACTTCTTCTTTTTACGAAGTATTTAAATTACAACCCAACGGTTAAACTACTTATATTTGACAAAATTTCACTATTATTCTTCATCTTCTATTGCTCATACATACTTAATTAGGTGCCGCATTGCTAAAAAAGGACTGTTTTTACTTGGAAGCGTATTTTGTATCTATATTTCCTTGTGAAAATCGATATCGTAGCTCGATATCAGTATGATTACGAAAAACAAAAATTTGATTGTTTTCAAACCACATTCTAATTTTTTCGATATTTTACCACATAATTATAGATTTTTTTGTGAGATGACTCATAAATTTATTTCAATAACATAGTCAAGACGATCATTATCAATATTTATCACCATTGCTAGGCTTTTGAACCTGAAATAATATTTTCACAAAGTGCGAACTTCATGGGCTGTTGTGATTTGACAGTCACATAATTTTTAAAAAGATTTTTTTTCATCTGCATATCATTATTTATTATTATTTATATAATTATTTGTTCTCCTACTTTCGAAACAAAAATTCGGCACATAGAAGGTTATAATGCAAACCAAAACCTAAGTATGTTACAAAAGTCCATATAATTTTAAGAGTAAATAAACACTTAGACATATTTGGCAACTGTTTACTATTGTAAAGTATATTATTAAAAAAGAACTATTATATTTTTGTAGATGCATTTTTTTGGCATTTAAAACGCAAATGATAGAAATCTTGAAAGCAATAAAGAAAGATAATAATGTTGAATTCCAAAATATACCTTTCCGGGCGTAGCTGTATTATCCAAGTCGTTCGCGTTTCTTGTTCTCGATGATACCATCTTGGGATCCATAATAAAGCTTTGCTCGTGTGCTACAGTTGATTCATGTGGAAGAAGCATTGATGGCGCTCGAAACATGAATGAGAAGGGGTAGTAAATCAAATTAGAGAATGTTGCCGCATACAGATCTGCATATCTTACGACCTGGAAAATAATTATTATTAATAATGACATAATTACACTATATAAGAAGCATTTTTCTCTAAGGCTAGTTACATGAAATTCCCGATATGTTTAAACAATCGATATAATCAATATTGAATTTGTGTATGATCTATCTGCCTAATAGTCTACTTGTTTACTTCATTAAGATTCTACCTGTGTAATTGTCAACTTGTCTTCTTTTATACCTGCCTACCTGTCCACCCGTTTACCTTTTTGCTTGTGTATCTAATAACCTCTGTCTATCTGCCTGCTAGTGTGTACATATAGAATAATAATGACTGGTAATGATTATTTCAGACCACCAAAAATATTTATTTTAACTTTTTCCCTGCAACTACCAAAACCGCTGCACCTGTCTTAGTAAAAAAATCTCTTCGCCAATACAAGTAAAATGTTTAAATCATTCGAATCTGATGCTTTGTTCACTCAAAAACTGTCATTTTTTTTCTCTTTGCCCTCTGTGGCTGAACATGTCTTTTCCTGAAAACTAATCAACGTCTCGAAATCAATACGAATCGAATGTCTTAAAAATCATTCGAGCCGGTTGATCCGTGCGCTCGAAATCGTGGATGAAAAAATTGTATCTATACAAGCACATATATACACTCACAGACAGAACACGTTTGTGCAGTAGTTAAGGTTACTCTAATGTTGGTGGCCCAAAACAAAGCAGAAGGATATTACTACCTTCAGTGGTTACCAAGGTGCTAACATATGTTGTTTCCTTATTTCGCACAATGTCGGAGGAACCACAGTGTGTCATTTCAGAAACTCTGCCTCTCTTAGTATTAGCAGATGAAAGAAGAAATCACAACCCAGAAAAATTAAAAACAGAAGAACCGCAGCCACAGTGAAGGAAAGATGGACGCATAGTCTTAATCTAAATATCAAAGCTAAATCGCAAGCTTGGAGGAGTTAAATTTTATGTTACACAAATGATGTAAGGGTACGACTGTTTTCGAGCCTACCTTCACCGCTTCAAGAACGATAACTCGCCGGTTTGCCCATATTGTTTAGGCGAAATCGAAATAGCCGAGAAAGGGTTTTTCGTGTGCCTTGTGATTTAGTGCACAATGGGGTGGTGTAGAAGTGATGTTAACCAGGAGAATTACTCGAGATACTCTCGTGGAAGTGATGTTTTTAATATGTGATCAGATGTTTCACATATAAAGTACGAAACGATTTCAAGTCAAATAAAAATTTGATTATAATAAGGCACCAAAAGTGCACCTTTCTGATGTCTCTTTGATAACACGTTTCGACAAAACGATTGATCGCACAGTAAAAACATAGCTGTTTAACAGTTTGTTACTACCATTTTTTTTAAATTAATATATATAGTAAAATATAATATAAAATTTTATAAATTCCATATGGTGATCCGATCGTCTAACAAGTTGCGATAAGTTTAAAAATTCCTATGAACGAGTTCATTCAAATTTCCAGTTTTGCGCGAATGAACTGAGGTCGACGGTAACCATTACATTAAATGGTTAACATACCATTACCTTAAGCTTCTAAGTCAAATAAATTAAAAGCAATAATTATCACACAATAATATGAGCGAAAATTGATTTTGATAGTCATTATTAACCGAGTAATATTAATAAATACAAATACATATTCTTATATTGTAGTCAATTTTTTTGGGGTGGATAAATATTATTCTTTGATTAGTATAACATTTATATTAATTGATTTATTTCACTTACCTGAGATGAGAAGAAGGTCTGTCGTGAACCGGACCTAAACAGAGAGCCCATCATGCCATATGCTAAATCCATTTTATGTGTAACGTCTCTTATGGAATTACGAAGTTTGCTTATGTCCGGTTTTTCTTTATTACTTGAATCCAAATCTCTAAAAAGGGAAATGTATTATTTCAATAAACAAGTTCGATGAAGAAATTTTGGATGTTATTCCGAATCGGAAAGGATAAGGATTCAAAGAAAATCATATTTTAGCTATTTATCTGAAATTACTTATAATTTTTTATATTATTTGTAATTAAAATTGCAGCTTAAACAAAGGCTTAGTTGTGCCTTCATATCATGCGCCACATAAAAGACAATGTTCTGGAAAACTTAACAACTGTACCTAAATGATATAAAGAATATCATTATCACCCTATCATGATTATTATAATGTAGGCAATAACTGTACCTAAATGATATAATGGATATCATTATCACCCTATCTTTCAAAGTCTTTGATTTTTTTTAAATCGATTCGGTAGTATGAGCTTAAATGTGGACGAAAAGTTTAACACTTTTTTCAAATTTCAAAGAAATGGCTCGGCCGATCGCTGCACAAAACTGAGAAACAATAATCCACATCAAAATACATCGATTGACTTTTGAAGTTTTGAAATCGGTTCAGGTGTTTTTGAGCAAACTTTGATGAAAGTTATAATTTTGACAAACGCCAAAAAAACGACACTAAATTAAACGATTTTTTAAAATTAAACGACTTGTCGTAGGACCGTAATATTCTAGTATGATCTATAGGAGTATGGTATCTACCGGCAAAAAAAAATCATGAAAATTGTCTAAAAAATTTTTTAACACCTTATTACAAGAAAACGGCCCGGCCGATCTTTACCGAAAACTAATCAGGTCGATTCCCAACCAATATGTTTCGAACAGTTTTTGAATTTTCAAAATCGATTCACAATTGCGGGCTAAAACGTGGACGAAAAATTTTTCACTTTTCTGCGATTTACAAAGAAACGGCTCGGCCGATCGTCGCACAAAACTTAGAAACGCTAGTCCTCATCGAGATACATCGAATGGCTTTAAAATTTTTGAAATCGGTTCACCCGTTTTTGAGAAAACGTCGATTTACGGCAAAAAATCTGTTCACACACACACACATACTTTTTCCAAATTTGGTCTCATTCGATTCATAATGGCTTGAAACGTCGAGAAAACGTAAAATTAGCAATTCAGTTTTTTTATGAAAACATAAACTTCTCCTTCGGGAAGTTAATAAGAACCAGTCTATGTTAAAACTCACTTGTAGACATCTCCGAGCATCACATCTAAATTTTGAAGATCTTCAAAAAGTTGACATTTATCTGTCCAAACATGTAGCTCGTGAACTAATTCAGGAACGACCAGAAATGTTCTCCAACCACGAATCTTTTTTGATTTTAAAATATCGCCAAAGATATGATCGCCTATGTACAAAACATCTTTACCTTTAGCTCCTATAAGTTCAGTAAATACATCACTCGATCCTGCAAATATGAAAGATTTGCTATAATATTAAATAAACACGATTAAAATGGACTAAAAACTATTAACCCTCCGTCGGTCGGAGTGGTCTGGCCAGACTTTTTTCGACTTCAATTTTAAAAAAAATACTTCTAGTAATCCTATCGACTTGTAATTTCTTGACTTTTTCTAAAATTTCATTAGCTGTCGATCAATGAAATCAGGATGAAAAAATGTACAGAAGGATAATTATAAGCATATTAACTTTTTTATACTTCGAACGGTCGGAGTGGTCTGTCTAGACCAACCATACGCGTCTGAAATATGACGCGTTTTGATTAGACTTTTGTCTTTCTTCTGGTATTTTCTATTCAAACTGCGTTTTATATATTATTTGCTATGTGTTGTAACATGAATGTTGGTATTTACACGTACACAAACCTATCAAACTTATTGGTTATCGCAAACATTGAATATCAGATGAATAATGCGCACATTATCAACAATTTTTCTACCGGTTCTGCGTTCGAAACTTTTTTTTGCAAACCTGCAGCCGTAATTATGCAGTTCAATTGAAATTATATTTTCACTTTGAGTTTTACAGCTCATTCCAAAGGCGACCACCTCATTTCGTTTTCATTTGAATTTCACATTCATTTCGAAGGTACCGAAGAAGAATAAATATTGTTTTTCATTAATATAAAACAGAAAAATTAACAAAAAAGCGACGATTTTTTTATATTTCTATGATTTTTTTTAAATATTTTTATTAGAGGCAAGCTCAACACATGCAAAAAACGGCAAGAAAAAGAAAAAATCAAAACTATAAATATTTATTTCTAATAATCGTTATTATATAAGACACCAAAAACTCATTTATCTCATATGCATGTAAAATGAATGGTGGTCCAGCCAGACCACTCCGACCGTTCGAAGGAAAATAAATATCCGACCGACGGAGGGAGGGTTAATATATTCCTAGCATTTTGAGCATGAGATTTATTTCCAACGATGTTATATTATACTTATTAATTTAATAAGAATGATTGAGATACGTCCTGATTAGTTCCAGCCAAAAGACGAGATAAAAAACTGGTAAAATTTTTGGAAGGCGGGTCTAGATGTTTGGGATATTCAATAAAATGGTACAAAAAATTGACATCTGTCGATCGAAAAAGATCATTACACATATTCACATCGAATTATAATATATTTTATAGAGATTTTAATAAGTAAACATTTTTTTCACATTTCTATGGGTTTTGTGATAATGTTTAACTGCGACTATATTTCATTCATTGCGTTTCTATATTTCATTTATATTTCTTCTCTAAAAGAGCTACGCAGCCAGTTGCGTTGTTTGCTTTGTTTGCTTTGTTTTTAAAAAGAATTCAAGATTTTAAAAAAAAATCAAAATTAGATTTGAAACACATTTTTTTAAAAACTTCTAAATTCTCAAAAATGTAATTTTTTCAAAGTTTTCAAAAAATGTTGCTTTTTTGAAAATTTTAATTTTCGGTACGGAAAGTTCCAGCAATTTGCCTTAAAGCACGGAGTTGAACTTTAGCACCATTATTTGAATTTTAGATTTATCTGATTTAAATATTTTAAACATTTAATTTTTTTATTATTTATGATGGGGGGACGTGCGGATTAGTTTTTAACAACGGCAAGTCTAGCCGTTTCTGAAATAATGAGCAAAAAGTGCTCAAAAAGAGCAAAGTGATGGTAATTTTTGAAAGAACGGGACACCGGATTAGAATGATTAAAACAATCGATTCGTATTGACGGAGTGAAAAACTGACTACATTTCTGTAAAGGCGAGTCCAGCAGCTTCGGAGATGCAGAAATGCCATTTGATGGTCAAAAATAGTCTTTGGACATATGCACATCAAATTATAAGTTATTGACGGAATGAAAAATTGATTGGATTTTCATTATAGCTCAATCAAATGTCCTCGACTTCTTCGGTAAACATTCGGTTCGTAATGTCGGCGAGATGTGCTAGTTAGTTTTTTCGAAAGGTAGGTCTTTCGGAGGTACGGAACAAAGCTGTAGAAAATGTTTATGCAGTTTTTGAGAGAATGGATCATTCGATTGAAATGATTCAAAAATTATTCTTATATTCCCTTAGTTGGCGGTGTGAAGAAATGATTGGTTGTTGGGGAAAATAAAGCAAAAATATTATTTTAGAAAACATCTGAAATAAATATCAGATTTTATTAGAATTTCAAAAATGTGAAAACGTATCAAGTTATTCTAAAAGTTTCAAAATTTTGAAAGATTTGAAAGTTTCCTTATATAGTTAAAGTATATGATTTCAACTTTGCAAATCAATTCCGAACTATTTCATTATTTCACATCATTCTTATAAGAATGAGATAAAGTAGTACTTACCGCCACTATAGACTTGACCAGGTTGTAATGGTCCCATATGCGTGCCCACTTTTAACGATCCTGTTCGAGTGTCAACCTGACGCAAAATTGTACCTTCACCAAAGAAAAGAGGTTTGTGTGCATCTACCACTATTACGCCAAAGTAAGTTTTCCAGTCTCGATGAGGATCGTCTGGCTGTAATATCAATATTATTAAGTTACAAAATTATATAGTTTAAGCTAACGATATGCGATATTATTCATCTTATGCTTCTATAATTACTAACTAAATAATTATACTTTGTTTTCAATTAGGCACAGGCATATGTACATTTTTAATTAAGCAAGAATGTCTGTTTCTGCGCTAAAATTCTGTTGATTTTATTATACAACAGTAATGAATTTATTTCGATTACAAAAATGAAGTGTTTTTTAGTTGAACTTATCTAAAGCCGTTTCTTTGCAATTTGAAAAAAAGTGTTAAACTTTTCGTCCACATTTGAGCTCATCCTACCGAACCGATTTTAAAAAATCAAAAACTGTTCGAAAGATATTAGTTGGGAATGTTACTGATTAATTTTAGGTGAAAATCTACCGAGCCGTTTTCTTGTAATTAACTGTTGAAAAAAAAAATTTAAGCCGAATTTCATGGAACTTTTTTTGGCGATATACATCATGGTCTTATAGAACTTACTGTAATATTACGGCCTTACGACGAGTAGTTTAATTTTAAAAATTCGTCAAAGTTTGCTAAAATTATTATCGTTTTTTTTAAAGTAGAATTGATGAAGTATATTATTTACACATTTTTTATTGATTATGTCGATTATTTACACATATCGGGAAGTTCATGTAACTTGCCTCTAGGCTAAATACCAAACCAACTAGTTTTTTAATTTTGCCCTGTTGTGGTGATGTTTTCTGACAAGTGCTACTTAGTAACTAAGTTTTTGTGATTCTCGAGCCGGATTTTATAATTGTCTGTTATTACATATTAATCAATTCGGTACATACCTTGTGGCATTCAAAATTGTTTTTAGTAAATTATTTAGGCATCTTTGAATTTTCAAACATTTGATTTTGAAGCTAAATCCACATTCAATGTCACATTTTTCTCATATGAAGATTATATTTTATTAATACGTTTAGACTTTTTACTTTTAAATAAAATATAATCCTGTCTTTATACTGGGTTCTGGATAATTTGTTTTTTATGAAACTAGGTGATATTGGCAGTTTATGTTGAACAAAGCTTACACCGACCTTGTTATCGTCATTGGGTTATTTATCCTGACAATGAAGACCTAACAGATAATCTTTTTTTGTAAAAAATTTTAAGATACTTTATAAATGCCGCGTTTCACGTGATTTAAGGGGTTAGGGGTACTTAGACGCACGAAAAAATGAGAATGTTCAGTATTTTTTTTTGTTATTAAACGATGTTTTTTACAAAAATAGTATTGCGGCATTATTATACAATGTTTTGACTTGACGTAACAAAAAATTCAGAAAAAAAATTATTTCCGAAGTTATAGCTGTTTTTGCTGACCCAGTTTAAAAAAAACGGTTCTGGCGGTGACAGTCATAACTCCTTGGAGATTTATCTAAAATCAACCGAATTAAAAAAATAGTTTTATAAATAGATAATCCTGGGCCTGATCGAAGCTTTTCGTTTTTTTTTGCAAAAATTAACAAAATGAGAAAAAAAAATCTAGATTTTTGGGAAAAAATCAACAGTTAATTGGTCTTAAAAAAATTAAATTTATGAAAAAATAAAAATCCTTTGATCAGGCTCGAGTTCATTATGTATTCTGAAAGCTGTATTTTCATTATAATCTACTTAGCGGTTTTTGAGTTACAGTTGTCACCTGTTCAAAAACAGTTTTGGGAAAAACGCGTGTAAAGTCTCACATGAATTTGCGTACAGAAATGCGAATTATAGGTTTACTTAAGCCGAGTCATCTATTTCTGGGCCATGTAATAGTTTATCAGTCATTGTGCAAGTTTCCAAAATTTCCATTTGCTGTTGCCTACGAAGCAAAGGATCTGCCACTTTCACACGTGCAGCATCCAATTTTTCAGCATACCAATGGAAATTATACCCACAATTAGTTTCTAGGGTATCCATATCATTAATAATGATTATTATGTATATGTATTCTGAAGTTTTTACGATAGTAGAACTAGTATTCACGGTTTTTGGGCATATTTTTCAAACTAGTTGCTTGAAGCTTTCAATTTTTTTCTGATTATGGATTCAATCCTGAACTACATATCTTGAAAGTAAATTATTATTGCTGATATCGTAAATTAGTTTGAAAGCTTTTAAAACATCAGGAGGTAAGGGAGAATAATCTTGAATATAAGTATCGAGCTCTCCACTTGCGTCAGCGCGATGGTAAGAGTCCAATGACTCAAAAAGTAATCACAGGATCAACTGGAAATTTTCAGAGAATATTATCAAGATATTACACTTAACGAAAATGCAAAAAAATAAAAATCGAAATCGAAAAATTTTAAGTACCCCTAACTCCTTAAGTCAATATATAGTCTCAAGGAAAGTAATTATTATTATAAATAGAAATAATTTTTTATCAGTTTGTTAACATAATTTATTTGTATATGTTCATGACATTTTTTGTTAATAATTTGAATGAAAAACGATTTATGAATATATGAATTATTTTATTAACTATGTGCATAAACTTTTTATTTTATTATATAATATTTTATATACTATATATATATATATATATATATATATATATATATCTGCGCGATTTGTAGAAATCTATTTCATCTTTCCTTGCATAATAAATATACTATTTGATAAGCATTTATTTTCGAAATAGAATAGATATTCAATTCTCTTGATTCTTGTCGAGCGATTTTTTGTCTTCATCGTCCGAACAATCTTCATCGTGGTTATGAGTTACGGAGCGTGGTGTTTCTGGTCTATGATGCGGAATCTGCGAATTCATGCGTTCCAATATCTAAAATTTGAAACAAAAGTATGAGTAAAATCCTAGATGTTTTTGTAAAATATATGGGATGCGATTGAACTAACCGATAAGTTATGATACATTGCTATAATTTTCTTTTAAACTTAATTTTCTTTTTGTTTATTAGCGCGAGTTGCGGTCTGGCTCATAACCGTGTACGATCTTCACGACTTTGCACCTATCACAAAGCTGTTTCAGACACATAAAAATCAAATATTCTTTCTAAAATATTTAGACAGTTAAGGAAAGTATCAAGGTGATTAACCGGATTAAAATAATAATAATAATAATAAACCATTTAAACTATTAATGATATAATCATGTCGATAACGTGATCTTAAGTATGGAACCTTAATAGTTTAATTATTGACACTTACTTAAGAAAAATATTACTTCCAAGTGTTGGACTAAGCTTGAAGTCGAGTTACTTCGATAAATAATTGGAAACGATCTGATTTTAGTGCTCAGAAGTCTTTACGCATAAAACCATTATCCCAGCTTGCCATTATTATTTGTTGTTTTTATTAACTGAAATCATTGTTTTAGCTTGGCTTCAGCAGAATTTTATTGCATTAGTATTTTTTAAGTTAAGCATTTGAATATAGGTGAATTATTTAAAAATATGGGAATAATGAACTTCTCACAGCGGCGCGTGCTATTCATTTGGCATTTATGATTCCGTTTGTCAAAATTATATTCACATCTTTAACAGAAATCAGACTTTCCGTTCTATGAGCTTTTATGCTCAAACTTCTTCTTTTTACGAAGTATTTAAATTACAACCCAACGGTTAAACTACTTATATTTGACAAAATTTCACTATTATTCTTCATCTTCTATTGCTCATACATACTTAATTAGGTGCCGCATTGCTAAAAAAGGACTGTTTTTACTTGGAAGCGTATTTTGTATCTATATTTCCTTGTGAAAATCGATATCGTAGCTCGATATCAGTATGATTACGAAAAACAAAAATTTGATTGTTTTCAAACCACATTCTAATTTTTTCGATATTTTACCACATAATTATAGATTTTTTTGTGAGATGACTCATAAATTTATTTCAATAACATAGTCAAGACGATCATTATCAATATTTATCACCATTGCTAGGCTTTTGAACCTGAAATAATATTTTCACAAAGTGCGAACTTCATGGGCTGTTGTGATTTGACAGTCACATAATTTTTAAAAAGATTTTTTTTCATCTGCATATCATTATTTATTATTATTTATATAATTATTTGCTCTCCTACTTTCGAAACAAAAATTCGGCACATAGAAGGTTATAATGCAAACCAAAACCTAAGTATGTTACAAAAGTCCATATAATTTTAAGAGTAAATAAACACTTAGACATATTTGGCAACTGTTTACTATTGTAAAGTATATTATTAAAAAAGAACTATTATATTTTTGTAGATGCATTTTTTTGGCATTTAAAACGCAAATGATAGAAATCTTGAAAGCAATAAAGAAAGATAATAATGTTGAATTCCAAAATATACCTTTCCGGGCGTAGCTGTATTATCCAAGTCGTTCGCGTTTCTTGTTCTCGATGATACCATCTTGGGATCCATAATAAAGCTTTGCTCGTGTGCTACAGTTGATTCATGTGGAAGAAGCATTGATGGCGCTCGAAACATGAATGAGAAGGGGTAGTAAATCAAATTAGAGAATGTTGCCGCATACAGATCTGCATATCTTACGACCTGGAAAATAATTATTATTAATAATGACAGAATGCAGTGGCGTAACTAGGCCACCCGGGGCCCGTGGCAATTTTTTTTATGGGGCCCCCATCAGTAAAATCAAGTGGTTTTAATTTAATTTAAAAAAAAACTCGAAATTTTTCAACGTGTTGATTTAAATGTTATATATATATATATATATATATATATATATATATATATATATCCACGATTTGTAATAAATTGTATTAAAAATGAGTAAATCTACTTCGACTTATTTATATTTTATGGTTTTAAATTAAGAAATTATTTAAAATGTATAAGTACAAGAAAACATAAAAATAAAAATAATAAGTCAAAATTAATAATTAATAGTACAATCAGTTTGTTTTGAAAATCAAACATAAAATTTTTGTGTTTAAACATTGTAATACATGAACTATAGAAAGGATTTTTTTATGCCTGAATTCAACAGGGAAAGAACATAGTACTTTGGGGTTAAAAATAATTATTACATAACCTAACATTAACAATCAATTTTTCACGAGTTTTCTTAACAATCAAATCCTTTTTAATACTTTTTGAAAACTTCATATTCGTCATATACTCGCTGGCCCATTCTGGTGAAGAAACCTATTTAAAATATGCATAAATTTGGAATGAAATAAAAACAACAATTTAATTTCAATAAGGTATTTATTATTTGAAATCTTTTCTTCGTGCTTTCTGTTCTGCAAAAGTGTCTATGACATTATCAAAATTTAATGAACGAGCCATAGTATTTTCAAAACTTAATAAAAAGTTTTCTATTAGAAGCATATTATAGAGCTTCATAAATAATATTAAAGAAAATATTAAAAAAAAATCACAACACTCTAAAATTATATTTTTACATTCTCACACGCTCATGTTTTGTTTTTCGAAATTAAATTTATTTAGAAGAAAATTTTCATGTTTATTCTAACTTTTGTTATTAGTGAAATAAAACCAAAATTTGTTAGATTTTACTAATTTTTACGCGTATTTGGGACCTCCGTGGCCTGGACAAAATAAGACTCTTCAAAATAATAATCTTACATTCCTCGCGGACTTTTTACGCGTATTTGGGGCCCCGGTGGCCTGGACAAAATAAAACTCTTTAAAATAATAATCTTACATTCCTCGCAGACTTTTTTACACGTATTTGGGGCCCCCGTGGCCTGGACAAAATAAAACTCTTTAAAATAATAATCGTACATTCATCGCGTACTTTTTTACACGTATTTGGGCCCCCCGTGGCCTGGACAAAATAAAACTCTTTAAAATAATAATCTTACATTCCTCGCAGACTTTTTTACACGTATTTGGGGCCCCCGTGGCCTGGACAAAATAAAACTCTTTAAAATAATAATCTTACATTCCTCGCGGATTTTTTACGCGTATTTGGGGCCCCCGTGGCCTGGACAAAATAAAACTCTTTAAAATAATAATCTTACATTCCTCGCTTACTTTTTTAACGACATTAAATTTGGTTGAACTAAGTTTTCATGATTAATTCGTTTTTCATGATTTTTTTATATTATTAATGTTTCTTACGGACATTGGGGGCCCCCTGGTTTGGGGGCCCCGTATATTTGATACGGCTGATACGACGGTAGTTACGCCCCTACGAAAACATAATTTTCAAGTAAAATAAAGTATTAGAATATAATGTAAAAATATTTCTGAGCATGCGTCCTTTTGGACCGGGGCCCCCCCTTGGGCCGGGGGCCCGTGGCATTTTGCCACCCACGCCACCCTATAGTTACGCCACTGACAGAATGACACTAGTTGCATGAAATTCCCGATATGTTTAAACAATCGATATAATCAATATTGAATTTGTGTATGATCTATCTGCCTAATAGTCTACTTGTTTACTTCATTAAGATTCTACCTGTATAATTGTCAACTTGTCTACTTTTGTACCTGCCTACCTGTCCACCCGTTTACCTTTCTGCTTGTGTATCTAATAACCTGTCTATCTGCCTGCTAGTGTGTATATATAGAATAATAATGATTGGTGATGATTATTTCAGACCAAAAATATTTATTTTAACTTTTTCCCTGCAACTACGAAACCGCTGCACCTGTCTTAGTAAAAAAATCTCTTCGCCAATATAAGTGGCGATCATTCGAATCATTCGAACCTGATGCTTTGTTCATTAAAAAACTGCCATTTTTTGTTCCCTTTGCCCTCCGTGGCTGAACATGTCTTTTCCTGAAAACTAATCAACGTCTCGAAATCGATACGAATCGAATGTCTTAAAAATCATTCGAGTCGGTTGATCCGTGCGCTCGAAATCATGGATGAAAAATTGTATCCGAGACACGTTTGTAAGAACACGTTTGTGCAGTAGTTAGGGTTACTCTAATGTTGGAGGCCCAAAACAAAGCAGAAGGATATTACTATCTTCAGTGGTTACCACGGTGCTAACATATGATATTTCCATATACCGTCTGAGTGCCTTAAAAGTTGTTTCCTTATTTCACACAATGTCGGAGGAACCACAGTGTGTCATTTCAGAAACTCTGCCTCTCTTAGTATTAGCAGATGAAAGATGGACAATTTACCAATGAAGAAATCCTAACTCAGAAAAATTAAGAACAGAAGAACCGCAGCCGCAGTGAAGGGCAGATGGACGCATAGTCTTAGTCTAAATATCAAAGTCTGGCTGAATCGCAAGCATGGAGAAGTTAAATTTTATGTTACACCAGTGATTCCCAAACTTATTTCACCTACCGCCCCCTTCCCAGAAAAAATATTACTCAGCGCCCCCCTAATTTTTTTCATTTCAATAGCAATTAATAAGATATATAAAAATTATTGAATCTGTAAAAAATAAATTGACCAACAAGAAACCAATTTTGACAGAGTACGCTATTTTAATAAATAATAAACCATTCGGAAAAAAATTTAGTGAATCAGTGAATTTCAAATATTCTAGGTCCTCAAGTCAATGAATTGAATTTTTCAAATATACTTATTACGGATATATCACTATTGATTTTGCAAAACATTTCAAGATTTATTTATTAAAATAATGGACGTTATCAAAATTAATATTTTACTCTTTCAAAAGAAGGTTGTAAAATAGCATCAAAGTTTGAAATTATAAAACTATATTCAGAATAAAGATACACTCATTATAATTTTAATTTGAGGGATGAATTTGGTGTGCTGTTACCAATTTAGAAATTATCGGTTCTATCTAAGCCAAAAGTAATCTTAAATCACCACGATCGACTATTAGTAATCGTCTAGTAATAGTAATAATTATTAGTAATTTGTTAAAGTTACAGCGCTGAATCCACGTTCCACTAATGATATAGTTTGATGACGGAAATGCAATCAGAAATTTTTCAATGACAGACCAGTGGTTAAGCCGTCGGCATCTCTTTTTGCAGCTAGAATTGCAATTTTAGAATTTAAATTTCAATTTCAATTCATTATTTGTTATTATCTCTATCAATTCTTTTTGTAGCTGTGAAGAACCTTCTGTAATTGCACTTAAAAAAGGATCGAAAATCCAATCAAGTTTGTTAATTTGTATAATATATCTTTGAAATCAAAATCGCTATTGCAAAAATCGCGTTGATGAAATTTCAACGAAATTGAATAATTTTACAAATTTAGAAATATTTAATGAAGATGGTACATTTGTGAAAAATATGAATGCCTTTGTGCTTAAGAAAATATCGAGCTGACCCGCGCGGCTTATCCAAATTTCTGAACTAAATCTTCCTAATGGATTAAGATTTTCGGATCCACACTTCAATATCCCGCGCGAAGTAGATATGTTGATAGGTGTTGATAAGTTTTTTAAAACTTTACGTAACGAAAGAATTATTCTAGATCACGATTATTCACGGTTATTTTACAAAATTCGGTACTCGGGTAGATATCAAAGAAATATAATTAATAGCAAGGCAAGTAATAATAATATATCCGTCACAGAATCCCTGGTAAAGTTACACGCGTTGAAAAGTTACACAAATTATTGACTCACAAAGAAAGTGTGAACCATCGTTTTCAGAAAATTCTGATGTAATTATGGTACTGTTTCAATTCGCACCATTTCTTGCACATACTCGTTTAAACATTTAACTTCACACTTTGGGAATCACTGTGTTACACAAATGATGTAAGGGTATGGCTGTTTTCGAGCCTCGTGTGCCTTGTGATTTAGTGCATAATGAGGTGGTATAGAAGTGATGTTAAGCAGGAGAATTACTCGGGATACTCTCGTAGAAGTGATGTTTTTAATATGTGATCAGACGTTTCACATATAAAGTACGAAACAATTTCAAGTCATATAAGAATTTGATTATAATAAGACACCAAAAGTGCATCTTTCTGATGTCTCTTTGATAACACGTTCCGACAAAACGATTGATCGCACTGCAAACATAGCTGTTTAACAGTTTGTTACTATCAATTGTTTTAAATTAATATATATAGTAAAATATAATTGAAAGTTTTATGAATCCCATATGGTGATCCGATCGTCCAACAAGTTGCGATAAGTTTAAAAATTCCTATGAACGAACTGAGTTCATTCAAATTTCCAGTTTTGCGCGAATGAACTGAGGTAAACGATTCGACCGTAAACATTACATTAAATGGTTAACCTACCATTATCTTAAGCTTCTAAGTCAAATAAATTAAAAGCAATAATTATCACACAATAATATGAGTGAAAATTGATTTTGATAGTCATTATTAACCGAGTAATATTAATAAATACAGATACATATTCTTATATTGTTGCCAATTTTTTTGGGGTGGATAAATATTATTCCTTGATTAGTATAACATTAATATTAATTGATTTATTTCACTTACTTGAGATGAGAAGAAGGTCTGTCGTGAACCGGACCTAAACAGAGAGCCCATCATGCCATATGCTAAATCCATTTTATGTGTAACGTCTCTTATGGAATTACGAAGTTTGCTTATGTCCGGTTTTTCTTTATTACTTGAATCCAAATCTCTAAAAATGGAAATGTATTATTTCAATAAACAAGTTCGATAAAGAAATTTTTTAGCTATTTATTTGAAATTACTTATGATTTTTTATATTATTTTTAATTAAAATTTAGTTATGCCTTCATAACATGCACTACATAAAAGACAAAAACTCTGGAAAACTTAACAACCTATACCTGAACGATATAAAGGATGTAAATATCTCTCTATACCACGATACAGGAACAGATATAACTACTAAAACTACAAATTTTATATTTTTAAAATAGCATATATGTTTTTGATAGCATTTTTGAGTGTTTTAATTGATAATTGATGATTGATTTGATGCCATACCCGTTCTTTTTATTCAAACAGATTAGGTAATTAAATAAGAACCAGTCTATGTTAAAACTCACTTGTAGACATCTCCGAGCATCACATCTAGATTTTGAAGATCTTCAAAAAGTTGGCATTTATCTGTCCAAACATGTAGCTCGTGAACTAATTCAGGAACGACCAGAAATGTTCTCCAACCACGAATCTTTTTTGATTTTAAAATATCGCCAAAGATATGATCGCCTATGTACAAAACATCTTTACCTTTAGCTCCTATAAGTTCAGTAAATACATCACTCGATCCTGCAAATATGAAAGATTTGCTATAATATTAAATAAACACGATTAAAATAGACTAAAAACTATTAACCCTCCGTCGGTCGGAGTGGTCTGGCCAGACTTTTTTCGACTTCAATTTGAAAATAAATAAGAATATTAACTTTTTTATACTTCGAACGATCGGAGTGGTCTGTCTAGACCACCCATACATTTTGTATGAAATATGACGCGTTTTGATCAGACTTTTGTCTTTTTTCTGGTATTTTCTATTCAAACTGCGTTTTATATATTATTTGCTATGTGTTGTAACATGAATGTTGGTTTTACACGTACACATATAAAAATGCATTAAAAACCTATCAAACTTATTGGTTATCGCAAACATTGAAAATCATATGAATAATGCGTACATTATCAACAATTTTTCTATCGGTACTGCGTTCGAAACTTTTTTCTTGCAAACCTGTAGCCGTAATTATGCAGTTCAATTGAAATTATATTTTCACTTTGAGTTTTACAGCTCATTCCAAGGGCGACCACCTCATTTCGTTTTCATTTGAATTTCACATTCATTTCGAAGGCGCCGAAGAAGAATAAATATTGTTTTTCATTGATATAAAATAGAAAAATTAACAAAAAACAACGATTTTTATTAGAGGCAAGCTCAACACATGCAAAAGACGGCAAGAAAAAGAAAAAATCAAAACTATAAATATTTATTTCTAATAATCGTTATTATATAAGACACCAAAAACTCATTTATCTCATATAAATGCATGTAAAATGAATGGTGGTCCGGCCAGACTACTCCGACCGTTCGAAGGAAAATAAATCTCCGACCGACGGAGGGAGGGTTAATATATTCCTAGCATTTTGAGCATGAGATTTATTTCCAACGATGTTATCCTATACTTATTAATTTAATAAGAATAATTGAGAGACGTCGTGATTAGTTCCAGCCAAAGCCTCAGCCAAAAGACGAAATAAAAAACTGGTAAAATTTTTGGAAGGCGGGTGTAGATGTTTGGGATATTCAATAAAGAGGTATAAAAAATTGACATCTGTCGATCAAAAAAGATCATTACACATATTCACATCGAATTATAAGATATTTTATAGAGATTTTAATAAGTAAACATTTTTTTCACATTTCTATGGGTTTCATATTTCTTCTCTAAAAGAGCTACGCAGCCAGTTGCGTTGTTTGCTTTGTTTTTAAAAAGAATTCAAGATTTTCAAAAAAAATCAAAATTAGATTTGAAACACTTTTTTTAAAAAACTTCTAAATTCTCAAAAATGTAATTTTTTCAAAGTTTTCAAAAAATGTTGCTTTTTTGAAAATTTTAATTTTCGGTACGGAAAGTTCCAGCAATTTGCCTTAAAGCACGGAGTTGAACTTTAGCACCATTATTTGAATTTTAGATTTATCTGATTTAAATATTTTAAACATTTAATTTTTTTATTATTTATGATGGGGGGACGTGCGGATTAGTTTTTAACAAAGGCAAGTCCAGCCGTTTCTGAAATAATGAGCAAAAAGTGCAAAGATGGTAATTTTTGAAAGAACGGGACACCCGATTGAAAGAATGATTAAAACAATCGATTCGTATTGACGGAGTGAAAAACTGACTACATTTCTGCAACGGCGAGTCCAGCGGCTTCGGAGATACAGAAATGCCATTTGATGGTCAAAAATAGTCCTTGAACATATGCACATCAAAATATAAGTTATTGACGGAATAAAACATTGATTGGATTTTCATTACATTCGGTTCGTACTGTCGGCGAAATGTGCTAGTTAGTTTTTTCGAAAGGTAGGTCTTTCGGAGGTACGGAACAAAACTGTAGAAAATATATGCAGTTTTTGAGAGAATGGATCATTCGATTAAAATGATTCAAAAATCATATTCCCTTCCCTTAGTTGACGGTGTGAAGAAATGATTGGTTGTTGGGGAAAATAAAGCAAAAATATTATTTTAGAAAAAATTTAAAATAAATATCCGATTTTATTAGAATTTCAAAAATATGAAAACAAATATGAAAGTTATTCTAAAAGTTTCAAAATTTTGAAAAATCCTAAAGTTTTCTTATATAGTTAAAGTATATAATTTCAACTTTGCAAATCAATTCCGAACTATTTCATTATTTCACATCATTCTTATAAGAATGAGATAAAGTAGTACTTACCGCCACTATAGACTTGACCAGGTTGTAATGGTCCCATATGCGTGCCCACTTTTAACGATCCTGTTCGAGTGTCAACCTGACGCAAAATTGTACCTTCACCAAAGAAAAGAGGTTTGTGTGCATCTACCACTATTACGTCAAAGTAAGTTTTCCAGTCTCGATGAGGATCGTCTGGCTGTAATATCAATATTATTAAGTTACAAAATTATATAGTTTAAGCTAACGATATGCGATATTATTCATCTTATGCTTCTATAATTACTAGCTAAATAATTATACTTTGTTTTCAATTAGGCACAGGCATATGTACATTTTTAATTAAGCAAGAATGTCTGTTTCTGCGCTAAAATTCTGTTGATTTTATTATACAACAGTAATGAATTTATTTCGATTACAAAAATGAAGTGTTTTTTAGTTGAACTTATCTAAGTAAATGAAAGTGAATCCGCAAATCATCCGTTTCATTGAAGTGCTCTTTGATAAACCACATTTTTTGTTTTTTGGTCTGACGTTAACACAAACAAAGCGGATGGTTTTCCAACTCATGAACAGGCAACGTATAACTGCCCATGTGAAAAATAATGATTTTCTAAATAATCTATTTGAAATTTATCCCGCAAACACTAAGCGATTGGCCTTGCGACTTGTTATTGCGAACGCAAGGCGAACCTGAAATTGCAATCGTTTGAAGTCAAACGGAAGACCAGTCGAAATCATTGGTATGTCACCAAATCGCCAGCAATTTTTGATTGAATGGTGAAATTCAGTGCGTGTACATCATTATTCTTTGCGGCAAGAATTGCTCGTTGACTTAACCAAGCATAATTCTGATAATTCTCACTAATGTCATTACTCGAATTTTTAATTAAGGTGCGTGAAGTTCCAGCGTCTTGCATTAAGGCACGATGCCATGCACAACTAATTTTCTTAGCTATAAACCTTGCGGAGCCCGAGACCTTTCCAACGAATGCAAAATTGTCGAAATCGGTTTGTGGGTTCTGGAGTTATATCGTCAGGAAGGAAAACCCGACTTACTTTTATATATAAATATAGAAGATATTCCACAATATGTAAAAATACTTACTCGTGCTCCATGAGAAAAATCAAATAGATGTGTCATTATTCTATCCGTAAAGTTGTAGTCACTATTTGTCAATAAGAAAACTTTAGCTCCACTTTCTCGTATCCTGCTCAAAACCATTGGTAATCGAATGTCTTTTTTCACATATTGATCTAAATTTTCGACCGTCCTGCGTTTCAAATCTCCTTGAATGTGCACCCAGTCCACCGCTCCGCGTACATCTTGGAATATAGACTTGAACGACATGAATAAATTACCAGCTCTTACACCGGTAGATTCTCTAAAATTAGATATTATTTTATGATTAATGAAACCCAATGAATAAAATACAAATATAAAGTTGATATAATACATATCATCAAAAGTTTGCCATACGATACGTTAAAAGAAAATAAAACGATTAACTAAATAATGCGCATTTGTAAGTAGTGGGAGAGAAATTTCTTACATGAGTAGATGTTTGGAGAAGATGATGATTAAACACGACTAATGAATGAACAAATTGACATAAAATATCTCCAAATTCTTTAAGGACAAGTAAACAAACAAAAAAGAGTAATTAATGAAGCAGTTCTAAAAGCTTTAGATCCAATGTCATCAATTCAGACTCTCAAACTAGCTATATCAAAACATACCAAGTACTAGTAGAATTCTAAAATGATTCAAACAATTTCACAAGTACACGATATCAACTTCTATATAGAGCGAAGCAAAAACTTTATAATTTTAAAAGATATTGACATAAAATCAAATTAATTTGAAAAATTGCGAAATATTCTGAAACTAAGAGGTATACATTTAAAATAATTTCTAAGAAAAACTAAATTGAATGCAGTTGTCAAAAATATCAACCTCAGAACCCGTATACTTGCGGTACCTCAACTTTTTACAACTATACCTCAATATTATTGATTACTAATAGAAAGACATTTGCGATTGAGCACTATTGTAGGAAAATAGACCAGTCCAAGATTTGATCACATGCTAAAATTTAACGAATGCTTTAGTTGATACCTAGCGTTCAACAAACTTGTACTTTCGAACATTTACTGTGATTTGATTTCCTGCAGAACCAGGAAAGGCGATTCAAGTTTTTCTGGGTAGTTTATTAATTATATGTGGTGATTAATAACGGAACCGTGTGTGCTGTGTGGGCTTGAGCCCACCCATGAATCGCAAAAAAAGATAGGGCCTGAAATGGCTAAAAAAAAACGAACCCACTGCCTGTCTATCAAAAAAAAAAAACGAGCCCACCCATCAAAAATTTGCTTCCGATGCCACTGATCCTGCAGACTGATCACAACTAAATAACTGATCTTTACGAAAACAGTGACTTCCTAGACTTGCTCAAAACTATAAGGATACCTTCTTCTATACGCTACAGTGAATTTTTATTAGTCAATGATGTTAAGACTTTTCCAGTTACCGATATATACAGTCGAAATTTAAGGTTTCATTCATAACACGAGAAACAGAAAGCAGATGTAAAATTAAGTATACTTGAAGATCAATAAGGCTGAAGAAAATAGAGAGATGTAGTCTAAATTCAGCGAAATGAAAGATAAAGAAAGGGTTGCAGAACAAATTGGAAGAAAGTACAAAGTTTATTTCTGGAAACGTTGGAAAACGGCAACAACTGGCAAAGCAAAGTTGGAGAAAGTAATTAGAAATCCTTATATAGCAAAAGGAAAGGTGAAGAAGCTGGACCAGGATGAATATAATAGATATGAAATGTTTTATTTATAAAAACTTACCTCGTATATTGCTTAGAATTCGTGAAATAGTCAATTAGGCATGCTAGCAAATATGTTTCTGGAAGATTGAATAATGTGTTCAATACGTATACTCGTGATTCATCTAATTGTAAAAATTTATTCGGGTAGAGTTCATATACTTGGGACCTAAAAGTTTAGAAATTTAGAACATATCGTTGAAAAAAATTTTTCATAAGATTTTAAAAACTTACGGTTTTAAAAATTCAAATCCGTGAACACATACTAGAATATTACCATAGGCATCCACTTTTAAAAGATTACCATACAATGTGTCGAACCACAATCCTCTGAAAAGACAACATACGATTTTAGGCAAAACTAGCTGTAAGTGGAATTCTGTCTTAAGGCAATTAGGGCATCGTGCCTTAAGGCAAATTGCTGGAACTTCCCGTACCAAAAATTATTATTTTTTTAAAAACGATTAACATTTTTGAAAAAAATTTACTTCGAAATAATTAGATTTTTGAGAAACTAGGAATATGACAAAAAATTACTTTTTTTGAAAAAAAAATTTTTATTTGAAAAAAAAAATTTTTTTTTTGAAAGATAAATTTTTTTTTTGAAAACAAACTATTTTTTTGAAAAGAAAAATGTTTTCTTCATTTTGACATATTTTGGAAATTCGAAACTTTTTTTCAAAGCAATCGTACTGCTTGAACTGCATAGAGACGAATTGTCACAGCGCAAGTGCCGCGCCGCCGTCTAACGCATAAACATTGGTACGGAACCCATAGAAATGTAAAAAAAAATTATACTTATTGTTAAAATTTCTATACAATATCTGATAAATTGATGTGCATATGTCTAATCATCATTTTTAACCGCCGAATGGCATTTTTTTTTTACTTTTTTTATTAGATTTCCGAAACCGCTAGACCTGCCTTCATGAAAATTTGATCAACTCTTCATCTTGCCAATACAAGTAAAATGTTTTTTGAATTATTCAAATCGGACGCTCCGTTCTCTTAAAAACTGAGTTACCGTTTTCGGCACTTTTTGCCCCGTATCTTCGGAACGGCTAGACCTAACTTTGCCAAAAACTAATCAGCACGTCTCCTTATCAGTACAAATCGAATGTTTTTTGAATTATTCAAATCGGTTGATCCGTGTTCCCGAAATCGTCGACGAAAATTTGTATCCGCACATACATACACACACATACATACATACACACACACACACACATACATCCATTTTTTCTAAGGTATGCCAAAATGTTCAAAAACCTCTGAAACGTAAAGATATATAAAAATTTTCATTTTCGATTTTTTTGCGATTACTATAACTTACCCTACGGGAAGTTAATACCCTACGGGAAGTTAATACCCTACGGGAAGTTAATTACTGGTATAATTCGTGAAAGTTCTAAAATTGCACGAAATGTACTAAACATGACAAAAGTAGCGTTATATTATATTATGCTTGAAAATCTTTAATCAACCTAACAATTATTATTATATTAAGTTAACCTTACTAATCTTACCTAACAGGAAATGATGGATCATATTCAAATTCGGTTATTTCTTGTGGATAGCCAAGGCTAACCATGCGTTCCTTAATCAGGTTGAATCCAAGACATTCATATTGCGGCGATTTATATTCTGCAAAAATATAAATATATTGATCTATATGTATAATATTTACGAGACCGCCATTCAGTGAAATGAAATGATTGGTATCAATTAGCGTTATGCAATTAAGTACAGTTATGATTAAACCAGGTAATTAAATTGAATTGAATAAAATATAAGTTTGGATTGAATTGAATTGAATTAAATATAAGTTTGTCAAGTTGAATTTAATAATTGTGTGCAGATGAAAATGCAAGAGCTGTTTTATCTCGATTAAAGACAAATATTTTTAAAATGAACACATTTTATCATATTTTGTCATCACTCACTAAAGCATTACGGCTAATATCAGAATATTTTAAAAATCACGAAATGAGTATTGTTGTATAATTGGTATATTTTAGTAGTATCAATATTAGGCATTAACAACATATATGTAGCTTTTGCCTTAAGGCAAGTTGTAAAATGTTAGCAATATGTTGAAATAATAAAATAATAATGAAAGAAAAATTCTTAAAAAAATAAGATTTTCCTAATATTTTAAATTCTCAACTGATATTTTTAAGGAGATTTTGAATTCCTCATATTGATTTAAATGGTTGCGAAAAGAAGTGTAGTGCAATGATATTTAATAAGACTATAACTAAAACTTTAATTTAAGACTTTAATTAAAACTTTTGAAATCTTTATCTATTCTTCTGATTCTAATTTATCCCTCTCAAAATAATCCCTCAAGGATACAATGCAACTATGCCAACGCATTTTCCAATTTTCAAAACAGTTTTACAACTATGGTTGGAGTGCGGACTATCTTAAAGTTAATATTAGGAGCTAAAACTTCAGATTTTTTTTATCAATTTGTAAGCATTTGAGCCCCTGGGAGCAAAGAAATTCGAAATGGAAAGAAAAGGGCAACACAATTGAAAAATATGAAAAAATATTTACCTGCCAAAGTATAATCCATATCAAATCCATAAAACTTTATATTTTCTAAATGCAGACTGCGATTGACAAAGATCCTGCAAAAATGATTAATAATCGTTAAGAATTTCATAAAGAACTATTATATATATATATATATATATATATATGTATGTATATAAATATATATTATGTACTATCTTACATCATAAAAACTTTAAATTTTGCACATTAGACATATTAAAAACTAACAATAGTTTATTGTATAACCCAAGCCATTGTATGATCTTCAAGCTTTTATTGCATAATATTTAATATTATTTGCAATGTTTCATTAATATAATTATTCAAGATTTTATTGTATAATTAATTTTTAGACAATAACCATTTTGCAAGGAATTTAATACTTGCTATGTGTTATTGAAGGAAGGCATGTATAAATCCTAAAAAGCTAAAATTTTTAGTATAAACAACTTGAAAAAAGCCTTGAATTATTTTCAAATATTTTAATTCGTTTCAAATGTTTTAATTCGTCAATGGATGTTGATTTCATAGTTTATCTTTGTCGTTTGTTAAATGTGTTGAGTGTTTGAAATACACGTGACTATATACTTATATTTACTTTAGGAAATTTAATAAAAATTACTACATTAAATACATATTATTTTATTTTTATAAATTGAAATTTCTGAGCAAAAATAAATATCATGTTAGTATATGTTTCATTGTTAGAATTGATTGATTATAATTAGATTATAATCTATTTTCATGTGATCGTTTTTAACTAGTGGGGTGTATGGCATCGTGTCTCAAGGCAAATTGCTGGAACTTCCGTACCGACGATGATATTTTAGTATGTTCAATAAGACCATATAAATATTCTTAAAATCGGCGTTTTTTTAAATAAGAATTACTAAGAAACGGGCAGGCCTATCTTTATTAAAAAGTAATCAACACGATTTCCAAATGATATCATTAAATTTTCAAAATTTAATAAAATTTAAAAATCGTTTCATACACACACATTCTTTTTCCAAATTTGGTCTCATTGGATTTAGAATGATTTGAAACGCCGAGAAAACATAAAATTAACTAATTACTTAATAAGAAATGAGTATGATGTATGTATTTCTATCGTAGGATATTTAATTAATATGAGTTCTCAATCAGAGTAGTTCAAAATGAAATCGACAATGAATAAATATCTTCAATACAGTCGCATAACTGGAAAATGATATATATATATATATATATATATATATATATATATTTATATATATATATATATATATATATATATGTATATATATATATATATATATATATATTTTGTAGAGTTTCGAACAAGAATCCAAAAATAATACAAAATAAAAAACAAGAAAAGTTTTTAAAAAAACAATTTCTTTATTTAATTATTTGTTTATTGTCGACGTTTCGGAACTAGGTACGTTCCATCTTCAGGACATCTGTTAAGAAACATGATCTTGATGAGATTTTAGCAAACAATATGTTTAGGAAAAGAAAATAGATTTTTCTTAAATAATGAATTAAATTGTAAAAAATATAATAATGTACAGAAATATGATAATATGTTCAAAATAAAAATGATAAAAATAAATGAGTGGATTATCAGAACAGGATATTAAACATAATAGAATTTTTTTTTTTTTTTTTTTTTTTTTTGAAAGTTATGGAAATTTTTTAAGAAAAGGTTAATGACAAAGTTGAATTAATTACCTGTATGTTTGAATATTTGTTAGCACTTTTTCACTAAACAAGCTTTTTTAACAAAAAATGATTTTGTGAGTTAATTTTCCGCCGAAAAGGTCCTTTTAAGATCAACAATTTAAGTATTCACACCCTGACATATAAAAACACACACATACAATCTCACATCTCTCGTTCAAGTGTTTACACGTGTTACAAAGGGCACACCAGTTTCATTTAGTTAATTTTCGAAAGCCAATCGAACAACATCCAGAGAACAATATTATTTGTGTTTTCAAATAATAATTTTAAAAAAAGACAAATTTTTTAGTAATTTTGATTTACAAAATCTAATTATTCGGCGGAAAATTAACTCACAAAATCATTTTGTTAAAAAGCTTGTTTAGTGAAAAAGTGCTAACAAATATTCAAACATACAGGTAATTAATTCAACTTTGTCATTAACCTTTTCTTAAAAAATTTCCATAACTTTCAAAAAAAAAAAAAAAAAAATTTTTATTATTTTTAATATCCTTTTCTTATAATCCACTCATTTATTTTTATCATTTTTATTTTGAACATATTATCATATTTCTGTACATTATTATATTTTTTACAATTTAATTCATTATTTAAGAAAAATCTATTTTCTTTTCCTAAACATATTGTTTGCTAAAATCTCATCAAGATCATGTTTCTTAACAGATGTCCTGAAGATGGAACGTACCTAGTTCCGAAACGTCGACAATAAACAAATAATTAAATAAAGAAATTGTTTTTTTAAAAACTTTTCTTGTTTTTTATTTTGTATTATTTTTGGATTCTTGTTCGAAACTCTACAAAATATACACAAATCCAAGACTCTACCATTCAATATATATATATATATATATATATATATATATATATTTAATTCGACATTTCGTATATGTACCGAGATGTTTTTGAAGCCTTATTATTATTGATATCTAACCTTCTGACTCATAATTGGATCTATGAACACGCAATATCACAACACGTGAGAATAATTAATTAAATATTTGCATTTTATTACGAATGGGAGTGATTTTTCCATGCTAAGTCTTATAAATTAAATTGCAGATTGGATTACTTACACCGCCGAATCAATCCACAAAACTAGTCATATCAAATCATTATCATAATCAAAATATGTACGCTTATTATCAAATAGCTAAAAATTTCTAACTTGTAGACATAATTTAAAAAACTTAAATTGGATTTCGGATTTTTAAATATGAAAGGATTTCAATATTTTTGATATTAAAAGACTATCAACACACTGCTAAATCCATGTATATGAAGATTTTTGAAATATGCGGTAAAACCGAAAGTGTTTTTAAACGTGATATTACTAAATAGCTTAAAATAAATATAAAAAGTAAATTAGATAAATTAAAATTAGAAAGAAATTTGCATATGAAATTAATTTATTTCTAAAAAATACGCCAATTTCTATTTTAATTGTTTAGCCTGTAGATCACAAGCAGTTTGTTCAATGTTTTTCAAGAACTAATCAGATCTTCACTCTTATCATGAATCAAATGACTTTGTTCTATTCAATCGATTCATAAAATCTCATGATATAGTGCAAAAGAATAGTTATCATTATGCTCAATGAATTATTATTCAGAAATGAAATATCTACTAACTATATGTAAATTGTATATTTGCTTAAATAATCTAGTTGATCATTAATAAGGATTCACTTATTTAATGAATAGGTTTCAAAATTCCGAAACTTCAGAATTAGACAAAAACGAAATTCACAATGAATTAAGAAAGAACAATTCAACTGACAAAAAAAACAAAATTGATTAATGCAATTTTAAATGATATTTTTCGAGAGTATTTAAAATTTTAAAATATATTCACAATTTTACTAAGAGAATTTAAATTGAATTTTAACTGTTGCCACTATGTTTTATACGTACTATTTTTTGCTTAATATGCTTAACGTGCTTTGCCACGTATCCTTTTCAAACATATTTGATTCAATGAAAAAAAGCGCAACTGTGATTAACAAAATAGTTCGGGTTGCTCTTCATAAAATAGAAAATACATTAATCACTTTAATGAATAAATAATTAACTAAATTTTTGCATGAGGTAGTAAGGATGATTTTCAATGTTCTCTCGATGCCCTAGCACATATATATTGGAATCCCCGAGTATTATTGTTCGTAGTAAAAAATAATATCTTTGATTACGGTGTATAAACTTTTTTACTTCCCTAGGGTAAAAAATCGCAAAAAAAATGAAAATTTTTGCAAATCTTTACGTTTCAAAAATTTCTGAACAAGTTTGCATACCTTAGAAAAAATGGATGTATGTGTGTGTGTTCATATATATGTGTAGTATGTATGTATGAGTGAATAAATTTTTCTTTGCCGATGTTTTCACAGATCAACCAATTCGAATAATTCACAGAACATTTAATTCCTACCGATAAGGAGAAGTGCTGATTAGTTTAAGACTGAAGCAGGTCCGGTCGTTTCGAAAATACAGGGCAAAAATGGCAATTCAGTTTTTGAGAGAATGAAGAGACCAACTTGAATAAAAGAAAAACATTTTACTTGTATTGAACTGAAGAATTGACTAAATTTTTGGGAAGGCAGGTCCTGCGGTTTCAGAGATACCGAGAAGCAAGTTTTGAAAAATTCCATTCCCATTTGATCATATCAAATTGCATATGCACCTCAAATTATCAAAAATTTTTATAGAGATTTTAATATTAAGTAGAAATTTTGTTTATATTTTTAAAAGTTCCGTACCAAGATTTATAACGTTTAACCGTTAGACTGCGACCCGGTGCTTATATGCTTCGATATTTTGTTACGCGAATGCTTTGAAAAGAAAAATCCACTATTGGTTAATGGCAACGTACCTTGAGGCAAATTGCTGGAACTTCCCGTACCAGAATTAAATATTCGAGCCAAAAAAGCGAAATAAACAATAAATATTAATTAATATTTATTAACTATATTTTTTTAAATAAAATAAATAAATTTTAAATATTTTCAAAGAAAAAAATATAATTACTATACATGCATATCTATTTGTTCATATAATATACTGTGACGATCTTATTGCTCAAAACGCTTGAAAATGTTTATATTAAGAAGAGATGCGAAATGAATCCGTTTGAGGATATCTTTCTTACGATTACAGTAACGCATATGAAATACATATAAACTCAATTGTAAATTTAAAATTAATATTCAAAGTATGTTGTAAAAATTTTGAAATTTGTTTGAACCGAATAAATGAACTTTAAAAATTAAAAACTTGGTACGGATCCCAAAAAAATGTAACAAAATTAGTACTCATGTTCAAAATATCTGATAATTTGATGTGCATATGTCTAATGATCATTTTAAGCCAAATATCATTTTATGTATTTACATTTTCCTCTGTATCTCCGAAACCGCTTACCAAAAATTTCGTCACAAGTAAAATGTTTTCTAAATCATTGAAATCGGGCGCTCCGTTACTTCAAAAACTGATTTACCATTTTTGGCACTTTCTACCCCGTATCTTCGAAACGGCTGGACCTGGCTTCGCCGAAAAACTGATCATCACGTCTTCCCATAATCGAATGTTTTTTGAATCATTCAAATCAGTTGATCCATGCGCCCAAAGTCGTGGACGCATACATCCATTTTTTTAAGAAATGCCAAAATGTTCAGAAACCTTTGAAACGTAAAGATTTGCAAAAATTTCCGTTTTCAATTTTTTTGCGATTACTATAACTTACCCAATGGGAAGTTAAAATAATTCAAATGATTACATTTTTTTTAAAAAAGTAAAATAATTCAAAATTTTATAAAAATTTCTAAATTCTCAAAAAAAAAAAATTTTTTCAAGATAATGTTTTATAATGTTTAACAATCTTATAATTTTAGTCTTTATAATATTTCAAAACGTAACTGCTTTGAAAAAATTAAAAAAAAAAATCAAATGTTTTCAAATTTTTAAAAAAATGTTAGAAGGCATTCAAAATTTTCAACAAATTTAAAAATTATTGTATAAGTTTAATGAATACATACATACAAATGGAACTTTAAAGTTTTATAAATCAGTATATCGTTCTTATAGTATATAGTTATGTAATATAGTATATTATATACTTTTTGTTAGTTGTGCTGCTCAGATTTTCAGTCTCTTTATTTTAGTATGCGTTTGCGTTCTCTAATTATCGGTCAAGATTCCTTATAAAACGATATAAAACTTTTTGCAAACTAATTTATTCTCATATTTTCTCTTCGATTGAACGTTGATTTAAATAGACAACATCAACGTGCGAGTAATGGTCTGTAAATATATTCTGGACGAAAGTTTATCGTTACTAGTTCAGCGCAAAAATAAATGCAATTAACCACTTTGTATCATAATCAATGACGCAAATTTAAAAACAATGCAACTTACTACGATAAAACTATTGGTATTTATAATTAATCCTGTATGTAAATTGGAATATCTTTGCGATTCTTAACTCAATATCAATGGAAATATAACTAACAAGTAAAATAAAACGTAATAAAATCAACCCAAATCAGTCAATAAAAACAAAAATCATTTAAATATTTGAAAAAAAAATCTAAAATATTTTACAGGCTTCGAAAACCATACCGTTTATTTATTGATATTTAACAGTTTATGTGGGAACAAAACATGAGTTTGTGTAGCGAGTTCGACCCACGAAAGGCTAGCGAAAGGAAAAATTTACATTCACAAACCCACATACTTTTTTTAATTTTTGTAGCCATAGATGCAGACCCACCAGAATTATCGAAAAAACATAAAATTATCAGGTTAGGTTAGACATTCTGGTGAAAACATAAACATCTTCTTCGGGAAGTTATTAAATGACTGATAACGATGCTGACTCATACGATTATGCGTAAACAACTAGTGGGGCGCATGGCATCGTGCCTTAAGGCAAATTGCTGGAAATTCCCGTACCAAAAATTATTTTTTTTTAAAAAGATTAACATTTTTGAAAAAAATTACTCTGAAAAAATTAGATTTTTGAGAAACTATAAATTTTTGACAAAATTTTACTTTTTTTTCAAAAAAAAAAAGACTTTTTGAAGGAAAATTTATTTTGAAATATAATGTAAATTCTAAACTTTTTTTCAAAGCAATCGTACTGCTTTAACTGCACAGAGACTAAATATCGAAACGCGTAAGCGCCGCGTCGCCGTCTAACGGATAAACATTGGTACGCAACCCATAGGATTGTAAACAAAATTTATACTTATTGTTAAAATCTCTATAAAATATCTGATAATTTGATGTGCATATGTCTAATGATCATTTTTGACCGCCAAATGACATTTTTTTTACTTTTTTTACTAGATCTGTGAAACCGCTAGACCTGCCTTCATGAAATTTTGATCAGTTCTTCATCAATTATTCAAATCGGACGCTCTCTTAAAGACGCTTCTCTTAAAAACTAAATTAGCGTTTTTGGCACTTTTTGCGCCATATCTTCGGAACGGCTAGACCTGCCTTTGCCAAAAACTAATCAGCACGTCTCCTTATCAATACGAATCGAATATTTTTTGAATTACTCAAATCGCTTCATCCGTGTTCCCGAAATCGTCGACAGAAGATATTTTTTTCTTATAATTAACTTCCCGTAGGGCAAGTTATAGTAATCGCAAAAAAATCGAAAATGAAAATTTTTATATATCTTTACGTTTCAGAGGTTTCTGAACATTTTGGCATACCTTAGAAAAAATGGATGTATGTGTGTGTGTGTGTGTGTATGTATGTATGTGTGTGTATGTATGTGCGGATACAAATTTTCGTCGACGATTTCGGGAACACGGATCAACCGATTTGAATAATTCAAAAAACATTCGATCCGTATTGATAAGGAGACGTGCTGATTAGTTTTTGGCAAAGGCAGGTCAAGCCGTTCCGAAGATACGGGGCAAAAAGTTCCGAAAACGGTAACTCAGTTTTTAAGAGAACGGAGCGTCCGATTTGAATAATTCAAAAAACATTTTATTTGTATTGACAAGATGAAGAATCGATACAACTTTCATGAAGGTAGGTCCAGCGGTTTCGGAGATATAGAGGAAAAAGTAAAAAAATGAGCCATTTGGGGTCAAAAATGATCATTAGACATATGCACATCAAATTATCAGATATTTTATAGAGATTTTAACAATAAGTATACATTTTGTTAACATTCTATGGGTTCCGTACCAATGCTTATGCGTTAGACAGCGACGCGGCGCTTACGCGCTTTATATTTTGTCCCTATGTAGTTAAAGCAGTACGATTGCTTTGAAAAAAAAGTTCAGATCTTCCACAATATGTCAAAATAAAGAAAAAAAAATTTTTTTCAAAAAAAAAATTTTTTTTTTAAAAAAAAAATTTTTTTTTAATTTTTTTTTTTTTCAAAAAAAACTAATTTTTTGTCCAATTTATAGTTTCTCAAAAATCTTATTTTTTCAAAGTAATTTTTTTTCAAAAATTTAATCGTTTTTAAAAAAAATAATAATTTTTGGTACGGGAAGTTCCAGCAATTTGCCTTAAGGCACGATGCCCTAATTGCCTTAAGACAGAATTCCACTTACAGCTAGTTAGTTCTTCTATCGATTTCCGACGTTATTTTGAAAAAATGTAATTACACAATTGAGAGGGGGTGTCATCCCCCTGGGGGGTGATAGCGCAAACCGAATTGTTTTCACTTTTGAACTTGGGGGTAAGATGAACCTAATTCCAAAATTTCATTCAATTCGGAGCACAGTAAAAAAATTCAGAGGTTATACCCTTTTTTCCTCTCCGTTTACTGCACTATACATCAATTATTTCTAAGGTATGCCAAAATGTTCAGAAGGTTTTAAAACGTAAAGATAAATACAAATTTTCATTTTCGATTTTTTGCGATTACTACAACTTGCCCTACGGGAAGTTAAAAATACAGGACATAAAATAGCCATATTTTTCTTTATAACTCTAGTTATCTGAAACTATTTTTATTGGTAATCAATGTGATAGCAATAATAATTTGCCCTACATTGATATAAATACACACGCCACAAATGATTCTGAGAGATACGCCAAAATAATCTTACCTTGATCTTGAAAAGATCTTGAAACGTAAAAATATGCATTTTCGATTTTTGTCAGCTTCAATAATGTTTTGTCAAATTCATGTTTAAAGGATTAAATCATTTTATAATCTACTGAAATTATATGGTACATATATTTACTTTTTATTGATAACAACATAAACTACACTATAACATGTATATAATTCAAGCAAATTCTTGAGTTCTTGTACTTCACTATGTAATATATTCAATTCATAAAGAAACCTATTGTTTTATTAACTTTCCGCAGGATGATGAAATCAAAAAGGTTTTTTTTGCAGTTTTTTACGTTTTAAAGGTTTCTGTCTTTATGTGCATGTATATGTACATGCACGTATATGTGTTTGTTTGGATACTGTTTTTTGTCCACGATTTTGAGAGCACACCGATTTGAATGATTCAATAAACATTTGATTCCTAGTGATGGGGAGATGTGCTGATTAGTTTTTGGCAAAGGCAGGTCCAACACTTACGGAGATAAAGAGCAAAGAGTGCAGAAAATAGAAATCGAGTTTTTGGGAGAACGGAGCATCCGATTTGAATGATCTAAAAAACATTCAATTAGTAATGATTGGGAGAAGTGGTTATTATTTTTTGGCAAAGGCAGACCCAGCCATTTCGAAAACACAGAGCTAAATGTGCAAAAAATGGCAGTTTTTGAGAGAACTAAGCGTCCGATTTAAATGATTCAAAGAACTTTCAGCTTGTTTTAATGAAATAATTGATTTTGAAAAAAAATTGTTTCAAAATTTTAAAAAAAAAATTTTTTTCAAGAAAAAAGTTTTGTTTGTATATCGAAAATAATTCAGATTTTATTTAATTCTGACTAAAGTTCTAATGTACTTTAATTACAAACTAGCTGTAAGTGGAATTCTGTCTTAAGGCAATTAGGGCATCGTGCCTTAAGGCAAATTGCTGGAACTTCCCGTACCAAAAATTATTATTTTTTTAAAAACGATTAACATTTTTGGAAAAAATTTACTTCGAAAAATTTAGATTTTTGAGAAACTATAAATTTGACAAAAAATTACTTTTTTTTGAAAAAAAAAATTTTATTTGAAAAAAAAAATTTTTTTTGAAAGAATTTTTTTTTTTCTGGAAACAAAAATTTTTTTTGAAAAGAAGAATGTTTTCTCCATTTTGACATATTTTGGAAATTCTGAACTTTTTTTCAAAGCAATCGTACTGCTTAGAGACGAATAGAGACGAAATGTCACAGCGCAAATGCCGCGCCGCCGTCTAACGCATAAGCATTGGTACGGAACCCATAGAAATGTAAAAAAAATTATACTTATTGTTAAAATCTCTATAAAATATCTGATAATTTGATGTGCATATGTCTAATGATGTTTTTTAACCGCCGAATGGCATTTTTTTTTTTACTTTTTTCATTAGATCTCCAAAACCGCTAGACCTGCCTTCATGAAAATTTGAACAATTCTTCATCTTGTCAATACAAGTAAAATGTTTTTTGAATTATTCAAATCAGACGCTCCTAAAAACTGAGTTACCGTTTTCGGCACTTTTTGCCCCGTATCTTCGGAACGGCTAGACCTGCCTTCGCTAAAAACTAATCAGCACGTCTCCTTATCAATACGAATCGAATGATTTTTTAAATTATTCAAATCGGTTGATCCGTGTTCCCGAAATTCGTCGACGAAAATTTGTATCCGCACACACATACATGCACGCACACACACACACATATACACACACACACACACATCCATTTTTTCTAAGGTATGCCAAAATATTCAGAAACCTCTGAAACGTAAAGCTATATAAAAATTTTCATTTTCGATTTTTTTGCGATTACTATAACTTGCCCTACGGGAAGTTAATAATTTCAACTTTGCAATTCAGTTTACATAATTCTTATAAATAGTAGACAATGTTACAATATTTATAATCATCTATTTGAAAATATTTAATATTCCTCAAACATTTCGTTACGGTACGGGAAGTACCAGCAATTTGCCTTAAGGCATGATGCCATACAACCCACTAATTTATTTATTTATTTACTCAACGCCCATGGCAATAATATATTTTCAAAATATAATATAATTTCAAAAAATAATTCTCAAGTGTCTACAGCTAGGCTGTGAAATTGATTATTATTAGTTTACTGTAATAAATAATTAATAGAGTAGAGGTAATCGGTGAGTGCAACCCAGTGCAGCCCATATAATTCTGTGTTCTATACATATGATATGCATATAAAAATTTATTGAATTATGCGTATAATGTCACGTTTGAAGAAAGAATTTTGTTGCTGTAAGCATTTATTTATTTATGGCCGGTACTTTCACTATTGCTTAGTCACGTTGGCGGTTGAATATGTAAACGACCATGTATCTGTGCTAATCTCTATTGTCATGGGAGTCCAACATATAATAAATATCTTTTTATGTTTTTTATATCGCATTAGAAATGAATGAATTTTATAATGCGAGAAAATAACATTGACGTTTTTATAATTTAGTTTGGGAAAGTATGAATATTTTTACTAATATTTTTTTTTATTTTAAAAGATACTCTAAAATCTTGGTAATGAATGTATTTTTGCACCCAATGTAATATATAACATTTTCTCAGAAAGATTTTAAAGATTGATCGAACTTATATAATAGTTTAGCAATATAGAATAAGTAACTAATCGTAAATGGGAAAGTGTGGTATATAAGTGGGGGTTATTATGTGGTATATAAGTGACTAGTATATAAGAGGGGTTATTTTACATCAATAATTTGGATGGTTTACCCACTGCAAAGAGTGCTACATATAAATGTTCATGGCGAATATTGATAGTCATTGTAAGTGCTAGCCTAATCAGAAACTAATTTCATTCAAATTGAAATGGCTCATTTGGGTATTCGAGGTTTTGATATGATTTGCATAAATTTTCTGATAAATTTGTATAACTTTTGAAGATTTGTAAATTGATTGTTAGAACTTAATTGTGCCAGTTAGTTTGATATATGACGCCTACTTAAATATTGCCATTGCCGTTGATTTTTTGCAAATATCATTCTAAAATATTAATCTTAACACTTAACACTATTATAACCTTGAAAACTTTCAAATCGATAAATCTAATAGTTGCATAAAAATTGCTCGATATACCAATCGAACCGGTCCCAGACACTACAAGAAAAAAGTTATATTTCTCCCAGACATCCAAGTTATTTTTTTTTTACTAAACTTTAACTAAAAAAATGAAATGATTATTGTTATCTCAATAACCATAGCCAGAAGTCTTACATTCAATCCTTACATTATTCATAAAGTTGTCTCACTGCCAATGATCAGTTTATCATGATACATTATTGCCAGCAATTGAAATCACGTCGGAATACGAGACATGTTTCATCTTGAAACCATTGGTTGAAATGAAATCAAATTTAGAAAAATAGAACATACATAGGATAGAGCGAGGCTGAAAAGGCGGGTAAAAAGGTCCACCACCGATCTCAAAAAACCAATCGAGTTAAGAACTTTTTACCAACAATATTTGAAAGTAGAAGGAAAAAGATATATATCCATTGCCATTGATTCTTACGACGTTGCTATCGAAAGAAAAATGGTAACGTTTGAAAATTCATAACAAAAGTACAAACTTTTGGTGTACTTTATTTGATTGTTTTATACAATGTATTGTTAATTTTAAATTAGATTGACCAGTTTTTTTATATAATCTCTATAAAAAGGACCAACTGAACCTTCACCCTGGCAAAGGTTTAAAAAATAAAAAAACACTAAATAAAAAAGTAAATATGGTTGGAAAAACAATTTTACAAGAGATAAATCAAATAAATGATTTCGACGAAATACCAGATCAAAGTTATTTACAGTGTCATCTCCGTGAAAAATGCATCCATGAAACTTATATTTTGCATTGGGCGAATAATGTAGCTATTATTTTGTAAAATCTCTTTAAAATTAAAATAAGACATTGGGTTTTTTTGCTCCTTGGCCGTCCCAATTTATCCCGCCAATATAACCTAACAAATAAAATTTTTTAAATATGGTTGAAAAAAGATTTTTACAAGAGATAAAACAAATAAATGATTTTGACGAAATATCAGATCAAAGTTATTTACAGTGTCATCTCCGTGGAAAATGCGTCCATGAAATTTATATTTTGCATTGGTCGAATAATGTAGCTATTATTTTGTAAAATCTCTTTAAAATTAAAATAAGACATTGGGTTTTTTTGCCCCTTGGCCGTCCCAATTTATCCCGCCAATATAACCTAACAAATAAAATTTGTTAAATATGGTTGAAAAAAGAATTTTACAAGAGATAAAACAAATAAATGATTTTTACGAAATACCAGATCAAAGTTATTTACAGTGTCATCTCCGTGCAAAATGCGTCCATGAAATTTATATTTTGCATTGGTCGAATAATGTAGCTATTATTTTGTAAAATCCCTTTAAAATCAAAATAAGACATTGGGTTTATTTGCCCTCTTGGCCGTCCCAATTTACCCCGCCAATATAACCTAACAATTACAAATTTTCGAACAAAACAGAAGAAATTCCTACAATAATAAATTAGCTGGCAGTTTTACTGACCATAGTCAGATATATGTTATTTGTGATACAATTCGTTTGGTTTCCTCAATATAATTGTTCAAAATCAAATTGGACGTTTGTGCCTGGCCCTATAGTGCTCCTCCTATAGTATTTGATGGTATTTTCTTATCTACTAAGGTCTTTATATTCTTTTTGCATCAAATTATTTATTTAATACTATGAAATAATTTAATCTGCTACGTGAACATTTTGCGACTTTGTGTTCAAAAGGTTGAGAATTCAGAATTCGATTACATTAGTGCAGAAAAAACAAAGACAGGCTACAGCTTCAAAGAATGACAAGTAAAATAAAGTTTCATCAAATTTTTCGAGAATTAAATAATGTGATTTAGATTTTTGCGTTGTAAAGTGTTTCTAATGCTGGATGTTAAAATTAATATTTAATAATATCAGATTAATATAAAATGAAGTAAAATATTAATGTCATTGGACCATATGTAGCATTATATGTATGCATGTGCATTACTTTTAGCTACACATCTCCATCTCAATCCCCATTTTTCAAAACAATTATCGCGCCGAAATAAACTAGTGACAAATAATACGATTCAGTGGTTAAAATGCACGTCCAAAAATTTGTATGCATATTTATATTATAATTTAGGTGTATGTAATCAATTTTGTACAACCCGAACAGAAGAATATACCGGTAAATTAATAATATAATATGTTATTTATATATTAGTAGAACATCATATACGAAAATGTAACCAGAATTATGGCGATTCTCTGTGATCTTTGGTAGTTTCTAATTTAAACCATACTTATGGATTATTTTGTTTTATATTTCCTCAAAAACTTGTTAAATCTGAAATTACTATAGACTTCTTATGGACAACAAATTTATTCATATAAATAAAAGAAAAAACTAATGGGGCGCATGGCACCGTGCCTTAAGGCAAACTGCTGGAACTTCCCGTACCAATTTTTTTTTTTTTTTAAAAGATTAACATTTTTGAAAAATATTTACTCTGAAGAAATTAGATTTTTGGGAAACTATAAATTTTTGACAAAAATTTACTTTTTTTGAAAAAAAAAAAGACTTTTTAAAGAGAAAAATTTATTTTGAAATATTTTGGAAATTCTGAACTTTTTTTCAAAGCAATCGTACTGCTTTAACTGCATAGAGACGAAATATCGAAGCGCGTAATGTCTAATGATCATTTTTGACCGCCAAATGGCATTTTTTTACTTTTTTTACTAAATCTCTGAAACGGCTAGAATTGCCTTCATGAAAATTTGATCAGTTCATCTTGTTAATATAAGTAAAATGCTTTTTGAATTATTCAAATCGGAGGCTCCGTTCTCTTAAAAACTGAGTTTTTAGCACTTTTTGCTCCATATCTTCGGAACGGGTAGACCTGTCTTCATCAAAAACTAATCAGCACGTCTCCTTATCAATGCGAATCGAATGTTTTTTGAATTATTCAAATCGCTTCATCCGTGTCCCCGAAATCGTCGAGGAAAATTTGTATCCGCACACACACACATACACGCACACACACACATACACACACCCACACATACACACACACATACATCAATTTTTTCTGAGGTATGGCAAAATGTTCAGAAGGTTTTAAAACGTAAAGATATATAAAAATTTTCATTTTCAATTTTTTGCTATTACTATAACTAGCCCTACGGGAAGTTATTTTGCAAAATCAATAAAGAATTTAATGAAAATAATATATTCTTTATAAATTAAATATTAAAGTACTCACTCATTGTAAGGAGCTTGCTCTCCATTTGAATTCGTCAGACTGGAATGCATGCAATCACATAAAGCATCGCACTTAATTGTTTCCAAGTCACAGCGGACTTTAGGGTTACCACAAAAGGTGCTTCCCACCATGGTAACTACCCTAGCAATATGCACAACCCAATTCTAATATTATCAAATGTTTAACAATTAGATGCTTCGAACTTTATTGTTTTATCTATAAAACTTGAAGTTGAGTATTTCCACTAGAACTTCAAGGTCCGCGAACTCATCAGCTGTTATTTTACGACAGTCTTTTATTTATGATTCACGTATGCGAGATTAATATTTACATTTTACTTCAAAACGCAACTATCTGTATTAATGGAATTGTACTATCTGAATACAAATCGCAACGTGTTTACGAACGAGGCCCCCCCAATAGACATGTATGTGCTGTGATACAAATCCCCACTTCTAAGTGATGTGATATACTAATAACAACATTGAATCATGACTGATCAACAATGGTGTTTTTTATTCAGCAGAGGATCTGCTACTATTATTTAATTTAATTCACTTAGTACCTGTATATTTTACTATGTTAAACATGTGTGAAACATCGCTGTGCCAATCTACGACTGATAAATTTATCTGTTTATTCCACATTTAGCTTTGTTTATCATTATTGATAAAGATAATAAATAACTATTTGTTGTCGTACCATCCACGTACGTCAGACATATTTTGCTGCTTTATTATACTCATTGTCAGTGGTGAAATCGTATTCAATACACTTTTCAATGGTCCAACTTATGCACTTGCATGAAGCACAAAAGATAGCTCTCTCAGATGATACCACATTCTCAAAATATCTCACGTTTACTTTATTGCACTCTCAATAGTGCAATTTATCAATTCAAATTGATGACGTTGCCGATTTACGCTGCCACTTTGTAAATAACAACGTTGGAGTGCTTGGAGAGCGCAAGCACTGAGGTATCTGTATCACGGTACTGCCAATATTTTGGAGTTCTGCCAATTTGTCAATTCAAGGTGAATATATCAACAGTTTTATATTATATTAGAAAGCTGGCAGGCACGAGATATCATAATTATATTGAAAATGCCATGCAATTCAGACATAAATACACAGGGCAGGCGGCGAGGATATCCTTTTATATTATGTCGCAGTTTTTATTAATTTCAAAATAATTATGAAAATAACAAAATAACAAACAGCAAACAAATACAATTATTGGTTTAATTTATTTTATTGATAGTCCAGGAACACACACAACATCAAGTAAACTAGTTGGCTTGGTATTTAGCCTTGAGGCAAGTTACATGAACTTCCCGATATGTGTAAATAATCGACATAATCAATAAAAAATAAATTCATTTATGATTGATTAGAAGTATTCCGAGTGGATTTATTACACATAATAGAAAACGAACGAACACGTTGACTCGAATTTTCTGAAAGCAAATTTTCACAAATCAATAATTTTTATAATTGAACCAGTTTCCGTAGGACTTTATGGTTTAGTATGTGCATTAAGATCAAGTACTCTATCGTTATACCAAGTAAATCGTCTAATTTCGATTTTAACAAACGTCAAAAAACTACTCATTTTTTAAACTTTGATTAATTTTTAAAATTAAACTACTTGTCATAAGGCCGTGATATTTCAGTAAGTTTTATAAGACCATGATATATATCACCAAAAAAAGTTCGATAAAAATCCTAAAACTAATCAGTATCATTCTCAACTAATATCTTTCGAACAGTTTTTGATTTTTTAAAATCGATTCGGTAGTTTGAGCTTAAATGTGGATGAAAAGTTTAACACTTTTTTTTAAATTACAAAGAAACGGCTAGGCAGATCGTCTCACAAAACTGACAAATTATAGTCCTCACTGAGATACATCAAATGGCTTTTAAATTTATGAAATCGGTTCAGGCTCTTTTGAGAAAACGTCGATCACAGGTTTAATTTTGTCAAATGCCAAAAAAAAAACGATACCAATTTTTGCAAACTTTGACGAATTTTCAAAGTTAGACCAATTGTCGTGGAGCCGTAATATTTTAGTATGATCTAGAAGACTATGGTATCTACCGTCAAAAAAATAATAATAAAAACCGTCGAAATAAAAAAAATTAACACTTTATTACAAGAAAACTGCCCGGCCGATCACTACCAACAACTCATCAGCACGATTCCCAATCAATATCTTTCAAACGATTTTTTAATTTTCAAGATCGATTCAGAACTGCGGGCTAAAACGTGGACGAAAAAGTTTTCACTTTTCTGCAACAAAGAAACGGCTTGGCTGATCGTCGCGATTGATAAACGCTAATCCTCACCGAGATACATCGAATGGCTTTTAAATTTTTGAAATCGGTCAAGCCGTTTTTGAGAAAACGTCGAGTTTCGGCAAAAAATCTGTTCACACACACATACTTTTTCAAAATTTGGTCTCATTCGATTCAGAATGGCTTGAAACGTCGAGAAAACATAAAATTAGCGAATCGGATTTTTTTATGAAAACATAAACTTCTCCTTCGGGAAGTTAATATTAGAAAAAAATATGCTTGGACACATTGATATTAACGAAACTTTTTATCATATGTGATGTAACTCATTATCGATTATTTGCCAATTTTCTAGAAAAATTAGTGCCATTGTAGAGTATAATGATACTAATAATCGTGCGTATAATATGTTGGTCGCCATTACTATGGGCAAATTATTTAAAGTTAAAAATTTTACCTAAATATTTATTGGGTAGGGCGGAGCACAAAGATTCTAATTGACTTTCAGTACTTACACTGTCTAACCCAAATGATCTTCATCACAAGAAATGGCATATATCTAACAAGCAACTATTGAACTATGTTCAGTGAAGTTCCCAAACACTTTCTAATTACAATAATGTTTTTCACCTATTTTTCAGAAATTCGCAACATGCCCTTTCTACCCCATGGTCTGGGTAGAAAGGGACAGCCAGCGGGTAAAAATACCTTTTTTTAATTTTAAAGGGATTTTACGAAATAATAGTAAAATTGTTTAACCAATGTGAAATAAAAATTTCATGAGCACCTTTTTACACCGTAATATAACTTTGATATTTTGTGAGAAATATTCATCAGCAAAGATGGAATAAACATTAATATAATTTATCTCTTATGAAATTGCTTTTTATAACTAAATATTTTTTTAATTGTCTTTTTGTACCTTTGTCAGTATAAAATTTAGTTGATTTTTTTACCCCAACCACACGTAAGCTTTTATAGAGGAGAAAAAAAAACTGTTGAATCTAACTTGAAAATATAAATACATCTTATAATACAATTAAATAACGTGTAAAATTATATTTATCCTAATGAAAATCAGACATAAGATGAAAAAAACATGGTGACAGAAAATAAAAAAGGGGTGATTTATAAATATCATCCTCAATTAATTTAATGCTACTATTACTTTCTCATAATCAGTGATTTAATTTTAATTGAATTGATTAATCAATTATTTTGATTAAACGTTAATTAAGTTTGATTGTAGAAATCACAAGTAATATGTGATACTATCCCGTTGTTGGATTTGCCATTATTTTTTATTTTGGTTTGACACATGCAATTATGCACAAAGATAACCTATCGGGTTATCATTTTCGCTATATTTTGATACCACCATAAACAATTGAGAATTTTCATGCGTGATATGTTATCGCAAATTCGGAATATTTCTTATTTGAACTAGTAAAAATATAGTAAAAGTTTCATCTATACAACACGTAACTAACAAATATTTTTCTCAAATAAAATTATTTTTTCACCATCGATATCTCAAAACAAGCAAAGTTAGGATTTTTTTAAAAACAATATTTGAAAGTAGATGAAAAAATAGGATGTATAATAAGTCATCACCTTGATTCTTTTTGTTACGACATCGGGAGATAAACGACAATGTTGGAAAATCTATAACAATAGTATTTTCTTTAATTGTTAGTTTTTTTGTGGGTTGTGAGCATATTAGGTTCAACCTTTTTTTTATATAACCTCCATAAATGCTACCATGTGGGTGGGGTAAAAACCTTTACCCTGGCAAAGCTGTAAACACTAAAAAATAGTAAATGAAACAGTCAATTAAGTTAACAAAAGCATTTTTACAAGAGATTCATAAAGACCTATTGTAACTTTGCTGATAATTATTTCTGAAAAAATACTAGATCAATATACACTGTTATCTCTATAAAAAAATATACCAATGAAATTTATATTTTTATTGGTTGAATATTATAGCTATTATTTCTTAAAATCCCTTTAATATTAAAAGAAGATACTGGACATGTTTGCCCCCTGGCCGTCTAAATTTTTCCCGTCCAAGGACATGCTTACAATCTTTCGAAACACAGCAAAAAACACATTTTTACAATGATGAATTAGTCGGAAGCGTTTTACTGAACCTAGTCAGAAAATCAAATTGCATATTTGTGCCCGCCTTACCTTATAACACTATGAAAGTATCCTAAAAATAATTTTTACAGATTTTTTATTTTCTGTTTTAGAATTTTTTCTGTTTTGTTCCAAGTAGATGATTATATTTGTTGCTGTAAAAACATTGATTAATGCTAAAAACTGTTCTGATATGGTAAAATGAAGAGAGGCTGAATTCTGCTGAATATGAAACTACTTACTATATACATTATGAATCTGAATTGTTTCAAAAGTAACGTAGGTGATTTCAGAGTAAATTTGACCACTTATTCATCAGTATTCTGGCTTGCTTCTAAAGTATGTTTTCATGATCAGTCTTAATAACTGTTATACTTGTATACAGATAGATCATTTTGTTTATTAAAACTTTCCGTAGGGTAAGTTATAGTAATCGCAAAAAAATCTAAAATGAAAATTTTCATAAATCTTTACGTTTCAAAGGTTTCTGAACTTTTGGCATACCTTATTGTTAGAAAAAATGGCGTGTGCGGATATAAATTTTCGTCGACGATTTCGGGAACACCGATCAACCGATTTGAATAATTCAAAAAACATTCGGTTTGTCTTGATAAGGAAAAGTGCTGATCAGTTTTTGGCGAAGGCAGGTCTAGCCGTTCCAAAGATACGGGGCAAAAAGTGCCAAAGTTTTTTAGAGAACGGAGCGTCTGATTTTAATAATTCAAAAAACATTTTACTTGTATTGACAAGATGAAGAACTGATTAAATTTCTGGGAAGGCAGGTCCAGCGGTTATGGACTTTCAATAAAAATAAGTTAAAAAAATGTCATTTGGCGGTCAAAAATGTTTATGACATGCTTTTTATGTCTTTTTCGGTTGGAGGCTGAACATGCGAAAAAAAATCCAACAAAATACGAAAGAAAAAGGGAAATAATAAAGTAATACAAAAAAAGAAAAATTCTGTCTGGTTTTTGGAGGCTCATATTCTGAATGTAGGGGTGGAGTAAAACTGATCACTTGCCAAGGAACATGCGGTTCCTGGTTTCACGTTTAATGCGCAGGTGATACTCATCTTTACTTTTGTCATCACGGTAATGATGATTCTGACTAGATCACAGTATAGATACATAGATACATATTTGCTGTAATATTGTCACAAATTAGTAAACGATCGTTTATTATTATTGTCGACTAATCTATATACATTCATACATACACACACTTTGACAAAATATATACCTTTCCTATAAACTGAGTAGGGAAGACTGGGTACGGTTGTGCCAGGATACGGTAGTGACAGTTATCTACTAAACGCGTAGATAGATAATTATTAACATTTAACATTTTTGACTGATTAAAGAAGGAATTTATAAGACTAGTCGTGATGGCGACTTATTAATTACAAGAAGGAAATGATCACATATTTCATCAATATATTTCTTTTGAACTCTGTTTGAAAAAATATGTTATGTTATTTATTGTTTAATTTTATTCATAAGCTTCGTGGTGGTTTAGATGATTATATTGTTTATGTTGTGTCGTGTTACATATTTCTTCCAATAAAAGTCGTTACAAACTTTTTTCGTGTTTATAACTATTGTTTGTCTATGTTTAAGCCTGTCTCAAACCGCACGGGAGGTGCCGAAAATGAGAATACGGTTTCTGCATGAACAGGACATGCAATCAGGTTAACTAAAAAGACATTCGATTCCTACTGATAGGAAGACGTGTTGATTATTTCTACATATCTAACTGTTTATCTGCCCACATATCTACATATTCATCTATCTACCAGTTCACATGTCCATCAGTTTACCTGTCCACCAATTTACCTGTTTAACTGTCTGCGCATATATCGATGTGTAACTTTAACTATTTATCTGTTTACCGGCTTACCGGTCTACCAGTCTGCTAGTCTACCTGTCTAACTATTTCTTGCTTTCCACTCTATCTCACTACCTACTATTCTACCTATCTTCATGTCTACGTATTTACCTGCTTACCTGCCATACTCTTTATTACTATCTTTCTGAAAAAATGGGTGTGTGTATGTATGTATGGATACAATTTTTCGTCAACTATTTTGGGCGCACGGATCAACCAACAATGACAAAGAGTGCCAAAAATGAAAATTCAATTTTTGAGAGAACGTAGAATCCGATTTGAATGATTCAAAAAACATTCTATATGTATTGACAAAAGAATGATGAAATTTTTGAAAAGGCAGGTCTATTGGCTTGGAGATCAAATAAAAAATGTAAAAAAATCTATTCGGCGGACAAAAATGATCATTACACATATGTCAGACAATTATCAGATATTTTATAGAAATTTTAATAAAATGAACAAATTTTGTTTACATTTCTATGGGTTTCGTACCTATGTTCATCCGTTAGATTGCAATGCGGCGCTCTCGCGCTTCCATATTTCGTTTCTACGCAGCTAACGCATCGCGAATGCTTTAAAAAAAGTTCAAAATTTCTAAAATATTTTAAAGCATATAAAAAATTCAAATTATTCAAAAAGGTCAATTTGTTTCAAAAATTTGAAAATTCTCAAAAATTTATTTATTTTCACTGTTATAAAGAAAATTGAATCTTTTTTAAAAAAAATTTGGTACGGGAAGTGCCAGCACTTTGCCTTAAGACACGATTTAGGCCTATAATTTTTAACTTCCCGTAGGGCAAGTTATAGTAATCGCAAAAAAATCGAAAATGAAAATTTTTATATATCTTTACGTTTCAAAGGTTTCTGAACATTTTGGCATACCTTAGAAAAAATGGATGTATGTGTGTGTGTGTGTGTGTGTGTATGTGTGTGTGTATGTGTGTGTGTATGTATGTACGTGTGTGTATGTATGTGCGGATACAATTTTTCGTCGACGATTTCGGGAACACGGATCAACCGATTTGAATAATTCAAAAAACATTCGATTCGTATTGATAAGGAGACGTGCTGATTAGTTTTTGGCGAAGGCAGGTCTAGCCGTTCCGAAGATACGGGGCAAAAAGTGCCGAAAACGGTAACTCAGTTTTTAAGAGAACGGAGCGTCCGATTTAAATAATTCAAAAAACATTTCACTTGTATTGACAAGATGAAGAATCGATAAAATTTTTATAAAGGTAGGTTTAGCGGTTTCGGAGATATGGAGGAAAAAGTAAAAAAATTAGCCATTTGGCGGTCAAAAATGATCATTAGACATATGCACATCAAATTATCAGATATTTTATAGAGATTTTAACAATAAGTATACATTTTATTAACATTCCTATGGGTTCCGTACCAATGCTTATGCGTTAGACAGCGACGCGGCGCTTACGCGCTTTATATTTTGTCCCTATGCAGTTAAATCAGTACGATTGCTTTGAAAAAAAAAGTTCAGATCTTCCACAATATTTGTTTAGTCAAAATAAAGAAAAAAAATTTTTTTTTCAAAAAAAAAAAAAAAAAAATTTTTTTTTTCAAAAAAAAAAAAATTAATTTTTTTTTTTTTTAATTTTTTTTTTCAAAAAAAAGTAATTTTTTGTCCATATATATAGTTTCTCAAAAATCTTATTTTTTCAAAGTACATTTTTTTCAAAAATGTTAATCGCTTTTAAAAAATTAATAATTTTTGGTACGGGAAGTTCCAGCAATTTGCCTTAAGGCACGATGCCTTAATTGCCTTAAGACAGAATTCCACTTACAGCTAGTTTTTTAATATTTAAAACTATGTAGAATAGTTTGAGTAAATGTGAAAAAAGCATGATTTTTACCAAAAAGTAATGAATAAGACTTGCAAAGTGATAAAGTTTGAGTTGGTTAAATCAAATTAGAAATTTCCGAGATAGAAGTAGACAAAAAAATATGCCCTAATTACGAAGGATGGGCATGGTTTTAATCATTTCATCATTGCGCCAGTGAATATTAACAATAATTGAAACTTATCGATTTTTTAACTTCCCGTAGTTACGTTTCAGAGGTTTCTGAATATTTTGGCATACCTTAGAAAAAATGGATGTATGTGTGTGTGTGTGTATGTGTGTGTGTGTATATGTGTGTGTGTATATGTGTGTGTGTGTGTCCGTGTATGTATGTGTATGCGGATACAAATTTTCGTCGACGATTTTGGGAACACGGATGAAGCAATTTGAATAATTTAAAAAACATTCGATCCGTATTGATAAAGAGACGTGCTGACTAGTTTTTGGCGGAGGTAGGTCTAGCCGTTCCGAAGATATGGGGCAAAAAGTGCCAAAAACGGTACCTCAGTTTTTAGAGAACGGAGCGTCCGATTTTAATAATTCAAAAAACATTTTACTTGTATTGACAAGATAAAGATTTGATCAAATTTTCATAAGGGCAGGTCTAGCGGTTTCGGAGATCTAACGAAAAAAGTAAAAAAAATGCCATTTGGCGGTCAAAAATGATCATTAGACATATGCACATCAAATTATCAGATATTTTATAGAGATTTTAACAATAAGTATAAATTTTGTTTACATTCCTATGGGTTCCCTACCAATGTTTACCCGTTAGACAGCGATGCGGCGCTTACGCGCTTTATATTTTGTCTCTTTGCAGTTAAAGCAGTACGATTTTTTTTTTTAATTTTTTTTTTCAAAAAAAGTAATTTTTTGTCAAATTTATAGTTTCTCAAAAATCTTATTTTTTCGAAGTAATTTTTTTTTTCAAAAATGTTAATCGTTTTTAAAATAATAATAATTTTTAGTACGGGAAGTTCCAGCAATTTGCCTTAAGGCACGATGCCCTAATTGCCTTAAGACAGAATTCCACTTATTTACATTTGATTTGCTCAGATATAACAAGATAGCAAAAATAATGAAAGTTACAGTATTTGTAATAATATATTTGAAAACGTTCAAAATTTCTCGAATATTTCATTACGGGAAGTTCCAGCAATTTGCCTTAAGGCACGATATCATACACCACTAGTTTGAAAATATCTCGTAAAAACAACCAGATCAATTAGATTAATAAAAGAAATGAGCATGATTTTCAAGAGATATTTTTGAACGGTTTTTGATGTCTTAAGATTTTTTGCAAAATCATCTACAAAATTTATTCATTAAACTTAAAAATATAATGAAACTATTGTATCTGAGAACCAGAAAAACTAGTCGACGCAAGTCATTATGATTTTTATCAAATGAATTTTCGATACATTCGATACATTTTTTAGCAAAAATGTGAGTTTATTTACACACATACGCAAACATAAATATACACATATTTTTTAAATTTTCGTGTTTTGTGTATAATTCAGCAGAGTAGAGCGTGGCTTAAAGGTTTAAAAAAGATTTTTAACCAACCATAGCCTTGTTTCTTAAGATGGCGCTATCGGTAGCTAAACAGCAATCGTTTGAAAATCATGACAAAAGCATTTTCGTCCGATGTTGTTTTTTTGTTTGTGGGCACTGTTGTTTAGTTAGTCTGCATTATGTTTTATAAGATATATTATGATTTTTAAGTTAGATTCAACAGTTTTTGATGTAACCTCTATGAAAGCGGCAAAAAGGACAACTCAGCCTTTACCCTAGCAAAGGTGTAAACAATAAAAAATAGTAAATAAAAAGTAAATAAAGTTAAAAAAATAATTTTACAAGAGATAAGTTGAATTAAAAGTTATTCCAACTGACAAAATACCAAATCAAGGTTATATACAATGCAATATCTCTGTAAAAATGTATCCATAAAATTTATATTTTAAATTAGTTGTATAATGTAGCTATTATATAGTAAAATCCCTTTAAAATTAAAAATTAAACATTAAACCTGTTTTAAACATTTTTATTTTATCCCGCCCCTGGGGTAAAAAAGACCAGGTGATAAATTTTCGAAAAACAGCAAAAAAGAGTAGTACTAGATGTACACTACGGTGTTGTATTTATATAACTTTTTGTATTTTGATCAAAAGCATTTAGAAAAGTAGACAAGAATTGTTTCAAATCCGCTTCTTATTAATCAAAGAAATAAAATGTTTTAAGTTAGTAATTTCAAATAATTACGAGTTTGAAACTACTTATAAATATATAAATTCAAGTTATTTTTATAATCGTAAGAATAAGTTGCGTACATGTCGCATACATTATACTGGGAATTTATAAATAGATATATTTTAGCCATGAAAACTATTTCTAATTCATAGCGTAGTTGTATTCTATAATTTTTAGCTATATGTCTTAAAAAGAAGTTTTTGGAATAGTTCATATTCGAAATATATATTTATGTGATATAAGCAAATAGAAATAATGGTGATAAATTATATGTAATGAATTATTAATACGTTTTTACTAGATAGTAAATAGTTATTTCACCAACAATTTTTAAAAACTCAATGCTTCAAGAATTGAATAAGAAAAACTCTACATTTTCTGCATTGTTCTGTATATTTTGATGTTTATGTGCTTTTGTTCTAAAAATAATAAAATTCTTAATTTTATTTTCTTCAAATTTTTTATAAATTTTGGCAAATATGTTTATACATAATATTGTCAAGTCATTCTTTTTGTTTTAGGTAAAGCTATTCTTAAAAACCATTGCGATCAATACACTTAAATAATTTATCTTAATTTTGGAATTATTGTATTTTTATTAATGATTTATTCTTAAAGATTTTTATCAAATATTCGTATCAGTCAGTATAATCAATAACTCTCTTAGGGATCTAACTCTGAAGTACATTTAAATATTCTGTCTTATCTCAAGTTTGAGAAAACAAAGGTCGATAAATATAAAAATATATGATAACCTCTTATCTGAGTTGAAATTACAGCGATATTTAAATTGCTAATATGAGTTATTGCAGATTTTTTTTATTATTTGAGATGATTTTCAAATATTCATCCAATAATATCAATCAATACAGCATGAGGATTTATTATTGAAAAAACATGTGCAAGTATTTCAATTATTCAAAATTACGCATATAAATTTCATTTCTGATTAAATTATAATATTTCAATTAGCAACCGAAATGTGATAATAATATAAGGAGATTATTTTAGTCCAAAATACAATTATCATAATTAAAAAAAAATAAATTGTTTTATAAAATGTATTGTTATTTTTAAGTGAGAATCAACAGTTTTTTTATATAAACTCTATAAAAGCTTATATACACAAGCTTACACATACACATGCATGTGTGTGGGGTAAAAATGATCAACAAAACCTTTACATTGGCAAAGGAGTAAACAGGGTTTACAAGCAATAAATTAAATTAATAGTTATTAGACCTTTGCTGATGAATATTCCATCGAAATACCAGATCAAGGTTATATCCAATAAATTTTTTGTAAAAAAATGCAGCCATTATCTATGTTTAATCAATAAAAATTAATTAATAATTAATAAAAATTATTTAATTTTTTATTAAATTTATGTTTTTATTTTTTATTTTTTTAAATCATTACATTTATTGATTGGCAATATATGTAGGTAGAGAAAAAAGAGCTTAATTAGATACGATTGTGAGAAGAAAAGGAAACTGGGTCGCATCCTCATCGGACTACTTTTTGCACCAAAGAAGAAATAGAAGAACAAAAAGCAAGGACACGAAGAAGGATCCAAACGATAGGACGACAACGCGACAATACTCAAAATTGAAATCAGATGCACAGGACGCAGCAAAACGTAAGATGAAATTTAAAATATAAAAAGTAATTTATAAATAAATGCAAAAATTAGGAGCGAATTAAATGTGGTCTCATACCGATCACCAAAAATCGACAAAAAATCCAGTTTTAATTGAAATTTGTCACCGTTTTCTGAAAAGTAATTGAATAAATTTCAAAAATTCTTTGAAATTTCTATTTTATAAACGAATATTAGATAGAAGTATATTTTATGAATTTCATGAAAACTAGTGGGGTGGGTGGCATCGTGCCTTAAGGCAAATTGCTGGAACCGTACCGTAATGAAATGTTCGAGGATTACTGAATGTTTTCAAATAGATTATTATAAATATTGTAACATTGTCTAATATTTATAAATATTATATAAACTGAATTGCAGAGTTGAAATTATTTGTAAAGTATATTAGAACTATAGTCAGAATTAAAAATAAATATTTTCGATATACAAAAAACTAAATGGGACAAATTTTTTTTTCCAAAATCGATTATTTTGTTAAGACAAGCAGAAAGTTCTTTGAATCATTTAAATCGGACGCTTAGTTCTTTCAAAAATTGCCATTTTTTACATATTTAGCTCCGCATCTTCAAAATGGCTGGGCCTGCCTTTGCCAAAAACTAATAAGCACTTCTCCCAATCATTACTAATTGAATGTTTTTTAGATCATTCAAATCGGATACTCCGTTCTCTCAAAAATACGATTTCTATTTTCTGCACTCTTTGCTCCGTATCTCCGAAACGCCTGGACCTGCCTTTGCCAAAAACTAATCAGCTCTTTTCCCTATCAATAGGAATCGGATGTTTTTTGAACCATTCAAATCGGTTGATCCGTGCGCCCTAAAACGTGACTGGAAATTTGTATCCACACATACATACACACACACACACATCCATTTTTTCTGAGGTATGCCAAAACGTTCAGAAACCTTCAAAACGTCGAGAAATGTAAAAATTTTCAATTCCGATTTTCGGCCCATTACAATAACTTACCCTACGGGAAGTTAAAAATATTTTTATTGAATTCTGGCTTTACTGCATTTTTTTTAAATATGACTCTTTTGTTAATTTATAAAAATTTGATCAATACATATCGTAAAATTAACCATCAAAATTATTTGCTCCACTAATTATTTCATATATTTAATTTGATTATGAAACGCGTATATGGTAGAGGGGGTCTTAATGGTCTCAGATAAAATAATCCCCAACCATTATTTCAAAAGCAATTAAAATAGGATGCTATTTTAAAGTAGAAGGCAACAAACTAGCGATCGCCTTAGATAGATCCTCGTATCTATCAGAAGATAAACCATAAATGAACATTTTAATTAACAAATGTATTTTCTTTCGTTGTTAATTTTTTTAGTTTACGAGACTTTAATATATATGAGCATACTATATTTATATATACTATATACTACAACTACTATATACTATATTTATGTAAGTTTTATAAAGTGTATAAAATATATACGGATTTGTAGTTTTAGTTATTAATTAATTTTATGTAGTTTTTTTGCAAGCGTGCAAATTTTATAAACAAAAAGTAATATGGAAACTTAAAAGAGCTAGAAAGAGAATTCTAGTAAAATTTTGGGAATTTTCCCAAATTACAGAGATGTTACTTGGAGTGAACTATTAATTATTTAATATGTTAATTCATATTTCAAGGATTATTAGTACCTACCAAGAATATTTTCGATTTTTTGCGTATGCAAAATGTTTTATGGAAAATTAAGAGCACTCCTGGCCATCATTTGGGTATGGTGCCATTCTCATGACAAGAATATACCAAATGTGTACAATTGTTATCTTAACGCAATATATATATATATATATATATATATATATATATATAAATCTCTTAGACGCTTTTGGGCTTAATATATATTGAAAAGCATATTTTCGTTAAAGTCTATTTACGAAATTATCTAAACCTATTTGCGATGGTCAGATAATTTCGTAAAAACAACATTTATGTATAAGGATAGGTTAAATAGTATTTGATTGTTACAAAAAATCTGAAAGCTTGAATAATTACTTAATTCATTATTGTTCAATTTATTTTTCGGTATTTTTAAAATTAATTAATTAATAATTCATTTATTTTATTTTAGCCATTATCGTAACATTATCGTAATCTGTCACTCGCAGACAGTCTCCGTATGAAATGCAAATCATTGCTTATATCTTATACTATTCATATTACTTCCGAAAATAAAAAAATGACGTTTTTTATATGAAAAACTACTGACTGGTTTTTCCTTTTATTATTGAAAAACTTATCAACTGCATTTTTAAATTCATAACTTAAATAAATTATGATTATCGACTATAAGGTAGATTATTGCGGAAGTTTAAGCTCTTTCTCAAATGTAGAATGTAATTGACTTATAGTTAAAAAATATTTATATATAATAATACAAAAGTTGCATTACCTGTGCATATTTTCCCTCTGATCGGTGGAAGTTTTGTATCCTGCTTCCAAATCGTTGCTGACGCGACTAATTGAAGAATTCATACTTTTATCCGGTATTAGTCCAGATCCTGTGAATAAAACCCTGCACGATGAGTTTGCTCTAGCCCTTATCACCTCTGCCGGTATTGGAGGATCTGCAGGATTCAATGTTTCATAAACGTCTTGAGACACGTCAGGCATTTTAGTAATACTAAATTAACTTTTCGATTTCAGAATTAATTTTTAACGAATCACAAAGTAATAGTCCAATCCACAAATTTTAATATTGAACACCATCAAAGCAAGGAAAATTCAAATATAGAGATGAATTAAAATTTAGAGAAAATAAATCGTTTAAAATTGACTTGTTTATACGACGGTTTAGACGAAACTGATAACGGCGAATGTAATTTTAATTACTTATTTATATATCGAAAGCATGTTGAAAGAGCAATTACATAGATACGTATATATATATATATATATATATATATATGTGTGTGTGTATGTGTGTATATGCGTATGTGTATTCAAAAGTATGCTTCAACTTCGAACATTGTAATATATGATGTATACATTCTTAAATTTGATGTTGATATAGATACATATTAGTTGAGTTCTAATGATCGGATGTTACAAATATATACATATACATACATACATACATATATATATATATATATATATATATATATATTAGGATGGTTCTTAATATGGACGTTTTCAAATTTCCTTGCTCCCAAGTGCTCAAATGGTTCCAAATTGATAAGAAAACAATTCTCTGAAAGTTTTAGCTCTTAATATTAACTTTTAGATAGTGCGCAAATCAATCAAACTTCGTATGGAAATAGCATGGAAAAAAAAATTTCCATGCTATTTCCATACCATTTTTTTAGGTATAACTTAGTGACAAATGAATTAAAAGTGAAAATTTATGTCATTTTTTATTGAAAATACGACGCTCTGCAAATTTTTTCAAAATTTTTTCATGCTATTTCCATACAAAATTTAATTCAATTGCGCTCTATCTAAAAGACAATATTAAGAGCTAAAACTTTCAGAGAATTGTTTTTTATCAATTTGGAACCATTTGAGCACTTGGGAGCAAGGAAATTCAAAAATGTCCATATTAAGGACCACTCTAATATATATATGTAACATCCGCCGGAACCTGGTATCAGGCAGTAGTTATATCAATTTATTTTTTACTTCGAAATACTGTGGAAAAGCACATTAGAAAAAATGGTTAATGCTTTCAGGCACCCTCGTGTGGAATGATAACGGAAAACTAGCTCATAACCCAGCCTTTGAGCAGAGCACCCATTAGCACATGAAGCATGTACCTAAAGGGTACATGTAACTAACTAACTAATCACACATTGTGGTGTTGTGCTAATATTTTTTACCGGAACGCTAAAATTAAAAAAAAGGCACAAAAACCAGTTCTCATGTTTGCCCCGGTTCGATTCGAAATGGAAGGAACAAAAACCATTACAAAACCCATTTTGTGCATATACATATATATTCCAAATAGGATTATGTTCAGGATCTTGTAGTTGAATTTTCTTTATTTGGTTGTCATCCGCTGAACGATGAGACCACAGATAAGAAAAGGATGAGACCTTAACCAAGTTTTTACTTAATTATCTGTATTAAATAATTGTTGTGGTGGGCCATTAATTTTTATGAAAAGATTTGCTAGATTTTAAAATAATAGTTTATTTCACTGTTTATTTAAAAGAATATCTATATCACTGAATTCGCGCTCACACTTGCAAGGTATAATATTTATGAATTACTTTGCACTGAACGCATTGGTAAATCGCATCGGCGATATTAAATCAAATCTGGTGCATAATTACTGGATTTTATTTTCTCCGTAGCCAATTTTAATATTTGGGGGCCACTCCGTATCTAATATTCAAAATTTACTTATCAAATCATTTTCAGTATATAGCAATTTTTTCAATTTTTTCGCCGAACGCGTTTTGGGGCAAAAATGATGTGCCGGCACGACGTTCCGGGGCGTTCCCCGACAACTCCACTGATCGTAACCAATCTTCGCCGAGCTCAGAATGAAAATAGAAGGTTTTACGACAAATGCATGTCTCTTCATTTAATAGGTGGGTCTATTGATATGTTTTTAGCAATAAACTTCTTGTATACTTTGAGCAAAAATTAAAAGCCAATCGACAGGTTTGACACTGTGACAATGACGCTCAACATCTGACACGATTGTTATTATGGCTTGCTTACTGTTATATAGCCGCAAAAACGTTAATAAAACTGGTAAATTTTTAAATAAGGCGACTGTTTCATTTTATTCATATATATCATTTTTTCCTTATATATACCATTTCTCCGCATTTTTCCCATATGTGTACATAAATATTAACAAGTTTTCCAAACATCCATCCAATTATTAAATAAAAATCAAAGTTTCGTGATTTGATCATTCAATTAATCTAGCAAACGTTTTGAATCTTATTTTGACTCATGTTCAAATAATTCATAAATATAATTTAAATGAAAGACAATAACAAATAACAATAAACAACTGTAGAATATAACTAATGTATTTATAAAAAGTAAAAAATATAGAATGATAAACTCCATGAGTTCATCAGTTGATGTTTATATCTTAATATTGTTTTTGTCTATTTTTAGTTTTTCGTTTTTTATTTTATTGTTAATTATTAATTGTTAGTTATATTCAATAATTGTTCATTGTTATTTGTAATTAGGTTTTATGTTAATTAATCGTATGTGTTACATTAGAGATTAGTTCAATAAAATCTTTAAATATTTGCTAGATTAATTGAATTATTAATTTATAACTCAGGTTTTATTATATATTTGTATATATTGAACACAAAGTCCAATTTGACTTTGAGGTCTCAAGTATCTCTCATTTTTAAAAAACTATATGTTTTAGCTTTTTTATAGTTTTACCTTTGCTTTATGCCTCTTTAGGTTAAACCTCCACGTAAAGTAACAAAAGTTTATAAAGCTAATAAATTCGATTTAAATTTTTCCTAAAGTTATTTAAACTCTACATATTAATTATTTAAATTTATCACATAAAATAAAACAAAAGTTTTCTGTAAAAAGTTACTACTGGTTTAGTGGTTTCAACATTTCTTAACTTCAAATGTTCCATGTTCGTATGCGTTATGAATTTTCAATATAATATTATCTGAAAAACTGTACTTGAAATCTACTAATGTTTAGATAGTGAGTATTAATCGTTCATGCTAATTATATCAAAACGTCAAATATAAATTAATAAATTTAACAAATTCAACCATTCTATAGATTCTGTAAATTTCTAATTCTCCACAAAACTTTGCTTTGTGCTAATTATCCCTAATACTTTAAATTTTTTAAAAAAAGTTTGATGGAAGAAGTTATGAGTTATGATAACTTCTTTTATCTTATATATAAAAATGGAGCTCTCGATCGAAAATGATCCGGTAAAACTCGAAAACGGCTGAACCGATAAGGCCAGTCTTAGTCTTGAAAAATTCGTGCCAATCCAGAGATTGTCGGAAAGGTGAGATAATATTTCAAAATCGCGTAGAAACTTTACATTATTAATCTCAAATTTTTTGTACAAGCATAATATAAATAAAACAATGGACGGTGGCTAACACGTCAAATGTCAAACGTTTTTGACAGATGATGTTCAATTATGTTTAATAGGATGTTTTACGTGAATATTATTTAATTATGATTAAATTGTAGTAAGTAGTTTTGTTTGTAGCTTTATTTATACACAAAACCGTTATTAAACGGGCCGCAAGTATTACTAGAAACTCAAAATATCAACTTTTTTGAAATGTTAATATTAAAATGCATTTTTTTTCTCAAACACGGTGTTCTGAAAGATCTCTTTTGTGTAATTATATATTCATTGGTATTTATAAAACATTTTCTAGGTTATATTATTTTTTATTTATGTTATTTAAATTCAGAACCTAAATTTGGTATCGATCAAAGGAGCATTTTGTCAAATAACATTTTCCCAGTTATAATTTCCCAGAATTTATCGAAGAATAAATAGTAATATATGAAGGTCCGGGGTTAAAAAGGTCCACTACCAATGTGTCAAAAACCAGTAAAGATAAGCATTTGAAAGTAGAGGGAAAAAGATGTATAACCAGCTATAACCTTGATTCTTCAGTTCGATTGTAGCAGCCGAGCGATTCACATCGAATAAATAAATCGTAAATAATTGCATAATGTCTTCCGAGTCGGATGGTCAGTGCGGCCGACCACCTGACCCAAACCTTTTTACCTGCCGCTCTGCGATTGGAGAGTCAACAGCAGATGCAAGAAACACTAGCTTAAATAGATTGAGTGACATGGATTTTTGTGATACTGAAAGTGTAATTAGTGTAGAAAATGAATCAGTTAGTAGTTGTGATTTGAACATTAAGAATAGTGTTAATGTTAATTATAAATATAATATCAACGATGTAAGTGCAGATAGTAATAAAAGGGAAACGTTAGAACAAAAGGAAAACAAAGGGGAAAACAGTAATTTAGCGTCAAATAATAGTGATACAACAATGGAAATAACAAAAGATCTAATAAGTGATAACAATATAAACGATCAAAATAAATCAGATGAAAGAGTTAATCCATTAAATAATTTGATACGTTTCGAAGGTTGCGATATGGGCCCTTACACTATATTTGTTGAATCCAAGGACAAAAATATAGGCCGACTACACCCGATGGCCTTGGGAAAAATCATACATAATGCAGGGGCATATTTCAAATTTGGTTTGACAGAAGTTTCGGTTATAGGAAAAAATAAAGTGAAGATGGAATTTAAAAGCGCCAGGGTGGCGAACAAAATTCTAGATGACAAAATTTTAGAAAAAAATAATCTGAAGGCATACATCCCAAAATACCTACTTGCAAGGCATGGCATAATATTTGATGTGGATGCGAATCTCTCAGAACAAGAAATTATAAACGCCATTGAAACAGACATTCCGATTATAGACGTGGTATGTTTAAGACCGAAAAATAATAATACAATAAAATACTCATCACAATGTGTCAAATTAACGTTTAGGGGCACAAGTTTACCGAATAAGGTAGCTATACATTCGGTAAAATGTGAGGTTCGACCGTTTGTACAGAAAGTGGTCCAATGCTACAAATGCTGTCGGTTCAATCACGTTAAGGACCAATGTAGAGGAAAAGAGAGATGTATGAAATGTTCCGGAGAACATAATGCGAAAATATGTATAGCATCCAAATTTATATGTGCGTTGTGCAATGGGGATCACCCTGCAAATGATAAAGAATGCACGGTATTTATTAAAAATAAAAAAATTAAAGAAATTATGGCTTGGCAGAATCTAGCATACCATGAAGCCAGAAATATATTATATAAAGACAGCTATGCAAATAAGTCAAAAGTCGGATTCAGTTTCACGGGCAAAGATAAAGAATTTCCAGGTTTGTATGCAAAACCTGCATCTAGTACAGACAACAAGATAACTAAAAATAGGTTCGACGCCCTTTCTGATCTAGAGGAGGAGAAGCAACCGGAATTTTTAAATCCGACAATCTTTCATAAACCTAAAAGAGCGACTTACAAAATTTCCAAAAGCAATACTCCATTCAATTCTGGATCTTCAATAAAAAAACAGTCAGTGAAGGAACCTGTATCAAATAGAAACAACAAAACCGAATTTAACCTCAACCCAAGAAAAAGGTTAAAACCGAGCGTGGAACGTGAATCTGCAATAGTCGAAAATAATAGCAATGTTCAACAAGATGGTTCATTAAATTTCTTAAACGAATTCATTGAAAAAATTAAACATATATACATTCCTAGTAGCGCTGAACATTATAACCTGTTGTCAGAAATACTAAATAAAATGATGAGGTCCAAAGTTGGACCCGACAAACAAGTTTGATTTGGCCGTGAGCACAGTATATTACGTATGGAAGCTTAAATTTATTTAGTGATAATAACTTAAAAATAATAATAATAATAATAATGCTAAAAATTATTCAAATCAATATCAGATCTGTTTTTTCAAATAAGCTGCATCTAGAATCCTATTTGAACACCAACCATATAGATATCGTAATATTATCTGAAACATGGCTCAAAGATAATAATAGATTTCAGATATCTGGATACGCCTTTATATCAAAGAATAGGGAAGATGGTTATGGAGGAGTTGGAATACTTATCCACCGAAGATACCAATTTCAGACGTTAAATTTAAACAGTTTCATTACCAATAAAATTCAGATTTGTGGAATTAAGCTGGTGATACAAAACATAACACTTAATATTGTGGCGATTTATTGTGCCCCCGGGCACAAGACAGGAACGGAATATTGGGTGTCGCTATTCCAGGAACTAAATCAACCGTTAATTCTAGCAGGGGACTGTAATGCTCACCACATAAGTTTTGGAGGGTTAAAAAACAATAATGCAGGCATAAATCTTAGTGAAGCCATAAACTCAGAGGGTTTATGTCTTATGAATGACGGAGCACCTACAATGATAAGAAGGCACGATAGGAATCCTTCCGCGGTAGACTTAACAATATGCAGTCCATCAGTGATGATTAGGGCCGAATGGAGTGTATTAAATGAAACTCTAGGGTCTGATCATTTAGCAACTAGTATTAATTTTAAATTAGGCAATGAGAATAAGTTTAAATACGATCATAGTCTAGTAAACAGATATCGGTGGAAAATTAAAGATGCAGATTGGTCAGGTTATGCGCAAACTGTAGACAGAATGTTATCGAATACTAATCTCAACTCCAATCCGATGACTTCCTATTCCAAGTTTATTGAATGCATTAATAATGCAGCACTAATGAATATTCCAAAAACAAATCCGTATTTGGGTACGAAATATAGAAATAAATCAAATCCTTGGTGGGACGAGGAGTGCAACAAAGTGAAGAAAATAAAATCGGAAGCAATTCAGAAATACAAAGAAATACCAAACATAGACAATTATATAAAATACAAGCGAGCGGTAGCTAAGTGTCGATTTGTATTTAAAAAGAAAAAATACGATAAATGGACAGAGTTTTGTAATTCCTTCTCCAGAAACATGTCTTCACAACAAATCTGGCACCATATAAAGGTTATGAAAAATGGAGCCACTCGAACCAATGCATTTCCTAATAACTTAGCTGATCAGTTTCTTAACTCACTTACTCCGGATACGGTAATTAATGACGTCAACATACAGGACATGAAAAAAAATGACGAATTAGAAGGTCCCTTTACCATTGATGAATTACATTTGGCACTAAAAAGGAATAGTAATACTGCGCCGGGTAATGACAATATACATTACCCCATGCTAAGTAACCTATCAGATAAGGGAAAAAAAATTCTACTGAAGGTCTTGAACGACATCTGGACTAAAGAGATTGCTGTAAAAGACTGGAAGACATATATCACAATACCAGTCCTAAAGCCTAATAAGGATGCAACAAAAATAGAATCATATCGGCCGATTTCTCTAGCGTCATGTGTGTCCAAAACATTCGAACGCTTAATGAAAAGAAGAATCGAGTGGTGGCTCGAGAATAAGAAGAAATTGCCAAGTTACATGCAAGGTTTCAGAAACAAAAGAGGCACGTATGATGTTCTAACTAGTTTCGTCTATGAAATTCACAACAACCTGGCCAAGAAAAATTGTGTATTGACTATCAACTTGGATTTGGAGAACGCATACAACAGGGTTCAAATACCGATTTTAATAAACATTCTATATGAATTAAAACTCCCTAAGAGATTTATTGTTCACATTTATCACTTATTGAAAGATCGAAAATTAGTCCTCAGATGTAAAGATACGCATTATGGGCCACGGTATATGTCGGAAGGCTTACCTCAGGGTTCTGTCCTTAGTCCCTTGTTGTTCAACGTATACACGGCACACCTTCAAAATGAGATTGGCCAGGACGCTCGGATCATGCAATATGCAGATGATATAATATTATCACATAGTGGAGTGTCATTAAATGATGTGATCAAAAAAATGGATCAGACCATGACGTCATTTGGAAAATGGACCACATCACTGGGATTTTCAATCTCCGAGAATAAAAGTGCAGTATCGTTTTTCACCAGACAAAGGAATTCTATTGCGATGGAGTCAATAAAATTAGGTAGATACACCTTAAAAATACAAACTACCTCAAAATGTCTGGGTTTGACTATAGATAACAAATTACGATGGGGTCCACATTTGGAAAATCTGTCAAGAAAATGTGAAGATGCAATAAATATCTTGAGGGTATTAAATCACATGATGTATGGCGCTGACGTAAAGGTTGCAATCAGGATATATAAACAGCTTATATTATCTAAACTCGATTATGGCTGCTTCATTTATGGGGATGCAAGTAAAAATCTACTACGCAAACTGGATACCCTGCAAAATAAAGCTATAAGGTATTGCCTGGGAGTTTTGCGTTCAACGCCCATTAACGCTTTACATGTGGAAGCACACATAATGCCTCTGCATTTGAGGAGGAAACTGTTAGCAACGAAATTCGTTATTGACAGAATAAGGTCCAACAACGTAGAGGTGATACAAAAAATTAGTAGTGCTAACAGCTGTCAGAACAGACAATATTGGCAAAATAAGAAAAAACCTATACTTATGTCAACGATCTCAGAAACTGAATACAAATGCAAGCCATTAGAAGAACAAAACAAAGCAACAAAATTCTACTTTGACTATGAAATCTCGACTACAAATCTTCAAAATATCATACAGACGGAATTTTGTAATATATATAACAGTTCAATTGATTGGGGGTATAGATTAGAAATTGAAGATAAAATTAAAAACACGTTTCCGGACGTCGAGGTTTTCTTCACAGATGGTTCAAAAGGTCCTGAGGGCGTAGGTGCTTGCATCTATCATCAGAACACTAACTCATATACTAAATATAAGTTAGATATAAATGCGTCGATTTATAGAGCTGAAATGTACGCCATAAACAAATGTATTCGAAACATCGCCTCACTTGGCTTGGAGAAAGCCGTTGTATTCAGTGATAGCCGATCATCTTTAGAGAGCCTGCTATCTATAGGCAGGGACCCAAGTTTTTTAGTGTTAGATACTCTTAGTCATATACACAACATACTCTCGAAAAGAAAATCCGTTTACTTAATTTGGATCAAGAGTCATATGGGAGTAACAGGGAATGAAGCTGCTGACAAAGGAGCAAAAGATGCAATAAGCACGGGTATTATCGTAGAAGATGGAATATCCCACCAAGATATCAAAAACCTCTTTAAGGCAAAGATATATAGGGAGTGGCAATTGGAATTCCAAGAGTCAAGTCGTGAAAAAGGACAATTTTATGCAGCCATACAAGAACAAATTCCCGCCAGACCATGGTACGACAAATTTACGAGGAGTCGTCATTTTTACTGCATTTTTAATCGTCTGAGAACCAATCACACCTTTACGCCTTTTCACTTGAATAGGATCGGAATTAACGTCAATCCGTACTGTCTTTGTCTTGGCGAAGCAAATAATGCAGATGCCAATCACCTAATTATGGAATGTAGGCATATGGAGGATAAAAGAGAAAAACTATGGAATAAATTAACAAAACTGAGGATCCCACTTCCCACAAACCTGAGACTGATGCTGGCAGACACTGTAACTTATGATGCTATATACGAGTATATATGTGAAACTAGATTAATGGTATAGAGTTTCAACATAGTGTAATAAAAATTAGGTGAATATGTGTATTGATGTGTCTTTGTGTATGTATATGCGTGTATGTATATATGTATATATGTGTGTGAATGAGTATGTATGCATGTGGATTTATATATATATATATTAGTCTTAATTTTTGTAGATGTGAAATTCTGTAGATAATGGCCAATGTACAAGCTTACAAAGCCAATAAAAAAAATAAATAAAAAAATAAAAAAACCTTGATTCTTATGATTTTGCTATCGGGAGATAAACGGTAATCTATGAAAATCCATAATAAAAGTATTTTCTTCCGTTGGTAGTTTTTTAGCATTAGTTAAAAATGTAATTATTTTGAAAAACACCTTTAAAATTAAAATAAGACATTCAACCTGTTTGCCACCTGGCCGTTCCAAGTTACCCCGTCTATGGGGTAAAAAGGTCTGAATAACAAATTTTTGAAAGACATCAAAAAAGCACAATTCTACAATGATGAAGTAGCTGCCAGTTTTACTGAACGTAGTCAGATAATTGTTCGTTTGAAATGTGTTATTTGTTGTGATAGAATTGGTTTGATTATTATAATATAAATAATATTTGCTCAAAATCAAACTGCTCTACATGTATACTTTTTATTAAATTTACTTTAATTCATGGACTGTTACTTGAAACTTTTCAAAAAGCAGGTCAAAGAAGAAATACTCAATTCATTTTCTATCTGTCCTCGCAAAAATTTGAAAATTCAGTAGTAGCTCAGTAGTATTATTTACAATTATACACAAAATCCAGAATCCAAAAAGAAAAACTTGAAACCTAATCAATAAGTCGAAAGACCAAACAAGACTTGGATTAGATTATACCATGTTTTCTATAGAAAGTGTATAAAACTTCCAGTTTGATTGTATTGACAAAATATAGATAATACCTTATTGTATATAACATTCAAACATCACATCCTTATACACTTAAAGTATTAATTTTTTTGATTCTCTTGAAATTGTTTAGAATATACTTTACTTAGCAAAACAACGTTTGCCGGGTCAGATAGTTATTTGTAAATTACATGTTTAATTGTACTCCAACACATCGTTATTTTAGTTTTAACATGGTTAAAAAGTGAATAACAAACATTATTGCATGAGATATCGCAACTTTTGTTAATGAAAATTTCTCAACATGTATTATTAGGAATATTTTAGTATAAGATGAAGATGCAGTTTAAGAAATCTAATATGCTAAATACTTGATGTCTAAAACACGCTGATCAATCTGATTATTTATTTCTTATGTTGCTAAAAACAAATTCTACCTAACATTGAAAATCTATCTTGTGTCATCCGATTATTTCATAAGACTTGAACAAATATTTTTCAACTTTAGGGTCACTGTTACAATATGACGCATTGTCGTCACAAAATGAAAACGATAATCTGAACAATGTGCAACAAGCATTCTTTCAAAACAAGCAAGATATCATATCTGTAATAGAGCAATTATTTTCCTATAAGATTCCTATGTATATCTTCCGCAATGAATAGCATGATAAACTAATTTATATGAATACTTTAAAATTAAAAATAAATGCATTATATAATAAGTATATCAACACAGTTATAATAATATAATATTAAACTATTATAGCGGAAATACGGACAAAATTGAATATATGAACAGAATGACTCAGCTGACTTATTTAAAAAAAAACTGGTTTTAGTAACTTTCCCAAGACCGTATAACTTTATGAAAGCCACAATCACAATCTTGTCAGAAGTTGATCGTCATTGTCACAATCTGTATGGCGCCTTCAAAGCTTTATTTTGAAGTTCATCAAGTTTTGTGGGGACTTAATTATTGTTATTTATAATTATTTCTATTAAAATCAATGCACGTATGTTAATTTTAAGTAATAATCAGGTGTTTCTTATTCAATTTTATTATGCAATCTGTATATATTATTAAATTAAGCAGATAATGCTAATTTTGGTTGGGAAAGATATTGATTAGTTTGGTAAAGATCAGCTGGCATGTATTTTTGTAATTAACTTTTGAAAAGAAAAATTCAACGATTTTGATGAATTTTTCTGCGATAGATGATGCCATGGTTTTCTAGAACATACTGAAATATTGCTACCCTGAGTCCTTTAATTTAAAAAATTTACAAAGTTTGAAAAAATTAGCAGCGTTTTTTGACGTTTCTTAAAATTAAACCTTTTAGCGGCGTTTTGCTAAAAAGATTAAGTGGATTTCATGAAATTAAAAACCATACGATGAAACTTGGTAAGCACTCGCGTTGATTAGCTTTTTTATGCGATCCGCTGAGCCGTTTCTTTATAATTTGCAGAAAAGTGAAAAATTTTTCTTCCACGTTTTATCCAAAATTTCTGAATTGATTTTTAAAATTCAAAAACTATTCGAAAGATATTATTTTTGGAGGTCGTGATGATTAGTTTTGAACAGCCGTTTCTTCGTAATTAATTGTGGAAAAATTGATATCATGGTCCAAAAAAACATACTAAAATTTTTCGGCACCACGGCGTGTAGTATAATTTTAAAAGTTCATCAAAGTTTGAAAAAATATCATAATTATGACAAAAGTTGATTATGTGAGGTGATGAATCAAACATTGTCAATTCATTATAATTTGGAATAATAAGCTACAATTTTAGAAAATACAAGCACGTGTCTGTGCAGTGTAACTAATATAATTACAAATAATTTCAATGTGTTTGAGAAATTTCAATTGGAAATCGCAATGTTCAGCAATGCTAATTTCCCAAAGAGGACCAAAAATTTGTATCTCAGTATGTTCTCACTTTATATCGTCCTTACTATATGGTCAAAATGGTTTTCGTAATAGGTTGCATTTACTATAATAAATATGTTATTTTAGTTCCTATATAATTAAAATACAATGTTACTGGTAGACAAAGCATCTAGTATGGCAATATGTTTTTCCAATTTCCTATCATTTACACTGCATAATGTAGAGAGACCTATCACAAAAGCTGCCTTACGAAAGCTGTTCAACACGTTAAATTATTTTGCATATTTCTCCATTATTGTCATGAATAACATTTAAACCATATAAAGAAGAGTGCTCGAAAACGTCTTGAGGCGAAATCGTAAAAATCGTTATTTTATATGTTATTATTTTTATACGAAACGGTTCAATAATATTTGAACCAATATTTTGCGCCACAATTTGTGTAGCAATGATGCAAAACACTTCTTATAGGTATATCAAAAATATATTTATATGCCATGTATATCCAGAAAATGTAAGAAGGGACCAAAATAGTTCATCCGCGGTATCGACAACCAGATCGATCAACTTGTATCATATTTGATTGGCAGGCTAACTTGTATTTTTCATCAAATGTATTGCTAGATATCAAGCTTCTTGGACAGTTACAATATTGTAAAAATTGTCTGGACGTCGGGTGCACTGATTATTTTGATGCAATTGTTTTATATTTCCATGAGATATCGAGCCAATTCTCGGATAAAATAGAAATGTAATACTATATTACGGGTCTATCTTCATATGAGTTGCTACTTACAAACAGCCAAAAAGCCATGTATTTTCTGTGCGATCAGGCGTTTTACAAATAAAACTTAACTTCACGAGACATCAAACAGCTGCACTCATGATAAATTTGTTTATTGACGTTTGTATGTTTTTTAAGTTAGATATAGTAGTTATATGTGAAAAGCAAGATTGCACAGCAAATTTATAGCTTCTTGACAGTACGTTAGTACCGAATCATATAAAGATAGACGGGTAACATAGCACCACCATAACATTTCTATTTTATGCAAGAAAGTGGTCTCTCCTTAGACAATAATACCAGTAATCTAATATACAGATTAATCATTTGAACGCAAAAAGTTTACTATATGTTGAAAAGTCTTAATAATTTTAATTTACGTGGGATTTTATTTAAACATGTTTATATTAGTGTAGTTTGCAAGTTGACTTCATTTTGCTATATTGTTTAAATGCTGGAAGATCGCTCATTTGCAAAAGTTTATTTTATCATGTTTTTAGGATTTATACAGTATTCAATAACAATATGGAAATGTACTTCCAAATATGCAATATACACATGTCATAAACAATGTTGAAACAAAGTATAGTAACATTTTTCAGAAGTTAGAACAATCAATAACTTTAACAATTAAATTGTTATTGACCCATTTCATCATTTCTCAAATTCAGTAAATAATAGTGTTAATATTATATTTTGCTCACGTTTCAAATGAGGTCCAGTTATTTTTCTAATGCCCAGTAACAAAAAATAACACCACATCCGAGGGAAGATATTGTGAAGGAATATGGCAATACGCAAAACAAATTCGCATGATAAACACAGCCATAGACAAAAGAAGAGCGGACACTGCTATTTCCAATCTGTAGAAATGTGTTTTATTTCATTTCAGCCGAAAGATATATGTATTATACGTTTGATTTTATTTTTCAAGAAAACCATACCAGAAACGCAATCCGTAATATAATATTTACATATTTTTGTTTTTGTTTTCAAATATTAAGTATCATTTTTGTAATTTTTTTTAGAATTTGGTGAATGATAATATAGCATTACAGTTACAGAGCCAAAATGTACAGAATGAAAAATACAAGTGTTTAACATTCTTTATATCCATATCGACCATTTCGTCCGCGGGTAAAAAGGTTCACCTCCAATATCTCAAAAACAAATGAATAGTGGCATTTTTTACGATAGTGTTGCAAAGTAAAGAAAAATTATGTAAGTCAATTGACTCGGCTTGTGAAGCAACGATGCTATTAGGAGATAAACAGTCCTGTTTGAAAATCTATAACAAAAGTATTTTCTTTTGTAGTTAGTTTTTCTTGGTTGTGAGCACAGTTATTTAGTTTACGAGACCTTAATTTAATTTTTAAATTAATTTAATTGTTTTATAAAATATATTGTTAATTTTAAGTTAGATTCAACGGATATTTTTAAATAACCTTTGTAATAGCTTACATGTAGGTGGAGCAAAAAGGGCCAGCTGAACCTTTACCCTGGTAAATGTGTAAGCAATCAAAAATAGTAAACTAGTGGTGTATGGCATCGTGCCTTAAGGCAAATTGCTAGAACTTACCGAACCGTAACGAAATGTTCGAGGAATATTAAATGTTTTCAAATAGGTTTTTATAAATAAATACTGTAACATTGCCTAATATTTATAAGAATAATATAAACTGAATTGCAAAGTTAAAATTATTTATTTGAAATATATAAGTGAGCTTTAGAACATAAGCAAGAATTAAAATTAAAATCTGAATTGTTTTCGACATACAAAAAATTTTTTTTTTGAAAAAAATAAAAATAATATTTTTAGCTCCGTATCGTTGAAACGGCTGGACATGTCTTTGCCAAAAACTAATCACCACTTCTCCCCATCATTACGAACTAAATGTTTTTTAGATAATTCAAATCGGATGCTCCGTTCTCTCAAAATTTCGATTTCTATTTTCGGCACTCCGTAACGACTGGACCTGCTTTTGCCAAAAACTAATCAGCACATCTCCCTATCAACAGGAATCGAATGTTTTTGAACCATTCAAATCGGTTGATCTGTGCGCCCGAAAACGTGAACGAAAAAATGCGGACATACAAAACACACACACACACATCCATTTTTTCTGAGGTATGCCAAAATGTTCAGAAACCTTCAAAACGTGAAGATATGCATTTTCGATTTTCGACCCATTACTATAACTACCTTATGGGAAGTTGATAAAATTGTAAATTCAGTTGAAAAAACAATTTTACGAGTGACAAAATAAATCAGTAATTATTTCAACTCTGCTGATGAATATTTTTCATTAAATCTCCGAAACCGCTAGACCTGCCTTCATGAAAATTTGATCAATTCTTCATCTTGTCAATACAAGTAAAATGTTTTTTGAATTATTATTAAAATTATTATTAAAATCGATTTATTTATTTATGCCAAAATATTCAGAAACCTTTGAAACGTAAAGATATATATATATATATAAATTTTCATTTTCGATTTTTTGCGATTACTATAACTTACCCTGCGGGAAGTTAAAAATTATATTTTGCATTGGTTGAATATTGCAGCTATTATTTCATAAAATCTCATCAAAATTAAAAATAAGATATTCGATCTGCTTGCTTACTGGCTGTCTCATTTTACCCTGCCTATGAGGTAAAAAGAGACAAAGGACAATTTTTAGAAAAATTGTTTAAAAATTTTTATAATTAGAAATTAACAGGGAATTTTACTGGACATGGTTGATAGTGGCTTTTTTGATACGTGTCATTTGTTGTGATGTAGTTCTTTTGGTTTAGACAATATAATTAATTACTAAAAGTAAAATTGGGCCTATGTTCCCGCCCTACCGTTATGTATGTATACGTTACATACATACATACAAAATTAATTAATTAACAAGGATATTTATGCATAGAAAAAAAGAAATACAAATTTGACGATATTTCAGAAGAAAATTCGATTCTTTTAGCTGTTTTTAGTGCTCATTGTTTATAGTGAATCATGACATAAAGATAATGTAATATTACATATTTATAGAGTAATATTTTGAAAAATAATCAAATGCAAAAACAACAATTACAGTTTCTTTTGATAACATTGCAGTAGAGTGGGGCTAGAAGGTCCGCCGTTTCTTAGGTCCACCGATATATAAAAAACAAGTAGGTTCAAGAAGTTTTTAACAACAATATTTGAAAGTAGAGAAAAAAAGATGCATAACCATCATCTTAATTCTTGCAATGTTGGTATTGGAAAATAAACGGAAATGTTTCAAACTCCATAACAAAAAAATTTCTTTCGTTTACGAGATCTTAGTATAATTAGAGATCGTAGGATATATTAAAATTTTCAAGTATGTATACATTATTTAATTGTTATATAGGATGTACTGTTAATTTTAAGTTAGATTCAACAGTTAGTTTATATAACATTTATACGAGCTTACACGTGGGAGGGGTAAAAAGGACCAACTGAACCTTTAACCTGGCAAACGTGTGAACAATAAAAATAGTAAATAAAAAATTAATTACGTAAACTGAATTTTATAAGAGATAAATTAAATAAATAGTTATTTCAACTCTTCTGGTGAATACGTCTAACCAAATACTAGATCAAGGTTATGAACCGTATTATCTCTGTAAAAAATAGGTGACATTTTTTAAAAACAGCAAACAAAAAAAAAACACATTTCTACAATGATGGGAGTTTTACTGAACATAGTGAGATTTGTTTGTTTGATATGTTTTGTGATTTTCACAAACATATATATATATATATATATATATATATATAACTATATATCTATTCTATTCTTAAGTACTCGTATTTGTGTATATATTTACTATTCTAATGACATGTTTACATATAATTTTCAAGACCAAAAACTCTAAATTAAAAAAGTCTCGTTACTTGCTCTATATTTGAATTGCGATGTTTATAATCAATATTAAAAATGATATAACCTATATTGATAGCCTTGAACAAATATCAGATCTCTAATTAATAATTTGATATTATGTGACTATATAGTTATAATTATTAAATGATAGTAGCAATTCAATTTACATATTTTGTAATCGTTGTCGCATGTGTGTGTTTGCATCTATATCAAGACAATTTTACAATATTTTTGACGTATAGGTTACGTTTTCATTTGACTTTTAACCATGAAAAATTTCAATTCCAAGGATATGTTTAAATACTTACTTATTAATTATCCTAAGTAGTAAGGCGTTCGGTAATGATTTCAACAGTTTTAGTGCCGCACTGTATTTAATATTTTCATAAAAATATATAACAATTTAAAAAAAAACAGATGTCATTGTGCGTGAATTGTTTGATATTGACATCTTGACGTTGATAATAAAACTTTTCCCATTTTCCAGATTTTCTATTACGATCATGCAGGCATCTAATTGGAAAGTTTCTAACTATGTTATTGAATTTAAACGGTTCTTATCTAGGGCCTGCATGTAACAGTATGATGCAGTATAACAGCATTGGATGGCGTTCAGAATGTTTCTGAACCAGAGACAATATAATACAATATATGGACCAGAGACCTTATAACAAGTGGTGCATGGCATCGTGCCTTAACGAAAACTTCCCGTACCAAAAATTATTTTTTTTTAAAAAGATTAACATTTCTGAAAAAAAATTACTTTGAAAAAATTAGATTTCTGAGAAACTTTAAATTTTTGACAAAAATTTACTTTTTTTGATAAGAAAAGACTTTTTGAAATAAAAAAGTTTTATTTGAATATTTTGGAAATTCTGAACTTTTTTCAAAGCAATAGTACTATTTTTACTGCATCTATACGTATTATTGAAATCTCTATAAATTATTTGATAATTTGATGTACCTATGTCTAATGATCATTTTCGACCGCCAAATGGCATTTCTTTTACTTTTTTAATTTTTTCATTAGATCTTCGTTTAATCAGTCCTTCATCTTGTCAATACAAGTGAAATGCTTTTTTAATTATTAAAATCGGACGCTCCGTTCTCTTAAAAATTGGGTTACCATTTGTGCCACTTTTTGCCCCGTATCTTTGAAACGGCTAGATCCGCCTTTGCCAAAAACTAATCAGCACGTCTCCTTATCAACATCAATCGAATGTTTTTTGAATAATTGAAATCGGTTGAACCGTGTTCCCGAAATCGTCGACGGAAATTTGTATCCGCATACACACCATTTTTTCTAAGGTATGCCAAAATGATGACTTCTAAAACTTGTGAAACGTAGAGATATACTCGTATACAAATTTTCATTTTCGATTTTTTTGAGATTACTATAACTTAACCTGCGGGAAGTTAATAATGCATAATAGGCAATTTCTTATCTATAACATAAGGTCTATGTTTCAATTAATAGGTAACCCTTTTTTAGATTGAGAAGCCAATTCTCCGATAAAACAGAAATGTTATGGTAACGCTGTGATATTTCTAGAAAAAAACTAGAATTAAAAAAAAAACAACTAACTGATTTTGAATGTATAAGTATCAAACCATATATGGTATATAAATGAAAGGGGCACAAATTATACGATTGGTTTACCTACTGCAAAGCAAGCTACATAAAAATGTTTATGGGGCATATTGGTAGTCATTGCAACCTAATTTGAAACTGAATTTTAAACTTCCCGTAGGGTAAGTTATTGTAAAATAAAAAAAATGGATGTGTGTGTGTATGTATGGATATAATTTTTCGTCCACGTTTTTGGGCGTCCGGATCGACCGATTCGAATAGTTAAAAAAACATTCGATTCCTATTGATAGGGAGATGTGCCGATTAGTTTTTGGCAAAAACAAGTTAAGCCGTTTCGGAGATACGGAGCAAAGAGCGCAGAAAATAAAAATTGAGTTTTTGAGAGAACGCAGCATCCGATTTGAATAATCTAGAAATCATTCAATTCGTAATGAGTGGAGATACCGAGCTAAATGTGCAAAAATGGCAGTTTTTGAGAGAACTGAACATCCGATTAGTGTTGGCAAAACAAATGATTTCGGGGGGAAAAAATTATTAACTTCCTGAAAAAGTTTGTTTTCATAAAAAAATCCGATATGTTTTCTCGACGTTTCAAGCCATTATGAATCGAATGAGACCAAATTTGGAAAAAGTATATGTGTGTGTGTCTGAACAGATTTTTTGCCGTAAATCAACGTTTTCTCAAAAATGGCTGTACCGATTTCAAAAATTTAAAAGCCATTTGATGTATCGCGATGAGAACTAGAGTTTATCAATTTTGCGCAACGATCACCCAAGCCTTTTCTTTGTAAATAGCAGAAAAGTGAAACTTTTTTCGTCCACGTTTTAGCCCGCAGTTCTGCATCGATTTTGAAAATTCAAAAACCGTTCGAAAGATATTGGTTGGGAATTTTGCTGATTAGTTTTTGGTAGAGATCGGCCGGGCCGTTTTCTTGTAATAAAGTGTTGAAAAAAATATTTTCGACGATTTTTATTGTTACTTTTTTGACGATAGATACCATAGTCTTCTAGATCATATTATAATATCAATAAACGAAATAATCGTACGGTAAACGAAATAAAGGAAAGTCCTATGTTTGCGCTGCAAGTGGACGAGTCCACAGATGTTGTTTCGTGTTCACAATTTGATACTTTAAATATGACGATGTAAAGGAGGCATATTTGTTCTGCAAGTCTTTGCCCACTACTAAACGCGGCGAAGACGTATTTCAAACGCTAAAAGAGTTTATTGAGGAAAATGGCCTGATACACCATTTCGCTTTGGCTGTGAAAACGCTTCCACCAGATTTGCTAAACACGTTGTAAAAATTGTTAATCACATTTGAGGCAGCGCTACTAACTCAAGATTATTCAAAGTTTTATGCGATGTAATTACTATTGCGATGTATTTACTAGAGCTACATTTAATGCTCTTTTGTACCATACAGACAGGGCCGGTCCTGGGGTCCTTAGCGCCCGCATGCAACTTTTTTTCTAGCGCCCCCCCCCCTATTAATTCTAAATGTTTTAACAGTTTATCATTAAAATTATATGAATCTTTACATATTTTTTAACAATGAATTTTTAATTATTCTGGATTTAGTATACAAAAAATTAAATATAATCTAAAAGCGTATAACATACATTGTTTTTAAATTTATATAGTAAATCGAGGAAATACTAGGTTTTAATAATTTGATTATAATCAAATATTTTTAAATCTTCAATTATTTTTAACGTATGTACAATATTAATATTTTGGCTTTGAAACATTTTACTTATTTATTAGGCAAATTATTCTATTAAACAACTTAGCCAACAGAGCTAAAAAAACAGAGCTTTTCATGTCATGTTGGATTTTTAAAATTTTAATTTTATTGTATTTATCCTTGCTTTACCGTCATATTTAGAGTATCAGGTTTTAAAGTTACATTTTCAACGCATTTTAAAAGCATTGTCCAAAAATCAGTGAAAAATGCAAAGAAATTACACATTTCTTGAATTGTTTTGAAAAAAAAAAATATTATAATATATTATAATTTTGATTTTCAAAACTCGTTTTGGCTCCCCCTAAGGCGTGCGTACAGACGTACGTTGATCAAGAGGCAAAGTTGTAAGTAGGGTTTACGAATTACGAGAAGAAATTGGATTGTTTCTTGAAAATCAGAGTACACAAAAAGAAACAAAATATTTTGCAAAAATTAAAGACCAAACATTTGTTCTATAAATGGAGTTGGATAATAAATATATTTTCGTTCAAATTTGTGTGGTTTTAATTATTTTAAATTAGCTAGGGGTAAACTCAATTCCCATACTTGTTCACAAGGGTAGTTAGTGGCATTTAAAAGGTTAGGAACCACTGAACTAGTTTATCTATGGTTAGTTGGTCAGCTTGTCATTTGTCACAAATTGTGCACATCGAACAGACCCAACATGTCTCCTTGTCAATTTGTCATATATGATTTGTTATTTTCTAAACATTGTGTAGGTTGTCACTTGTCAGCCTTGTGCCTGCAATTTTAATTAATGTGACAACTGATTTGCCATTTTTGTTTATAATAAGAATTCATTACTAATTTGGAGATTTACTTATACGAAGATAAAGTGAAATTATAGACTAATTATTCAGGGTTAAATTTTATTTACTATACTCAATATGAATAATTACAGTTATAGAGTATTGCAATTAGGTTAGGATTAAGAAGTTACTTTTTAGTTTTAAACTTTGAATTTTATTTTGAATGCTTGTTTAATATATTGATGTAAACGCAAATGTGATGTATATATGAATATATATGTACTTAGAAAACTGAATGAAAGAACAATAATGAATATTTAAATATTCGGTTTATATATTATTAATTTTTAACTCACTTTTAATATATTTTATTCAAATAGGAAAACAAATGCAAAGACATTTAAGTTCATCTTCTCGACCAAATACTGGAATTTTAATGTTGAATATGGGTGGTCCACAGACCCTTGACAATGTGCCCGATTATTTGCATAGAATAATGACCGATACTGATATGATTCAACTTCCCTTCCAAAGGTAACATATAATTTTTTCATCTTATATATAATAACTAAGAGGCGACTGCAAGAAAAAGCAGACAGAATATTAGAAACCCAAATCACAATTATTTAGAAAATACAGCTTAACAAAACATAGATATCAGTTAATTTATACTTTAGGAGTATTTATAAATAATTCTAGGTTTATTATAGATCATGTTATTATAAAGACCTGGTATATTTCGGAACGGCATATTAATTTACAAATAAATCAATAAAACCAATTTTAAAATTAGGTCCCAATTTTATTATCATTTCTCATATAAATTAATCAATAATTGAGAAAGGATTTGCTTGATGTTTTATAACATTTTGTAATGGCCAGTTACAATATATACTACTACTAATAAATTTATAGTTGCATATCTTACTATTAAATTAACAATTAGTTACAATATATCTTACAATCTTATTAAGTGATGTGTTATACATATAATTATAATGTCAATAGAATTGATATTTTTTATGTTAGAAAATATGTAACATTTAATAAGATCTCTTCTTGAATACATTTTAAAAACATCTTTTTTCATTTAATTTTCATGGTGTTTAAGTTTTGCGGCATAATCTCTATTTTTAATTCTTCAATTTTTTTATGCTCGATAAAAGAAGCATCTGCACGTAGTTATGTATTTTTTCAAGTTAAGGGAATTTATTACCAGTTTAAATTCCTTGACGGTTCATAAAAGTCGATTCATTTTGTTTCCATTTTTGCTGCTGCTCATAACTCATATTTGTTATACCGTTTAAGACTGCAATTTCCAATATGTATATCTTATGCTATAAATAACAAAGGCAGACGATGAATTTTTGTGTGATAAATTTGGAAAATCGATGTTTTAGTCATGAATAAACAAAAAATCATTTATTTATACATCAACATTTATGGGTATATTTACTAAAAATATTGGATAACCCTTGGATTTAAAATAAATTGAGCTATTGTTAATGAATTTGTTCAATAAATTGTAGTGTATATTTCTATTACAATTTCTATACTATTTTATTGAACATATTTCAATATTTGTTTGTTTGATGGTTTTACGTGGCTAATTTGAATTTCACAGTATAATTAAAGAGTTAAGTGTGGGTTTTGATACTCATCATTTTATTTCAAGCAGTTCCACATTTAAGATCACTCATATGGTTGTTTATACATTTCGGTATAGACTATAGTGTAAAACACATACTAATTTGTATCTAATTGATAAATATCAGTATAGTTTATTAAAAAAATGGAACTTTTGAACAATGTCTATTGGGTCATCTAGTGTATGTATATATATATATATATATATATATGTGTGTGTGTGTATATAAATTATGATATGTTTTTTTCCGAATAATTAATCCAATAAACTAGTTGGTTTTGGTATTTTGCCTTGAGGCAAGTTACAAGAACTTCCCGATATGTGTAAATAATCGACTTATTCAATAAAAAATAAATTAATTTATGAGTGATTTAAAGTATTCTGAGTAGATTTATTACACATAATTGAAAACGAACGAACACGTTAACTCTCGGAGTATTTTCTAAAAGCAAATGTTCAAAATTCAATAATTTTTATAATTGAACCAGTTTCCGTAGGACCTTAATGGTTGAGTATGTTCATTTAGATCAAGTACTCTATCATTATACCAAGTAAATCGTCTATTTTTAATTTTAACAACAATTTTAACAATTTTCTTAAACTTTGATGAATTTTTAAAATTAAACTACTTGTGAAGACGTAATATTTCAGTATGTTCTATAAGACCATGATATATATTGCCAAAAAAAGTTCCATGAAAATCGGCTTAAATTTTTTTTAACAGTTAATTACAAGAAAACGGCTTGGTAGATTTTTACCTAAAACTAATCAGTATCATTCCCAACTAATATCTTTCGAACAGTTTTTGATTTTTTAAAATCGATTCGGTGGTATGAGCTTAAATGTAGACGAAAAGTTTAACACTTTTTTTTCAATGGCTTTTAAATTTCTAAAATCGGTTCAGGCGTTTTTGAGCAAACGTCGATGAAAAGTCTAATTTTGACAAACGCCAAAAAAACGATACTAATTTTTGCAATGTGGTCTTAACCATCCTACAATTTGAAAAAAAATTTCCATCACCAAGAGAGAACACCACCAATACATGGATCAACCTCAAATGTTAAACCAGGTATCTCATACTCACATATTACACGTAAAAATACTATACTACCTGAAAACCAGGACATTCCATCAACTACTAATCAGAGCTCGACAAACATTAATAATATCAATAATCTGTCAGAATTGAAAGAAATGATAAAAACACTTACTGAACAAATGAGCACTATGCTGAATTTACTCACAACCATTCTAGCAAATAAATCATGTTTTTCAAAGTAACAATCTGTTCATGGAATGCAAATGGTTTGTGTAACCACACTCAAGGCCTTAAATATTTTTTAACAATCAACGATATAGATATCATGCTTATATCAGAATCACATTTTACTAACAATAGTTCCGTACGAATACCAAATTATATAGGTTATAATACTCCGCACCCAAGCGGAAGACCTCATGGAGGAACTGCGGTTCTATAAAAGCTAACATGAATCATCATGAAGCTGAACCATTCCAGAAGGACTTTCTTCAAGCAACATCAATTTCAGTTAATATACCATCGCACAACCAACTAGTACTATCAGCCATTTACTGCCCGCCTAAACACAGGATCACTGAAGGTCAGTTTATAATTTTTTTTAATACGCTGGGCAATTCATTTATAGCGGGAGGAGATTATAATGCTAAGCACACATTCTGGGGTTCTAGACTGATGACCCCTAGGGGTCGAGAACTTTACAAATCGATTGAAAAAAACAATCTTAAGCCAATATCCACCGGCGAGCCTACTTATTGGCCAATAGACCTTAACAAAATCCCTGATCTAATAGATTTTTTCATAACTAAAGGCGTTAACGATAATTGTTTAGATATCAAATCAAATTTAGATTTAAATTCTGATCATTCGCCAATTATTCTGCAATATTCTACAACTACAGAAGTAAATCAAAACTCATATTTTCTCACAAATAAATTTACTAATTGGCCATTATTCCAAGAGATAATTGATGAAAAAATTTCTTGCAACATACCTCTTAAAAATGAACAGGATTTAAACTTGGCGATAACAAATTTCACAATTCTGCTGTTATCAGCAGCTCAAAAATCTACTATACATTCAAATGCAAGTTGCAAACCTAATTATTCTTTTAACATTAAAAAAATTATAGCTCAAAAACGCAAATTGCGAAAAATATGGCAAACCACAAGATCACCGACCTATAAAAACAAGTGCCTGCAGGAATCTTAAGACTTTATTATATGAATATAAGAACGAATGCCTTAAAAATTATTAAACTAATCTTTCAACTACTAAAGACACAAATTATTCTCTTTGGAAGGCAACGAAGAGATTAAAAAGGCCGATAGTACATATACCTCCAGTGCGTAAACTTGATGGTTCTTGGGCAAGAAGTTCAGAAGAAAAATCGGAAGAATTCTCAGAACACTTGAAAAATACATTCCAGCCTCATCTCCGCAGTTGCAACGTTAACCATAGATAAACAAGATTGCTTACAGAATGAATCTATACCAGGCCAAATTGTAAAACGCATAACGGTGACCGAATTAAAAAATTATGTCAAGGATGCAAATCCTAATAAATCTCCTGGACCAGGTAAAATTTCGATAAAAATGATAAAAGAACTGCCAGAAAAGGGATTTAGATTATTAACAATAATATTAAATTCAATTCTTAGATTAAAAGTGTTCCCTCAAGCTTGGAAAACAGCTAAAATAATTCTTATACCTAAACCTGGGAAAGATCCTGATTTATTGTCTTCTTATAGACCAATAAGCCTACTTCCTTGTATTTCGAAGATATTTGAATAATTATTACTCCAACGCATTAAGTCAGAATTGTTGAATCAAAACCTAATTCCAAATCACCAATTCGGCTTTAGAGAACAACACTCAACCATAGAACAGGTTCATCGCCTAGTAAATATAATTAACGAATCGTTCCATGCAAAAAAATATTATTCGGCTGTATTTTTAGACGTTGCGCAAGCATTTGACAAGGTATGGCACACTGGTTTGTTGTATAAACTAAAACTCTGTTTATCAGAACCGATATTTTCAATAATAAAATCGTTCCTTGAAAATAGGGAATTTTTCGTCAGCATTAACAACGAGGAGTCGACAAAAAGAAAGATCCTCTCTGGAGTGCCACAGGGAAGCGTTTTTTCTCCAACTCTATTTCTTATATTCACAGCGGATTTTCCTTTATACTCCGGAACAAGCGTGTCGACATTTGCTGACGATACATGTATTATTGCCTCTAATAAAGGTCCTGCAATAGCTTCGCAACTATTACAAGAACATCTAGATATTGCTACAAAATGGCTTTCTTTATGGAGAATTATGACAAACGGCTCAAAATCTACACATATCACTTTTACACTGCGTACTGGTATATGCCCTACAATTAAGTTAAATGGACAGGAAATCCCAGTAAAAGATAGCGTAAAATATCTTGGAATACACCTAGACACAAAATTGAACTGGAGAGTTCACATTAACAAGAAAAAACAGCAGATTGATGAACTATTCAAAAAACATTACTGGCTACTGAATAAACGTTCCGAACTGTCGACGAATAACAAACTAATTATTTATAAATGTATTTTTAAACCAGTGTGGTCTTATGGGATTCAACTATGGGGCACCGCAAAAAAAAACAATCTACAGATCATTCAGCGAGTGCAGAACAAGATCATAAGGCAAGCACTGAACGCACCTAGGTGCGTTCCCAACTGGTTGATTCACCAGGACAGCAACATAATGACAGTAAATGAAGAAATTCAACAAAAAACAAACAACTACAAAAAAAGAATAGACGAACACCCAAATTACTTGGCATACAAAGTATACTCAGAAGCGCACCCAACAAGGCTAAAACGAAAAAAATTCCAAATGATCTCATAAATTTGTAAATTATTATTATTATTATTATTATTATTATTTTTATTATTATTATTATTATTATTATTATTACTACTATTATTATTATTATTATTATTATTATTATTATCTTACTATTTCTATTATTGTTATTTTGTTATATTTTATTATTTTTCTAGTATTATTTTATCATTCAGAAATTTTATTTATATTATTTATTAATTTCCCGTAGGGTAAGTTATTGTAATGGGCCGAAAATCGGAATTGAAAATTTTTACATTTCTCGACGTTTTGAAGGTTTCTGAACATTTTGGCATACCTCAGAAAAAATGGATGTGTGTGTGTATGTATGTATGGATACAAATTTTCGCCCACGTTTTCGGGCGTACGGATCAACCGATTTGAACGGTTTAAAAAAACATTCGATTCCCATTGATAAGGAGTAGTGCTGATTAGTTTTTGGCAAAGGCAGGTCCAGCAGTTACGGAGATAAGGAGCAAAGAGTGCAGAAAATAGAAATCGAGTTTTTGAGAGAACGGAGCATCCGATTTGAATGATCTAAAAAACATTTAATTAGTAATGATTGGGAGAAGGGGTTATTAATTTTTCGCAAATGCAGGCCCAGCCATTTCGGAGATACAGAGCTAAATGTACAAAAAATCGCAGTTTTTCAGAGAACTAAGCGTTCGATTCAATTGATTCAAAGAACTATCTGCTTGTCTTAAGGGGGTTGTTCTTTTTTTTGTTACAAGGTATTTGTTTTTGTTTTTCTCGAAATGTATTGACCATAGAGACATGCGGTTTTTTTAAACAAAAATTACAAAATCATAGAATATAAAGAAATTTTATTTTTTTTTTTGTCGCCGTCATTTGTTATCCAGGGGGCGCCAAAGTGGGCATTGCACAATCGATCTCTTTTGCGGTGCCACAGATAAATCCGTAGCGCATCGCCTGAAACAAAAAAAAAACGAAACTACGTCGAAGAAGAAGTTTGAATCCAGTCCCCCTACCAAAATAAAAGAAAAAAAGCAAGAAGGAAAAAAATGGCTGCCATTTTTAAAAAAAAGTGTTAAAAAGGGCCTTTTTTGGGACGAGAAGCTTCGCAAATTTTTTTTGCGTAATGTTATCAAGTTGTTTGAGGTAGGGGGACTAGGTATTGCAGTGGTGAACAAATTAAAAAAAAATGCAAGTCGATCCGACTTGTAGTTTTTTTTAAATTTGTGGCACCGCATTGAAAAAAGTCAATTCGAGAAAAACGTATTTAAAGTTTTTAATATAATGTACTAAATCATTACACCATTTAATTTAATGTACTAATACACCATGGTTTTCAAAGGTGCTGACACATTAAAAAGGTTATGTACATGAGGTGTTATAATGAAAAAGAGAGCAGCTGGCATACAATAGCTCCGGAGCGATGAAAAAAACGGTTTCAGAGAATTATACATATAGATATATATATATATCTATAACTTCGTCAAAAAAATAGATATTGAGATGATTTTTTTTTAAATAATTCTAAGGTTTTTAGCTTTCATAATATCAAAAAATCTCAAAATCGAAAAAAAATAAATAAAAAAAGAACAACCCCCTTAACAAAATAATTGATTTTGGAAAAAAAAATTTCATTTTTTTTTTTTTTTTTTAATTTTTTGTATATCGAAAATAATTCAGATTTTATTTTTAATTCCGACTAAAGTTCTAATATACTTTAAACAAATAATTTCAACTCTGCAATTCAGTTTATATAATTCTTATAAATATTAGACAATGTTACAATGTTTATAATAATCTATTTGAATAATCTATTCAATATTCCTCGAACATTTCGTTACGGTACGGGAAGTTCCAGCAATTTGCCTTAAGGCACGATGCCACCAACCCCACTAGTTTCAATTTTTTTTTTCAAAAATTTTTTTGTTATCGAAAATAATTCAGTTCTTAATTTTAATTCTGGCTAAAGTTCTAAAACTTTAAATAAATAATTTTAACTTTGTAATTCAGTTTATATTCTTATAAATATTAGAAAATGTTACAGTATTTATAATAATCTATTTAAACACATTTAATATTCCTCGATCATTTTGTTACGGTACGGGAAGTTCCAGGAATTTGCCTTAAGGCGCGATGCATACACTACTAGTTAATTTTATTTTTATTATTATTTGCTTATATATATTTTATATCAAATCATATTACGGATATTATTTTCATGTAAATTTTATTCTTCGCACTTTTATTTATTTAAATTTATGTTATTATTTATCAGTATTAATTGATGTTAATAATTTAGCAGTTGTAATAATTGAAAATATAAAAAAAAATTGCAAACTTTGACGAATTTTTAAAATTAAACGACCTGTCGTAGGGCCTTAATATTTTAGTATGATCTAATTCTATAAGACTATGGTATCTACCGTCAAAAACAAATTCTCAAAAATCGTCGAAAAATTTTTTTTAACACTTTATTACAAGAAAACGGCCCGGCCGATCTTTACCAAAAACTAATCAGTACGATTCCTAACCAATATCTTTCGAATAGTTTCTGAATTTTACAAAATCGATTCAGAATTGGGGGCTAAAACGTGGCCAATTTTTTTTCCCTTTTCTGCTATTTATGAAGAAACGGCTTGGTTGATCGCCACGCAAAATTGATAAACGCTAGTCTTCATCGAGATACATCGAATGGCTGTTAAATTTTTGAAATCGATCCAGCCGTTTTTGAGAAAACGTCGATTTACGGCAAAAAATCTATTCACATACATACACATATACTATACAAATTTGGTCTTATTCGATTCGGAATGGCTTGAAACGTCGAGAAAACATAAAATTAGCGAATCGGATTTTTTTATGAGAACATAAACTTCTCCTTCGGGAAGTTAATAAATAACAATTAGTTTTTTGGAAATGTTTATGTAAGACGTTTTGGAACTAGATACATTCCATCATCAGGTTTTTCTGTCTGAAACAATTTTTTATATAGACTAACAATATTAATGATGATGATTACAGAATATTGGGAATTTTTTTTAAAGAAATGGATTATGTACTTACTAGAAGTAAAAAAGGTAATGTAGGACAATATAAAAAATGTTTTTGAATTGAGAAGCAAAAATTATTCACTTGCAACACTGATCTAGTACTCGCACAAAAATTTATTCACGAATATTTGAAATTAATCATAATATCTAATATATTAAATTAATATAATATTAACATATTAATTGTTAAACTAAGAATATCTCATTGGAGTTCTTCTTAGACATCGCTCTTAAATATTGTTTGGTTCGCCCGTAGATAAGCGGTTAAGAGCTATGGGACTTGTTTCAGAGGTCCCGGGTTCGATACCCACTTCGAGCAGCCTGTTGTCAGGCAGCAGTGGCAACGATTTTCACTTGGAAATATAGAAAGCAATATGTTTCCCAGTGAAAATAGCCCAGGCATTGCTGCACTAATAAAAAGTCAGCCCTATTAGATTAATTCTAATAACAAAAATCATCAAATATGGATGGATTAACCATTGGGTTACCATCTAAAAATACGAAGTCAGGAGAAGTTTCAGCCCAACAGCTCATAGGACGTAAGGTTCTGATTGCTGTTAAAAATATAATAAAAAAATTATTGTCAATTTAGCTCATAGGAATCTTTATGTATTTCTGATTGCTAAAAAAAATATTTGAAATTTGTTTTTGGACTTTAATCGACTTACTGATTATCTGTAATGTAGTTCTGTCCCACAGATGTGAACAAATATATACTGTCCAAAGCGAATATTGTTTTATGGTTCGTATATTGACAATTTCCGAAAAAAAGAGATATTATTCCTGCTGCTTGGCTGATCATCGTGCAAAGCTGGCAAACTAGTCAACTAGCTCGTTCTTATGGAGTTAAATCGATTGAGTTTTAAATGTTTGAATCGGGACAGCCATTTTTTGAGAAATCGTCGACGAAAAGTCAAAAATCGGCTCACACACACATACATCATCACGTCATAGTTCATTTATGTTATTATTTTTGTATTACTGTTTTCATTTTATTTTTTATTTTAACTTTTTTCATTTTATATTCAATTTATTGAATTTTTTTTGTATTTTTGTATTTTTTTGCCCCTATCAATTTTGTAAATAAGACATTAAAAGTCTTGATTAACAAAAATAAATCGTAACAAAAAAAAAAAACACATACTTTTTCCAAATTTGGTCTCATTCGATTCAGAATGGCGAAAACATAAACTTATTCGGGAAGTTAATAAGGTGTCGTATATTACTGTTTATTGCAACATAAGTTTTGATACAAAAATCAAAAGATATTTAGAGAAAGCGATATCGATAGCTGCTTTTTTATTGAGGTAGAATTATTTTTGTTTTAATTTATTTGTATTTCTAATGCATTTTGTTGAAAGTTTATCAAGCGATCTCCATTTTCGAATGGATAATGATCATTAAATTTAAGAAATAAATGCTAATTTTTGGCACTTTTCCCTTAATTATTCTCATTCACTACTATTTTTCTGAAAAAAAATGTAATTAGCTTTCAATATAATTGTTTTGCAATAAAAGCTAATTCAATATCTACACTTATTACCAAAATTGATTTGTGTTCTATACTTTACTGCGTTATCGTAAAAATAGACCATTGTTATGGCAAGGCTATGTTACGTTCCCGTTTTCCTACAAAATAATTCAAAACTAATGATGCATGGTATCATGCCTTAATGCAAATTGCTGGAACTTCCCGTAACAAAAATTAAAGTTATTAAAAGAAATTTTTTTTTAGAAACTTTGAGAAAATAATGGAAATTTGAGATTTTTAAAATTTTTGAAGTTTATATAGTATGAAATATTTTGAAAATTTTGAACTTTTTTTTAAAGCAATCGCGATACGTTAGCTACGTAGAAACGAAATAACGAAGCGCGTGGTCGCCGCGTCGCAGTATAACGGATAAACATTTGTACGGAACCCATAGAAATGTAAACAAAATTTGTTCTTATTGTTAAAATATCTGTAGAATTTGTGATAATTTGGCTTTTTATGGCATCTCTGAAACCGCTAGACCTGCCTTTCCAAAAAAATGACCAATATTTGAATATTTTTGAATTATTCAAATTGGTTGATTCGTGTTATCGAAATCGTCGACGAAAAATTGTATCCGCTCATACATACACACACACGCACATAAATTTTTTCTAAAGTATGCCAAAATGTTCAGAAACCTCTGAAACGTAAAGATATATTAAAGTTTTTATTTTCCATTTTTTGCGATTACTATAACTCGTCCCACGGGAAGTTAATACTGTCAAAATGCCATGTATCTGCTGTGCGATCAGGCCTTTTACACATAAAATGCAACTTTAATCATATGTTCTAAGCCATATCTCAAAGAATCAGTTATAATAATATAGTTTATTCTGTCTTTTCTGTTTGTGAATTTTCTAGGTTAGGTTATTCATCTAAAACGCCTGACTGCACAACAACCATATAGGATATTGACAGTTTATAGTACCACTTTATATAAAACTGCTACATAACATAGCCTTGCCATAACATGGTTCTATTTTACGGCAGAATCGGCCCCTAAATCTCAGTTATACATTTTTTATTAGGTATATTTTTATATATTATATTTGAGATATATATGAGAGTATATTTCTTTTATTCTGCAAGGAATATTTATCCATATTAAACTAGATATTAATTCTATTGCAGCAAATTGGGCCCATGGATCGCCAAAAGGCGAACTAAAGATGTGCAACAAAAATATAAAGAAATTGGTGGTGGTTCACCTATACTAAAATGGACCAACTTACAAGGGGAATTACTTTGTAAAAAATTAGACATAGTATCACCAGAAACAGGTAAATTATTTTAATTTTCTTTTTCTCTCCGTATACATATATTTACAAAGTAAAAAGAAATCCATAATTTTTGCATGAAAATAAGATTTTAATTACTATAGTTAGAATGACCCGATTTAGATATTGTTGCCATTTTAAAGGTAATGCTATTATGCTCCTCTCATAGAAACTTTCATACCAATTGCCAAAAAATGAGACAGTCGATTTATACAAGCATCTCGTGATGTGAATTTTTTATCATTATTTATATAATTCCTTGCTTAACCCACTAAATTATTAAAGCAAACTATTGCAAAAATATTGGATTTTTTTACTTCACCTAAATATATATTTATATATACAGTGGCGTCGGAACCGTGTGGGCTGATTTTTTATGGGTGGGCTAAGCTTATATTATAATAGTTTTTAGTATATATTGTTATATTTTATAAGCTAGAGTGTGCCATGATTGTAGAAAATCATGTAAGCATGCATTTATATAAAACATGTGAATGTGATTTGTCCCTGATTTTTGGCCAGGTTCCATATTTACATAATTACGTACCAGTGATCTTATCAATACTTTTCTACCAACCTGCTTCCTAATTTTGATTTTTCTGCTCGCCGCCTTCTCTTCGCTGCCTTGCTTCCGCTCCAACACTTTTCCGCAGTTCACCCTCTTTTGATGCACCTTTTTCCGATGTATTTTCCTCTTATATATTTTCTACTATTGCATTTTTCTCCAATACATTTTTCACTAATGCACTTGCCTGCCATGCACTCTTCTTCAAGTTAGTTTGCTCTTGTGTAACAGCTTCCGTTTCTGCTCGGATCATTCTTCTAATATTTTCTTTAGTTTTTATTTATCTGCATTGAACTCTGTTGAAGCATCTTGCATTACTGCAGTTGTTTTGCTTTTGGATTCTTTGTCAGCCTTTAAATTTTCTTCCCCCTGGTAAATTGCTTCTTTTTATCATCATTTTCGTCTACATTTGCAGGTTTGATACCATCATCATCACATGGCACTGAATCAACTAAACACATTAGATCCAATCCGTCAGACCCTACACCGATCCAGATCCCGTCCAGATCCAAATTTTAATCCAGATCCTTATAATCACGTCCAGATCCCTGTAATTCAAGGATAAAATATACAAAATATGGTCATTAATTATCAGTTTTATTGGTCGGCCGACTAATTGCCTAGTAATTCTAAAATGAACTAAATGAATTAACATTAATAAAAGAAAAAGATCAATAGTTATCTAAACTAAATAAAATAATGAAATGCCTAGGTATTTAAAGTGAGATCAATGTGATTAAACATGTGTTCGAAAAACATAGATTTAAATTGATTTAAGTATTAGAACTTGAAATGTCTAGTCTTGTAATTGATATCTTGTTGATATCTTTCTATAAAATCAATTAAAATATTCAATGTTCTAGTTTATTTATGTCTGCTATTTTAAAAGATTTCTAAAATAAAAAATCACTTAAAAATTAAATATAACATGAACTTCCCGATATGTGTAAATAATCGACTTAATCAATAAAAAATAAATTAATTTAAAAGTATTCCGAGTGGATTTATTACACATAATTGCAAACGAACTAACACGTTATCTCGGAGTATTTTCTAAAAGCAACTTTTCACAAATCAATAATTTTTATATTCCGTAGGTCTTTAATGCTTTAGTATGTTTATTAACATCAAGTACTCTATCGTTATACGAAGTAAATTGTCTAATTTTAATTTTAATTTGATGAATTTTTAAAACTAAACTACTTGTCGTAAGGCCGTAATATTTCAGTAAATTCTATAAGACCATGATATATACCGCCAAAAAAAGTTCCATAAAAATCGGCTTAATTTTTTTTTCAACTATTAATTACAAGAAAACGGCTCGGTAGATTTTCACCTAAAACTAATTAGTATCGATCATTCCCGACTAATATCTTTCGAACAGTTTTTGATTTTTTAAAATCAATTCGGTAGTGTAGACAACACTTTTTTTTCTTCAAAATACAAAGAAACGGCTTGGCAGATCGTCGCACAAAACTGACAAACGATAGTCCTCATTGAGATACATCAAATGGCTTTTAAATTTTTGAAATCGGTTCAGGCGTTTTTAAGAAAACGTCGATTAAAGGTCTAATTTTGACATATGTAATAAAGCGATACTAATTTTTGCGAATTTTGACGAATTTTGAAAGTTAAACGAGTTGTCGTGGGGCCTTAATATTTTTGTATGATCTATAAGACTTTGGTATCTACCGTCAAAAAAAAATCATAAAAATCGTCGGAAAAAAATTACAAGAACACTTTATTACAAGAAAACGGCTCGGCCGATCTTTACGAAAATCTGATCAGCACGATTCCCAACCAATATCTTTCAAACGATTTTTGAATTTTTAAAATCGATTCAGGATTGCGGGCTAAAACGTGGACGAATTTTTTTTTCACTTTTTTTGCGATTTTGCGGTTCGGTCGATCGTAGCGCAAAACTGACAAACGATAGTCCTCATCGAGATTCATCGAGTGTCTTTTAAATTTTTGAAATCGGTCCAGCCGTTTTTGAGAAAACGTCGATTTACGGTAAATAAATCTGTTCTCACACACATACATACTTTTTCCGAATTTGGTGTCATTCGATTCAGAATGGCTTGAAATGTCGACAAAACATAAAATTAGCGAATCGGATTTTTTTATTCTTTGGGAGCTAAAAATAAAACTATTTTTTTTATGTAAGTTAGATTTCTAAATGAACTTTAATATGTTAATGAGCTACAAGTTAGAATATTATTTCAACTTTTAATTAAAACAAATGTAACTAGTGGTGTGTATGGCATCGGGCCTTAAGGCAAATTGCTGGAACTTCCCGTACCGTAACGAAATGTTCGAGAAATATTAAATGTTTTCAAATAGATTATTATAAATAATGTAACATTGTCTAATATTTATAAGAATTATATAAACTGAATTGCAAAGTTGAAAATATTTGTTCAAAGTATATTAGAACTTAAGTCAAAATTACAATTAAAATCAGAATTATTTTCTAAATACAGAAAAAAATATGAAAAGAAAATTGTAACATTTTTTTTTTTCAAAATCAATTATTTTGTTAAAACAAGCAGAAAGTTCTTTGAATCATTCAAATCGGACGCTTAGTTCTCTCAAAAACTGCAATTTTTTGCACATTTAACTCTGTATCTCCGAAACCACTGTACCTGCTTATGCCAAAAACTAATCAGCACATCTCCCTATCAATAGGAATCGAATGTTTTTTGAACCATTCAAATCGGTTGATCCGTGCGCCCGAAAACGTGGACGAAAATTGTAATCGTTTCTGAGGCATGCCAAAATGTTCAGAAACCTTCAAAACGACGAGAAATGTGAAAATTTTCAATTTCAATTTTTGGACGATTACAATAACTTACCCTACGGGAAGTTAATTAAGTGAATATATATATAGTTTTTTCAGACTACAAATATTGCAAAACGTGATCCATAGAGTTGTTTATCTAAATAATTGTTCGGCATTTTGTAATGAATCCTAACTTGTAGTTAGTATCATGTTTGCGCAGTAGGTATAGTTTTATCGTATCGATAAAAAAATATGTTGCGTAATATAGTTAATAATATTTCTCTTACAATTAGTATTTATTTTAAGTATGTATTATTTTCGTATATGTTAATATAAATTATTTTTTTGTTGCAGCTCCCCATAAACATTATATTGCTTTTCGATACGTCAATCCTTTTACTAAAGATGCTATAGATCAGATAGCAGTGTAAGGAATTATATGTTGTATCTGTTATGATATATCTATAAGTACTAATCAAACTATCATCACTTAGAGATCAACCGAAGAGGGTCGTTTTATTTTCACAGTATCCACAATACAGTTGTGCTACTTCAGGTTCGAGTTTCAATGAGATTTATACGTTTGATAAGAAATAGTAAGTTTTTATAATTTTATTTTATGTATGCGGGTTTCGGAAAATTTCTCTCAGTTCTAAATTAACATTGTTCACTTTATAAATTCAAGATATATGAATCTTATAAAAGCCTTCGAAAAATACAGAAACATATTGTGAAATATGATTTTTATATAGGTAAGAAAAGAGAGGGCACAAAAAATTGTACTATATTATTTTCTTATGAAAGGGTTCAACTTTTGCTATTAGCGTCGCCTATAGATCCAGTGTGTCGACTTTTAATGAGAATATTTATCCCTCTGAGTTTAATTGTTGAGATTAGTGTAACAAATACTTTTGCGGCTTGCTTGCACTCGTAGCAAAATTGTAAAGAATAAATCACTGAGAAGTATTTGTTTTTTGTTTACGGTTTTAACATAAATTCAAATAAAAAATTGATGTTTTACACAATGCAAAGCGAACGACCCATGGTTTTCTTACTCTTATTACTTTGCGTCAGCATAACTAGTTTTTGTGCAAGTCATAACATTATAAACTGCTCTAGAACATTGGAATTATTAAAATTATAATTATTAAATTATTATGAGAAAGTTTTATAGTTTTGATTTAACAAATTTTAATAATGCATATTTGTTAATAGCGGATTACCTAATGATATTACTTGGAGTGTAATTGATCGATGGAGTACGCATCCACTTTTAATTAAAACGATTGCGAAGAGGATACAAGATGAATTGAAGCATTTCAATGAGGAAACAAGAAATAATGTGTTGATCGTTTTTTCAGCACACTCTCTTCCTTTAAAAGTAAGTTAACAATTTTTACTAACTACTCTTGGTAGAATATTGTTCATCTTAAATAAGAAAATATTAGTGATTAATATTTTGAATCTTTTTGTAATTATATTGAATAATTTCTTGGAAAGCTTAGTTGTTAATTATTTCCACACATATGAATATGGACAGTAGATACCATAGTATTGAAGATCATGCTAAAATAATACGGCTCTACGCAAGTCGTTTAATTTTAAAAATTCTTCTTTCGTTTGCAAAAATCATTATCGCTTTTTTGGAAATATCAGTTTTGTGCAACGATCGGCTGAGCCGTTTATTTGTAATTTGGAAAAAGGTGTTAAACTTTTCATCCACATTTAAGCTCATACTACCGAATCGATTTAAAAGAATCAAAAACTGTTCAAAAGATATAAGTAGGGAATGATACTGATTAGTTTTAAGTGAATATCTACCGAGCCGTTTTTTTGTAATTAACTGTTAAAACCAATTACACTAACTGCACTATTACACAGTAGCCGGTAACTTGCAAAACTTTAAAACATTTTTTTCTTATAATTAGTTCTTTTATCGATATCCGACATTATTTTGAAAAAATAAAATTACATAACTGAGAAGGGGTTTCATCCCCACCGGGGGATGATGGCGGAGTCCAAATTGTTTTCACTTTTGAACTTGAGGGTAAGATGAACCTAATTCCAAAATTTTATGCAAATCGGAGAACAGTAAAAAAATTCAGAGGTTATACCCTTTTTTCCATTCCGTTTACTGCACTAATAATATTTTTTTGTTTATTAATATAATAAAATACTTATTTTTTAAATTACGCGGCCCTCTTCACTGTAATGTTAATTTTTTTATGACAATGAAATGCTAATTGTTTAAAATAATGTTTTAATACCTTTCAGGCTGTGAATCGTGGCGATTCTTACCCATCCGAAATTGGAGCAACCGTACATTTGGTAATGCAAGAATTGCAGAACTGTAACCCATACACATTAGTGTGGCAGTCAAAAGTCGGTCCACTGCCTTGGTTAGAACCATATACCGATGAGGCTTTAAAGGTATGATAGTATTCTGTTATATACAACACACTCAAACACTTATGCCTGTGTGTATGTATGTGGGTGCATGTGTGTGTGCGGATACAAATTTTCGCCGACGATTTCGAGAAAACATTCCAATTGATTTGAATTATTCAAAAAATATTCGATTGCTATTGATAAGAGACGTACTAATTAGTTTTTGAACAAGATAGGTTTAGCTGTTTCGAAGATACGGGGTGAAAAGTTCCAAAAACGGTAACTCGGTTTTTAAGAGAACAGAGCGTCCAATTTTAATAATTCAATAAATATTTTACTTGTATTGACCAAGAACTGATTAACTGATTGGAAAGGCAGGTCTAGCAGTTTCCGAGATCGAGTTAAAAATGAAAAAAAGACATTTGGCGGTCATAAATGATCATTAGACATATGCACATCAAATTATCAGATATTTTATAGAGATTTTTAAATTTAGTTCACATTTATATGGGTTTCGTTATATTGTTTGTCCGTTATAAGAGACGCGGCGCTTACGCGCTTCGATAATTCTTCTCTATGCAGCTAAGCAGTGAGATTGCTTTGAAAAAAAAAATGAAAATATTTCTGAATATAAAAAAGAATATTTTCTTCAAAAAATCAATTTTTTCAAACAAGTCAATTTTTATTCAAAAATTTCAAAATTTTCAAAAATCAAATTTTTTAAAGTTAAAAAAATATATATATATTTAAAAAATTTGGTTTTTGATATGGGAAGTTTCAGCAATTTGCCTTAAGGCACGATGCAATACACCACTAGTTTTCGAAAACGTTTGTTAAAATCTGAACTTTTATCCACATTTTCACAATAGCGACTGGAGAGATCTCAAAAATTTAAAAGCAGTTTCATGTATCTCGATAATGACTATCGTTTTTCAGTTTTGTGCAACGCTCAGCCGAACTGTTTCTTTGTAATAAGCAAAAAAGTAAAAATTGTTTAGTCTACGTTTTATACTGCTTTCCTGAATCGATTTTGAAAAGTTTAAAAACCGTACGATATATATTGCGGAATCGTGCTGATTAATTTTTAATTGAGATTTGTTGAAATTTTTTTTTGACTATTGAACTTTTTATGTTGATAGATATCATGATCCCAGGAAACATAATAAAATATTACGGCCCTACGACAAGTAGTTCAATTTTAAAAATTAATCAAAGTTTGAAAAGTATGGTGATTTATGTGTCATAATTCATACTTTTGTGATATGATATAAAATAAATTAATATATTAATTTATGAAACAGTTCGGCCGATCGTAGCGCAAAACTGACAAACGATAGTCCTCATCGAGATACATCGAATGGCTTTTAAATTTTTGAAATCGGTCCAGCCGTTTTTGAGAAAACGTCGATTTAGGGATCGTTCAAGTATTATGTAAGCAGATTTAGTATAATTATTTACCCCTCCATCCCCCTATGTCAGCAAAAGTAAGCAAAGGTGTCATCAAAACGTCACTCAAAATAAGAAATCAATAACCCCCTACCCCCCTATAGTGCTTACATAGTACTTGAACGGCCCCTTACGGTAAATAAAATATATATGTTCACACATACACACATACTTTTTCCAAATTTGGTTCATTTGATTCAGAATGGGTTGAAACGTCGAGAAAAGCCATTCGAAGTATCTCCATGAGGACTAGCGTTTATCAATTTTGCGCGGCGATCAGCCAAGCTGTTTCTTTGCAAATAGCAGAAAAGTGAAAAAAATTTCGTCCACGTTTTAGCCCGCAGTTCTGAATCGATTTTGAAAATTCAAAAACCGTTCGAAAGATATTGGTTGGGAATCGTGCTGATGATGAGTTTTTGGTAGAGATCGGCCGGGCCGTTTTCTTGTAATAAAGTGTTGAAAAAATTTTTTTCGACGATTTTTATTATTATTTTTTTGACGGTAGATACCAGTCTTCTAGATCATACTGAAATATAACGGCCCTAAGACAACTCGTTTAGCTTTAAAAATTCGTCAAAGTTTGCAAAAATTAGTATCGTTTTTTTGTCATTTGCCAAAATTAGACTTTTCATCGACGTTTGCTCGAAAACGCCTGAACCGATTTCGGAAATTTGAAAACCATTTGTTGTGCCTCAATGAGGATTATCGCTTGTCAGTTTTGTGCGACGATCGGCCGAGCCGTTTCTTTGAAATTTGGAAAAAAGTGTTAAACATTTAAGCTCATACTACCGAATCGATTTTAAAAAATCAAAAACTGTTCGAAAGATATTAGTTCAGAATGATACTGATTAGTTTTAGGTGAAAATATACCAAGCCGTTTCCTTGTAATTACATTGAAAATACATTGAGAAATATTACGATAGAGAAAATCGTCCTGATAATATTGAGATTGAAGAAGAGAAAGCAGTGGACGAAGACAAGGGACCTTCCATATTAAAAAGCGAAGTCGAGAGAGCGATAAATGAGATGAGAAGAAAGAAAGCAACGGGAGATGACGACATACCGGTGGACCTGCCGAAAGTGCTGGACAACAACGGATTGAGGAAACTGATCAAATTTTTGAATGAAATATGCCGAACGACCGAATGGCCAAAGTACTCTTCAGAAAAAGCCCAAAGCGAATAAAAGCGACCACAGGAGGATCAGTTTAATTTTGCACATAGGGAAGGTTCTGGCCAAAATCTTTATGAGACAACTCTCAAATAGAATCGAGCAGCACATGAGCGAAGACCAGTTTGGTTTCAGGAAAGGAAGAGGCACTAGGGACGCTATTGGAAAATTGAGGATAATGTCGGACAAATGTTAACGTTAACGAGGACTTATGTTTCTGTTTTATAGATTGGCAGAAAGCTTTCGACAGAGTCAACTGGAGTAAGCTTATGGGAATTTTAAAATCTATTAATGTCGATTTGAGGGGTCGCAGGCTGTTCCTGAATCTGTATATGGGACAAAAAGTAAAGGTTCGAGTGAACCAGGGAGATACAAACGGCGTTGAAATAGGTAGAGGTGTGCGGCAAGGATGCTGTATGTCACCGATCCTATTCAACCAGTACGGAGAATGGCTCCGAGCCATTTAACCCAACGCAGGTGATTTTTCGATTGGAGGAAGAAGAATCACCACCATAAAGTACGCTGATGATCTAGTAGTGATATCGAAAAACCAAACCCAGCTGCAAAACATGATGAGCAGAACAAGTCGAAAGTGATGAGAATCATAAAAAAAATAATCAGTTGAGGGTAACGGTAGGAAATCGAGAATTGGAAGACGTGGATCGTTTCAAATTCCCGGATGCATACTGACCAGAGACGGATTCTCCACGAAAGAGATCAGGACAAGGATCGCAAGCGCCAAGGCGGCATTCACGAAGAAGAGAATGCTACTGACGAGCAAACTGAGTCTCGACTTGCTAAAGAGATTAATAAAGTGCTACGTCTGGAGCGTAGCTCTGTACGGATTGGAGACATGGACTCTAAGAAAAGTCGATAAAAATTACCTGGAGAGTTTTCAAATATGGTGCTGGAGACGAATGGAGAAGATAAAGTGGGCAGATAAAATAACAAATGAAGAAGTCCTGAGAAGAGTGGGCGAAGAAAGGACTGTACTGAGCACAATTCTGAGAAGAAAAAAAACTAGATCGGATCTCTTCTGCATAAAAAATGCCTCCTGCAAGACGTCGTCGAGGGTAAAATAGAAGGAATAAATGGAATGGGAAGAGGAACTGAAAGCCGAAGCACATGATCAAGAAGCATGGAAGCAGAAGTTTGGAAAGGAAAATATATGAAAAATAGGGGAGAGGGAATAGTGGTAATTGGAATAATAGATGAAGGGTAGGAGAATCATTTATTTGTGGTGGTATTTTACTCCAAGGAGCTGCCTTCGGGCAGACTACATTTATTATTATGTTATTACGACCAATAACATTGATGAAATTAAAAAAAAACTACTAATTGATTTTTTAGATATTTATTTATTTTACTAATTGATTTTTTGGATATTTTTATCATATACTGTAATAATAACTTTAAAATAGATTATGGTATAGCTCATGCTATGGTTTAACTTGGTATCGTTAAAGTAATATAACATTTAATTTCAGGGTTATGTGAAACAAGGAAAAAAGCATTTTATACTAGTTCCTGTGGCATTTGTTAATGAACACATCGAGACCTTACATGAACTGGATATAGAATACTGCCACGATCTTGCTAAAGAGGTAATACTGCATTTATAATATATAATTACATAGCTACTTTATATTGCTGCTATTATATAGTAGTTGACCTGGCAAACGTTGTTTTACCATGTAAAGCATTTCAATGAAATTTCTAGAGTAGCAAAAATAAATTACTTTATTATTATAAGTGTGTAAAACACGAAAACGCTCACTTAACGGTATTGGTTAGGCTATCTTTTGCCATTAAAACGAACTCGAGGGTTTGCCCACTCTGGAGCATATTGAGATGGGCGAGGTGCAAAAGTCCAATTTGATTTTAGCAATTACTTATAATGCAGTGTTTAGTAAAATATCCAGTTAATTCATCATTGTCAACACATGTATTTTGGTAGTTTTTTTTAAAAATTAGTCATCTGGTTCTTATTACCTCATTGAGTAAAAGAGGACAGTCAGATAACATAACGGCCCACTATTTCATTTTAAAGAGGTGTTTTAGAATAATAGCTATATTATTCAATCAATGCGATGATGTGTAATTATTAAGTTGAACAACAAAATTAAAAATTACAATCTAAATATACATTTGCTAAACATAATAAAGAAAAATCTTTATCTACTCCTACTACTTTTATAAATCTTGCTTTGGTAAGAATTACTGTTAAATTTATTTTAATCAGGCTCAATGTTTTGTAAAATACTATTATTAAAAATAATGTAAGCGCAATTTCTATTTGAAACACATATTTCATATATACATTTTCTACAAATATCACTTTACCCACAACCTTTGTATGGAACTTTGTCAAAAAGAGTCATCACAGTTGGAATTAATATTTAATTTAGCTTGTAAATAGTTGTTATTTGTTAAATTATTGAGGCAGCTATGCAATATTTTCACGTTATTTAAGAATGCGAGAATTTTATCAATAAATATTGGAAGAAAACTGTTTTAAAATGACAGATGAAATTTCATCTGATCCTTAAGAATGAGAGTTATATAATAACTTGCTTGCGACAAATCATCAAAAGTTATAGGATACAGGCAGAAATAATTTAAATTTGTTTTTATTTTTAAAAAGATCGCATTCAAAATGACCAGATCAATAGTTATATTTGAAGTCAAAATAAAAGTTCCGTTAAGGAAAAAAATATTAAATGCGCTAGCAATTGAAAATATATCAGTTTTTATATTATTAATATTAAAGCATTCAATATTAGTAAAATTTGCTTTAAAGTTAACTTTTGATTTTATGAGCGACCACATCGTTTTTGTTTATTATGAGAATTGAAAATAATATTATCAATATATTTAGTTTTTGCTAATTCGCATGAATCATTGGAAAAAGTATAGGCGTGTTTCCATACAGAATTGGCCCCACCCAGGTATTTAAATGATTTTGATGCCATTTTCTAGTTATTTTCGGGAAAATCTGATATACCAAATTTCAAATCCGTATCTCATTTGGACGAAATATCATTGAAAATGTGTGAAAGTGGCCCCTTTTTCCAAAGTCGTTTTTTGGCACAACTGTAAAAGATATCAACAAACAAATAACGCCATTCTATTTACATCGGTGTGTACTATATTATTGATAACACATATTGTTTAATAATTATATTTTAGTGCATGAAAAAGTGAAAATAATTTTTTATTTTGAATTTTCGGGTAGAGCGGTTATTTGGACTAATTTTTAATTAGCATCATTAGAAAGGCTATTCAATTTCCTTTTATGTCCAAAATTTTTTTCATGTGGTAGAACATATTTAAAATTAAAAAAACCTGAGCAAGTACACGCTCGCGCTCATATAACACCCGCGTAAGTCGTCTCTGATTTGCAACGACTAGGAACAGCATTGCTCGACGCGCGTCTTCATAAATTCTGCATATGGAACATTTCTTTGTAAAATATTTTTAATAAAACACGATATACACATTTATATTTTGATTAATTATATATTCATATGTATGTGTATAATAATAATTATATTTATATATAATTAAATAATATCTTGAAGTTTTTTTAATTAAATAATATATAAAAATATATTGAATAGAATATCTATACCTATAAATGCTCATATTAATTGTTGAACTGCTATACAATTCTGCATCATCATTAATTGAAACGATATTTAAATTTTGCGGCATTATTAATTGTATTCTACATAAAGATAATATCATTCTACAATTAATAAATTACTTTGTCACAGATTGGCGTAGAGAGGATTAGGAGAGCTGCAGCTCCAAATGATCATCCGATTTTCATTGACGCATTAGTGGATATCGTACACAAGCATTTGAAGAATTCAAGAAAAGTTGATGCTAAATTTCTGACATTATGTGCGCATTGCACAAATCCTAAATGTAAAGAAAGTAAAATGTTTTTTGAAAGACTTTGTCAATAGCAGAAAGTAATTTGGATAGACAAAGCACTGTTATTATTAATCTTTTGCGTATGGTGAAAGGGATGAATTCAATAAAGACAAATATATGAAAAGGTTTGTTATGAAATATAAATATATTTATATTAAATATTATTAAATTAAATATTATTTAAATAGCTTGAACAGCATAAATAAATTATTCAACCATATGCAGTGATATATTTATTATTTTACTTCTTTTCTCTCTCCCTCTCTCTCTCTCTAAATATATATATGAGGGTGGTCTGAATACTTTTCGACGTCAGCACAATTTTCAATTTCAACACGAGTATGTTTTATATATATTCAGTCAAACCTGTTTTTGTGCGATCAATTTTTTAGCTATTTAATTTTTGTGCTATCGGTTTTATGCGCTTATATATATATATATATATATATATATATATATATATATTATATTATATTATACCTCCCCGAATCGACACATCCTTGTCGTTGGGGTTGGGCAATGAATAATGTTATATTAGCAGACTTAACTTATCTGGTGCAAGACAACGTGGTTTATGTACTATAGGTGCTTTGGATGTAGTTTCTATGTGATTTTAGTTAAAATATTCGCATACACCCAATGCGGTCTGTCGACTTAAATCTGGATAATCCTTAAAATATCTTATCAAATGGGGACGAATTAGATGTCCTTATTTTATCATACGGTTCTATTTTGTTTTCCAATCGCGATGAACTCGAAACTTGCACAACCTTCGTAGGGAATAGACAAGTAAGTCTACACCAATGACAGGACGTGACCCCTCTGCAATCACAAATTTTCATTAGAGAGTCCTACTTACTGAGACCAAAATACAACGTTAAAGGCAATGTGCCGTTTGCAGCAATTGCCAGAAGACAGCAGACGCTATCAAATTGAATATATCTTCGTCAAAAATAGATTTAGAAGTTTTTTTCAGGGGCCGACTAAGACTGCGATCATGATTCTTGTTAAAGCCGATATAGAGACACAACTAAAGAACATTCGCAAAACGGGTAAAACGAGACAGAGGTGAAATGTGCAAAACTTGAGTAATAATACAGTTCAAGTGAGGAGAGATATGGAGACGAAAAAGTCTTCTGGCCAGAGACAGATACTGCACGAGAAACATCTAAGAAAAAAACGCTACTGACAAGCAAACTGAGTCTCGACTTGAAAGAGACTAATAAAGTGCTATGTCTAGAGCATATCTCTGTACGGATCAAAGAAATTGACTCTAAGAAAGGCCGACATGAACAATCTGCAGAGTTTTGAAATGTGGTGCTGGTTAATAATAATTAAGTCGAGAATCAAGCGTTACCCCTAAATAAAACGAATGTTTGATTTTGATGCAATCTCTATATTGCATATCTTCATCTTGATGGTCTCTACTATTTTTCTGCTTATAATAAGAACAGCTTCACTCTTTTGTTGTGCCAGTTATTGGTTCTTTGTTTTCATTTAGCAATAAAGTTTCACCAAACTTATGTCAAATGACAATCTCATCAAATTGTTTTGCAACAACCACTGTGGCCATATCATCATCATCATGTTTTATTCTACTAGTCTGACCTTAGGCTAAAGAGGCTACCATGTAGAATATACTACATCAATGAGCCGGGAACAAAGCCTTGTGGCACACCTCCGGTTATATTATATTTTTTTGTACCATCTCGTAAATCGTACACTAGTTTTCTTTTTGTAAAGTAGCTTCCGACACGCATGCTTTCCACATGGGTATGTTTCGATAACTTATAATGTCTCGAAATGTCTCCGTCTTTGTCGCACCTGACACCAAATTTTAAAATTTATTTATATGAAATACAAAAAAACAAAAAAGAACCTTTCATAAATTTAATTTTTGCAAAAGGTGATTGTGACTGATGCTTTATTTTCTTCTCGAAAGGAAATTGGTACTGGATATGGTCCTGGCTTGGTCTTATTGCTATAACAAACTACGCAAATGACATGAATGAGTCAAAACTGAAGGTAAAATAAACTAAAAAAGAAAAATTATAAACTCTCATATGCATGTAATGTTGTGAAAATAAATGCAGACTTTTCAATAAGCCATTATTGAAACTTTTTCAATAGGTATTATTATATTTTTTGGCTCGATTTACTTATGAAGCGCATCGCATTATGTAGCCATACACAATGTGTCGTAGTGAGCGGAAGTATGAACGCGTTTCATTTTTGCTAGTCGATATATAATTTTGCTTCCATTTATATTCTCTGATAATGATAAAGCTCTTGTGCCATAGAAGATTAGATAACTTTGAATAAAGTCGCCATCAAGAAAACTACTACAAATAGCAGACACAAGAGTTTCACAAAAAATGAAAAAAGAATACCAAATTTCGGGAAAGTTTTTACGAATACCGTCTATAAAATCCTGATAGCGCAATTGATACGCAAAACTTGTGGAATTTTGTGTAAAGGTTTTCAAACAATAAAAATACTTTTGAAATGCGAAAAATATGTTAGGTAACGAATGCACATGTTCAAATCAACCATTATTTGTATTGAATTATAACATTCATAACCTTTTACTTGCCGGTCAATTCGACCGCGCGCGGTTGATACAGCTATGAGAGGGTGGTCGGTAGTTTTATTTTTAAGGTAAAAAGTTTACAAGGGGAAGGAAAAAGCTAGAAGTAGATCTGTCCATCTCTAAAAATTAAATCGAAATTTAATAGATCGATATTAAGATATAATAGGTTCAATAAAAACTGTTACAAAAGCCTTCTTCATTCTATTTAATATATATTAGAAGTGGCTAGTTTAAAATAAATAACATCTAATATCCTTTCAATACAAAATATAAAACAAATGCTTATATATTACGACTGAATGAATACGTTCTGTGAAGTATGTAGGAACAACGATGAGTTAGGCGATAAAAAATAAAAATAAATAAATTCAGAGGAGGAATAATAAAATAAAAAAAAAAAAATTTCCAACTTTTTCATTATACTTTAATACAAGTTCATATGATAAAAAAGAGAACGTGTACGTGTACGTGTACGAGGTCTGTTCAAAAAGTACCCGGAATTTTCGTTTTTTCAAAAAAATATTTATTTATTCGTCTACATTAATGTGGTCCCCTTCAAAGTAGTCCCCCCCAGATATAATACACTTATGCCAGCGTTTTTTCCAATTTTCGAAGCACCCTTGATATTCACTTTTTGATATGTCCTTGAGCACTCTCAGCGATTTTCTTCAATCGAGGAAAACCGCCGTCCTTTCATGGGTCTCTTCAACTTTGGGAATAGGAAAAAGTCACACGGAGCCATATCTGGTGAATTTTTGCACTTTGCAACACTTTATTTCATTTTTTACGCAAAATTTAATACAAATTCTTTGACTTTTCAATTCTTCCATTGTAAAAATCGCCGAGCTCAGAAAAACACGTCGAACCTTAGCGACTACCACAGACAAAGTAAACAGTGAATATAGCTGAAAATTTCATCATACTTTAGGGGCATGTATACCAACACAATAAAAAAAAATTTTGACAATCAGACACTCCAGACCCGCGAAATTTAATTATTAGTAATTCCGGGTACTTTTTGAACACACCTCGTATATTAATAGCCATAAATATAACAATATGTTCGTTCACTTCTCATAGTATAGGGTGAGTTATTGTAATCGAAAAAAATTGAAAATGAAATTTTTTGTTTAACTTATTCTTCTGTTGGCAAAAGTTAGAAAGAATTGATGTATTTGTGAACGATTTCGAGAGAACGGAAGAAATGATTTTGAAAGATTTCGAAAAATATTGATCAGGATATGGGACGTGCTGATTAGTTTTTAGGAAAGGCAAGTTCAGCCGTCTAAAAATTACGGGACGATTCAAAAAACAATTTACTTGTGTTGGAGGAATGAACAACTGATTACATTTTTAGGACTGAGGTATCAATAAAATCCAACAATTTTTTTGTTTAAACGGTCGATTTTATTAAGTTGTAGTTTTTTTTAATGTTTCAAATATTTTCAACATTTCAAAAATCAATTCAACCCTGTTTTATTTAAATATACTAAATCTTCATCATAATTATTTAGTTCACTGGCCTATTACACACTTAAATTTATAGCAGTCACTCATTTACGACCTTATATTAATAGTTCCGGATTATTGCTGGAATTCATAGTCAAAGGAGGCATAATATTAAATTAATCTAATTTTTCAATTTAGAAATACAATGAACTTTTATTACTGCCGCAGAACTTAGTCTAGGTATTTATTAACTACCCGTAACCTGTTATTGAATATATGAATAAATTTTCTTATATTTTCGTACTTAGATATTTTTTCGTTTCTACATATTTTAAACAGAATTAGTGAATGTGATCGTTTTTAAATTTTAGACATGTTCAAAGTTCAAAACAAATTAACTTCCCGTAGGGTATGTCATAGTAATAACAATAAACGGAAATGAAAATTTTTATATTGCAAAACCTTCTGAACATTTTAGCACACTTTAGAAAAAAATGGTGTATGTGTGTATGTATGTATGTTTTTTATAGCGAAGTAAATACGTATTTAACAGATTCAATTTGTCTGGATATATCGGACTCAATAATGTTAATACCGACTAAATCCTCCGCTTTCCTGAAGTTTTGTAGCCCCCACGAAGACCGTCGTTAGACATTACTTAGTGGTGGGAGGATCTAGCAATGTTTTTTTCTTGTGGTAGCTAAGATGTTATACACCTTTCATTCGCTCTTTTCCTCTCAATGTTAATTAGCATCACTGGTTTAATTCTCTGCTTTAGGATTGTTTCCAGTTCATTTCGCTGTAGACTAGTGTAGACAAAAGTGCTTTGTAAAGAAAACATGCTTTGCATCTTCACTAACTTCTCGGCAAACTGGACACTCGGAAAAATCATGAAAGTTTAAAGCGGTGAAGATAAGCACGAAAGCAGCCGTGTCCAGACAGCATCTGCGTTAGATAGTAGTTGACTTCCGGTCCTCCATGCGGATCCATGTCTCCGGTTCAGCCAAATGTCGATCTTAGGTATAAGACAGTGCGTCTATCTACCCTTTTCTGTGGTATCCCACTGTAGTTGCCACAGCTGTAGTTGCCAACATAAGATGTTTCGACGTTTTCCGGTTCTGAGATCATCAGCGCTTAGTGTCGTTGACCTCTTGCGTTGGTAAAGGTTTTGTCTTTCCTCAGCTAGGACTGTAAGAGGAAGGCTCCGGCAATGACACACACCGCTTCCTCAGATATTGTGCGTAAGGCGCTCAGACGGTACACAGGATCAAGTTTCTTCATGATTCTTAGAACTCTAGTGAGTCTGTCCCAATAAGTATTTCGTAAGTGAGCACCAATGCAACCAATATTTTAAGTTCTGCTTTGGTTCGCCGATGCTAGGTATTAATCGTGCTAGACAAGAACTCACCACTGATCCTGTCACTTACTTGTTTTACATGGTGCTTAGAATTTAGTCGGGATTAGATGCATCAAGCATCACTCCCAAGCATCAATTGTAAGGTTGTGATATGATCTCTTGTTCACCGATTTTCAGCTTAATGGTCTCTATGGTTTTTCTGCTGATGATGAATACTGCCTCCGACTTCTGTTTAGCTAGTTGAACATTAACAGTATCCATATACCGATTTAATTTTTTGTATGTAATATCGGATATATGGCGTATTTTGTCTATATGTTTTGCAACCATCACTAGTTTAGCGCGTCTTAGGATCTTTAGTTTCAAAAATCCGTCGAATATGACATTCCACAGTGGTGGTTCAAAAACTGAGTCTTGAGATAATTAATATATTTTATCGAGTCGCCTCTTCAGGACCCTATCCATAAAGTAGCTTGCCACTATCCTAAACATGTAACCTTGTACGTTTTTTTGAACAGCTTGCAATATGCAGCCCTAGTTTGCGCAGTTAAATGCATTTCTGTTGTTTAGTGTAGCCAATAGGCAATACTCCTTTGTACCGTTCTTCCATCTTGTTCCTGCGGAAAAGCGTTTATGCATGCCCAGACTGGTCTTTTGTCTGGGTATGTCGGACTCAATACCGCCTGGCTATAATATCGACTTTGCCTTTGCCCTTGCCTTTGGTCCCAACGGAAACCACAGTTAGGCATTACTTTGTGAGGGGAGGATTTAGAATGTTATCATTTTAGCACTGAAATTAGCACTTCTCTCGTAATTGTGTCTATTGCTTTCCAAGCAGCCTCAATTGGTAGCATCACTTCTACAAGAGAATCTGGAGTAATTCTTCGGCTCAATATCTCTTCTACATCATCACGTAGGGCACTAAATCGTAGGCACACGAAAAACACGTGCACAGCATCTTTGATTTCTCTCAAACAATATGGGCAATCCGGCGAGCTATCGTGCTTGAAGCGGTGTAGGTGGGCTCGAAAACAGCCGTGCCTAGGTACCATTTGTATAGCGTAATTATTAACTACTCCATGCTTGCGATTTAGCCAGACTTCGATATTTGGAATAAAGCGGTGCGTCTATCTGCCCTTCACTGCGACATCCCACAGTTGCTGCCATCGGTCAATGCTGTTCTGCCGTTCTTCTATTCTCAACTTTTCAGGACTCAGTTGTTGATGTCTTCGTTGGTAAATTGTCCGTCTTTCCTCTGCTAAGACTATGAGAGGCAGAGTTTCTGAAATGAGGCACACTTCCTTCTTTGATATTGTGCGAAATGCGCAAGCAACTCTTAAGGCACTCAGACGATGTATAGGTTCTACCATTTTTTGCGATTTTTGAGTTTTGAGAGTAACTACTGATGATAGTAATATCCTTCTGCATTGTTTTGGGCCTTCAACATTAGGCATCAGTCGAGCAAGATTTGTCTTAATACTGACACCTTGGCACTAACACATGTTGATCGAAATTCAATCGTGCATCAAGCATTACGCCAAGGCAACAGATAGGAGGTTTTGGCAGGATCTCCAGATTTCCTATCTTCAGATTGAAGGTCTGTGTTAATTTTCTACTCGTTATAAAAACAGCTTCACTTTTTTGTTGTGCTAATTGGAGCTTCATTGTTTCCATCCAGCGATGAATTTTTCTGAAGGTCATGTCAAATAGACTTACGATCTCATCAATATCTTTGGAAACAACTACTATGGCTACATCTACTGCATATGCTAGTTTCACACATGGTGGAATTTTTAGTCCAGTCTCAGTCTCAGTCGTTTTTTTCCTAAAAAGTCTTCCAAAACTACCTAGTAATATATCACTAAAATTTCAGAAACAAATTCAAATTATTTTCGGAGTTACAGAAGAAATAGTGAGCAAGCTTCGAGCACTTATACGAGCGAAATGAAAACTTTGATGAGCGATTTCTCGTTTAACATTTTTACGTTTCTATCTAATTTGCGGAAAAGATACCAAATAAACTGAACGTCCTATCGAAACGAGACAAAATTGATTGTATTCATGATTAAATTTTTTTCTGGTTGAATCTAAAAAGCCTTAAAATAGTCATAATTATCCCACTTTTTAAACAATCTAAAGTGAAATTTTTTATCAAAAAACATGATTGTTTCTAAGTTTTGAAAAATTAGTAAATTTAGCACTTATTTTCTTTTTTTACGTTTAACAAGAATCTTCACTAGTGAAAATATAAATTTGTTTTGGATGGAAATTGTGACCTGCATCTTTCTCGCCGAACAACACCTGCACGTTCGTGGTGCATCGGCAAAATGCTTGTATCCGACATATTATGACATATATGTTAATAAAAAAAAATGAGAAGGATGTTAAAATATATAACACTAAAATAAAAAAGAATATCACATTGTACATAATCCAAAATATATTTTTGTATCAAAATCTCTTTATCAAACAATATATTATTTTTATAAATTAAACAAAGTATTTATTTATAATTATGAAATCAACCTTGAGATAAAAACGTTGAATTTGTGCTCTGTAATTTATTGGTGTGATTTACTGGTACTTAGATTTCTCAACTTTTGAATGTGTACTACAACATAGACTGAAACAAAATTTTGTATAGTACAAGAAAAATTAATTGTAGAGTGCTACGCAGATCATGTGCTGATGTGAGTAGAGGGCAAGAAATTCGGCAATAAAATGCGCGCTCATTTAACTTCGGCAAAACTCTTAAATTTAAACTATACGTTATTAATTGAAATAAAAAGTCAAATCAAATATATATTATAAAAATGTATTATGATATATGCAATACAAAATTAACAAGAAAGTTGGTTACATTATATAAAAGTGGAGCATTCGTGCGATACACATCGGTAAATAAATTTACATAATCTGATAAGAGCGAGTGAGTCAGTAAGTGAACAATGGAATCTGGCCAGTACGGCCAGGAAAGTGACGACGATGACAGTGGTCATCATGATTTTGAGGATTGTGAATTGAATCCAGTTGATAACAGAATTACGTCAATAGAAGAGTTTGAATACGAAATGGATGACATTAGTGATTATGAAATAAATGATTTGGATAATAATATTAATGAAACAAAAGTTAGTGAAATTAATTTAGTTAAAAATTGTGAATATAAAAAAGGTAATAAGAAAAGTATTAAAAAGGGAGTAATAGATTTTAGAAAGAAAAGAAGATTGTTAAGTAATAAAATATTTGATAAGAATCGCGAAAAGTTAAGTGTGATAAGGAAAAAAGGTGACATTAAAGTACAAGTTAACAAAACACGTTTAGAGAAAACTAATAATGATGGAATTAATGAAAACGATGTAAATATCGATTGGGCAAGTGAAGTAAATGAAGAAATGGATATTAATTTAAATAAAAAAACCTATGAAGAGGAGTTTTTCTATTATGATGAAAGGAACGAAGGTCCATTTGTTATATATGCAGAATCAAAAGATAAAAATTTGGGTAGACTACATCCAATGGCGTTAGGAAGAATTTTACATACAAAAGTGTCAAGTGTTAGTAATAAGATAAGTAATGTTGCAGCTATAGGTATAAATAAAATAAAAATATGTTTTAATGATTGGAAGAGTGCTAATACAGTGGTAAAACAGAAATTACTGGACGAGTATAATATTAAAACTTATATTCCGAAGCATAAAACTACGAGAATAGGTATTATATTTAATGTAGACCCAGAGATTGAAGAAGATGAAATCATGAGTTGCATTAAAACGGATGTTGAAATTATTAAAGTGAAGTGTATTAAAAATAAAAAGGCATATAATAGCAGCTATAAAACACAAAGAGTGAAGATTTGGTTCAGGGGCAGTTATCTTCCAGAAAATGTATTTATTCATTCAGTAGCTTGCGAGGTTCAACCTTTTATTGAAAATGTTATACAGTGCCACAAATGCTGGAGGTTCGGCCATATTCGTCTTCAGTGCCAGGGCAGGCAAAGATGTAGAAAATGTTCGGATGAACATGATGTAAAAGAATGTGTGAGCCAAATAGAAATATGTGCTTTATGCCGAAATAATCATCAAGCGAATGATAGAAATTGTCAAACGTATTTATATAATAAAAAATTAAAGGAGTTGAAAGCATATCAGAATATTTCTATAAGTGAAGCTAAGCAAATATTGCGTAAGAGAACATATGCAGATATAGTACAGACCAAATTTTATAACAGAGATTATCAAAATGTATTTCCTTCATTAATTAAACAATCAGATAATCAATTAAAAAGATTTAATAATAACAAGTTTGAAATGTTAAATCATATTAAAGAAAAAGAAGTAGAAATTAATGAAGAAAATATATTGAAAATTAGAAAACCTAAGCACACGACATTAAGATTTGAAGGAAGACAAAAAAGAATAAATGCAGAAGAATACAAGGAAAGGAGAAAGGAAGTAACGAAATACAATAGTGAAGAAAATAACCCAAATAAAAATGAAGATGAAAAAGAAAAAAAAAGGAAGATGAAGCAACAATTCAAAGAAATTTTTAACAAAATAAGGCACAAGTTATAAGTTAAGGCACAGATTAAGTTATAAAACAGAGATAAACACAGAGAATATATGGACAGCCCTGGAAGAAGAAATAGAATCATTGTGTACTGAAAAAGCAGTGATGGAAACTAATAAAATAGGCAATGTTATTGAAGATACAGGTACGGAATAATAGTTTAAAATATAATAAATTCAACAACAAAACAATTATGGCAAGTAGAGTTATTATGGAAAAAAATAAAACTAATATTTTAAATATGAAAAAATTTAAAAATAAAAATATTAAAATTATGCAATGGAATGCAAGATCTTTACCGTCAAATAGAGAAAGTTTAGAGAATTTTATTTATGAAGAAAACATTGATGTTATTTTGATATCTGAGACTTGGTTTAAAATAACTCAGGAATACAAGTTTAAAAATTTTATTATAATTAGAGAAGACAGATTAGATGGAAAAGGAGGAACTGCTATATTGATTAATAAAAATATGAAGTTTAAAGAATATAAAATCAATAGGGAATACATTAATATGGATTTGTGTCAAATGTGTGCTGCAGAAATATTATTAGGAAGTAAGAAAATAGTATGTGTATCATTATATGTTTCACCAAAGGCTAATATTTCAGAAGGGCAATGGAATAGTTTACTGAATGGAATTAAAAAACCTGTATAATTGGAGGAGATTTTAATGTCCATAGTCAAGCTTGGGGTTGTGACTATGAAGATACAAAAGGACGTAGACTACTGGAAGCGATAGAGGAGAACCAACTTTATATATTAAACGATAATAATAAAGTAATTAGTAATAGAATATGTAAATCAATAGTTGATATTACTATCTGCTCTTCAGACATAGCACATAAAATAGTATGGGATATGTATAATGATGATCTAGGCTCAGATCATTATCCAATAATAATGGAATTAAATGAAAAAAAGATCTTTGATGAAACTACATCTAATAGAAAATGGAGGTGTAGTAAGGCTAATTGGGAGCAATATAGAAAAGAAATTGAAGAGAAAATTGAAACAATTAAGATTTCAAAAAAAGAAATAAATTATGACACTTTTGTGGATATTGTTAATGAAGCAGCAATGAAGAGTATCCCAAAAACTGAAGGAATAGTAAAAAAAAGGATAATAAAACAAATTTGGTGGGATGAAGAATGTAACACCTTAATTAAAAAAAGGAGAGAAGCAGAAAAAAAATATAGGAAAAATATGAACTTAGAAAACTATTTACAATGTAATCTTGTTAAAAATGAGGTAAGAGCAAAGTTAAAGCAAAAGAAAAAAGAAAGCTGGGATAACTACATTAAAACTCTGAACCCAAACACACCAACCAAGCAAATATATAGTATGATTAAAAGATTGAAAAATATTGGAGAAGATACTGAAAAAGAAAATAAAAGATGCGACAACAATTGGATAGATATGTTATTGAATAAAATAGCCCCAATGGGAGTAAAGGATAGTTGTATGAGATTGCAATACTTGAAAGATAAAAACTATATCAAAGAAGTCATGAAACCGTTTAATATATGGGAGATGGACGTCGCAATGAATAGGAGAAAAGACACTGCACCAGGAATAGATAATATTCATTACGTTATGTTATCTGAATTACCAAATATAGGTAAGGAAGTGCTATTAAAATTAATCAATAAGTACTGGTTGGATACACAAATAGTTAGAGACTGGAATAAATATAATATAATTCTCTTTAAAAAGACAAATGGAAATGCAGATAATACAGATAATTACAGACCTATATCACTAGCATCGTGTGTTGCTAAAACCAAAGATTTAATGATAAAGAGAAGATTGGAGTGGTTTGTAGAGAAAAATAAAATATTATCTAAAAGTCAATACGGATTCAGAAGAGGGCTGAGTACGAAGGATAATTTATGTAAATTAATGGTTGATATTAATTTGGCATTTTCAAGAAATAATTATGTGGTGGCACTCTTTTGCGATATTAAAGGGGCATATGATAATGTCGTCCCAAGTATAATGTTCCAAGAATTAATTAAAATAGGATTACCATTCCGATTGGTGTCAGCCTTAACATTTAATATATATGAAAGGAATATAATAGTTAAGAAAGATAACAAAATAATTGGTGAAAGAGTAGTGAATAAAGGACTACCACAAGGAGGTATACTTAGCCCATTATTGTATGCTATATATGTAAGAGATATAGATAATATTTGGGTAAGAGGTACGAATATTATACAATATGCAGATGACATACTCATTTATGTAGAACAAAGGGATTTAAATCTAGCGTTTAATATTATGAAGGAAAATATTAAAAAACTTCATGGATGGTTGAGGGATAAAGGCTTGGAACTGTCGGATGAGAAAAGCTCGATAGGGGTATTCACAAGACATAGGTTGAATGATTTACCAACTCATATTAGTACGGAAGAGCATTCAATAGCGGTTAAAAATAGTAATAAATTTTTAGGAGTCAAGTTGGATCAAAAATTGAAATTTAAAGAATGTATACAAGATATTAAAAAGAAAATAGAAAAAAGGATAAACCTATTAAGAGTGGTGAACAAAACATGGTGGGGTGCTCATCCACAAACGAGTTTAGAGCTATATAAAACTTTGATTAGACCAATTTTAGATTATGGTAGCATTGCTTATCACAGTAGTCCACATGTAAAGGTGTTGGATAAAGTACAATATAGATGTATCAGAATATGTATTGGCGCAATGAAATCCACGCCAATAAATGCAATGTTAGTTGAAAGTGGAGAATTACCTCTAAAACTAAGATGGAAATATTTAATCCATAAATATATTTATAAGAAGATATTAAGAAGAGAGCCAAATATTATTAGTGGATTAGAAGAATTGGAAAAATTAATGGAGAATAATAAATTTTGGGATAATAAGCAAAATATTATGGTAGACAGTTTGAATTTCATGAAGAAAACTAATGTTTATAAGATATATGAAAACAACGTTAATCTTAAAAAATTATGGTTTGATGAAGGTAAACAATTTTTTGTCAATATTAATAATGAAGAGACAAATATTATAAACAGTAGAGGATATGAGGAAATCTACACAGATGGCTCTAAAGTAAATAATGAAGTAGGGTGTGCCATGATCCATGAGAAGAAAGAATTTCAAAAATTGATAAAACTACCAGATTTTGTTTCAGTATATACTGCGGAATTAGTAGCTATAGGAGAAGCGGTAAAATATATTAAAAACTTGAACATAAGAAGAGCAATTGTATATACCGATTGTAAAAGTTGTGTAGAAAAATTAATAAGCATAAACAAAAAAAATCTTTTTGAGGAAGCAATTTATACAGAAATTCGAAGCGAGTTAGAAAATATAAAATTGATAGGAAATGAGATAAAAATTACGTGGATCAGAGGACATAATGGAATAGAGGGAAATGAAAAGGTGGATAAATTAGCAAAATTAGCAACGAAACAAGGAGAAAAAATGGACATTATGCTGAAAAGTGATGTGGAAAACATAAGTAAAAGAAATGTGGAAGAGGAATGGCAAAAAATTTGGGATGACACGGTAAAGGGAAAAACATATAAGACTATAGAGAATAAAATTAGAAAAAAAACTTGGTTTAAAAGTCTTAAAAATGAAGATAGAAAATTTGTAACTACGTTAAGTAGAATCAGATTAAACCATGGCAATTTTCCAAGTCACTTATATAAAATTGGTATTAGGTCTTCAGCTATCTGTGAATGTGGAGAAGAAGACGGAAATATAGAACATATTATTATGAAATGTAGCAGGTATATAAAACAACGAGAAGAAATGCTGGACAAATATTATGACGACAAAAGTATAATAAAACCAATTGCATGGATTTGCATAATAAGAAATGAAAGAAATTATAAAATATTATATGAATTTATTGTAAACTCTAAATTAGTTATATAATTTTAATTTAGTAATAAGATGTTATGTATTTATTCTTAATGTATATTCATTATGTTTGTATATGACCAAATGTTATATAACGAAGTCAAATATAAAAAAAAAAAAAAAAAAAAAAAATTATATAAAAGTGCCTCTTTAATGCTCTGGCGACTCATTTTATTCTAAAATTCAATATCCAAGTGAAAAATCTATGAAAATAATACTTTTATTAAGTTTCAATCAAGTAGTCTTTTATTAAGTTTCAATTTTATTAATCAAATGATTTTTACTAATAGTTACTTGATATAAAAATTAAGTTATCTGATTATAAGTGATGATTGTAAAAATGTTCTAAGTGTCCGCATTTCAGTTGTGAATTATTCAAAATTAAATATTCAAGTGTAAATAATAGTTGATACTACATTTTATTCAGTTTTATCTAGTTTTTTCTAATATGTACTAATAAATTATAGTGTTCGAAATTAAAATTAACAGTTATTTGAAAAAAAAAATGTAAACAAAGTTCTCAAGTCTCAAGGTTTAGTACAAATTATCAAGATACTAAAATCCGCATTCTAACTACAAATTGTTCAAAATATCGCTATCCAAGTGTAAAGAACAGGTTATAGTAGGTTTTAGTAAAATTCATCTAGTTTTTACTAATATAATCAAATTATAATTTTAGAAATGAAAATTAAAAGTTATTTCAAGAAAATTAAAAAATGTTCCAAAACTATCTATTTTCCATAAAAAAATTTATACGAGTGTAAATAACAGGTTATACTAGATTTTAGTAAAGTTTATGTAGTTTTTAATGATATATATAAAAAATGATGCCAAAATTCATACATTGCTAAATATGTTACAAGAAAATTGTTCTAACAAGTTTTAATCAACATTTAATAAAATAGATGTGTACAACAATTTTCTCTAAAGTTTTAAAATATTAGGAATTAAAATTTCAAGTCGTTTTAAAAATGTCATAACTTTACATATTGCTAATTGTCATAATACTGAATATGCTAAATACTATAATACTAATATAAACTAAATCAATTGAATCTAAACAACAAATACCGGCTAATTTTTTCAATATGTGTAACCCGATTTTAGTCACATTTAAAGATGTAAAATTACTCGGCCCGCTAATAAGTACCAGGCCTCGAGATCAGCGTTTTTACCTGTCTCGCCTATACTGTGATAATTAAAAATTTGACAAAACAACCGCACTCAATAAACAATTATTCAATATTATCTTCTATATATATAAAAATAAGTCGGGTTTTCCTTCCTGACGAAATAACTCCAAAACGCACGAACCGATTTCGACAATTTTGCATTCATTGGAAAGGTCTTGGGCTCCGCAAGGTTTATAGCTAAGAAAATTAGTGGTGCATGGCATCGTGCCCTAATGCAAATTGCTGGAACTTCACGCACCGTAATAAAAAATTCGAGTATTAAAAATAATCAATAATTGTTTTAAATAATTGCAAATAGATTATCTTCTATATATATGAAAATAAGCCGGGTTTTCTTTCCTGATCAAATTTTTCCTTTTCAAATATAAAACAAACAAAAAATTTCTTCATCTTTCTCACGAAACCATCTGGTGGCGAAACGGAGTTTGTCGGGTTTGCTAGTTTGTTATAAATAATACAAACCTAAGCACTGCGATTTCTTCTACTTGTGTCGTTTTTCGATTTCTTTTACTGCTACGACACAAAATTAGTTTGTATAAAGAGGCGACTTTTGAGTACATATTTTCCATGATATGCTGGCAAATGATGAGGTAAATTGGTATTTTGAATGTATCGAAAATGGCGTAAAATTGTATAAGAAACGATTCTGTATGGAAAGACCGTACCCGAAATTAGATATTATCTCCAACCTCTTGAACTTTTTATTACTTTCCGTAGTAAGGTAAGTTATAGTAATCGAAAATATTTTTTTTGTATCTTTACGTTTCAGAGACTTCTGAATATTTTGACATAACTTAGAAAAAATTGTTGTATGTGTATATGCAAGTAGTAGGATTTTGTGTATGTTTGGATACAATTTTTTGCTCACGATTTTGGAAGCACGGATCAACCGATAAGAATTGATAAGAAGAGTGAAAAAACATTCGAATTGTATTGACGGGAAGACGAGCTGATTAGTTTTTGGTAAAAACAAAAAGTGCAGAAATGGAAATTCGGTTTATTAGAGAACGGAGCATCGGATTTGAATAGTTAAAAAAACATTTTATTTGTAATATTGGATGGAGAAAATCGTTAATAAACAAATTAAAAAAATGCCATTTGGCGGTAAAAAATTCTGATTAAAATTATCAGATATTTCATAGTTATTTTGATAATGAGTAGAAATTTTGTTTTTAATTTTTGGGTTCCATACCAAGATTTTTCATTCTTATTGTTCACTAACACTGCCCTCGACATTTTTAATTTCATTAAGAAAAAGTTTGTTTTCGTCCAAAAATCCGATTTGCTAATTTTATGCTTTCTCGACATTTTAAGCCATTCTGAATCAAACGAGACTAAGTTTGGAAAAGTATTTGTGTATCTCCGCCAATTTTTGACCTTTCTTCGACGTCTTCCCAAAAACTGAAGTGATTTCAAAAACTTAAAAGCCATTCGATGTAACTCGATAAGGACTAGCGTTTATAAGTTTTGTGCGATGATCGACCAAACCGTTTCTTTTTACCACGTTTTAGCGCACAATTCTGAATCGATTATAGAAATTCAAAAGCCGTTCAAAAGGTATTGGTTGGGAATAATGCTGATAGTTTTTGGTAAAGACCAGGCCGGCTAGTGTTCGTGTAGTTAACTGTTAAAAAATTTTTTTTGTCGATTGTTATGATTTCTTTACGATAGATATCATGGTCTCACACCCCATACTAAAATATTACGAACCTATGACATATCATTTAGTTTTAAAAATTCATCAAAGTTTGAAAAAATGAATAGCTTTTTTGGCGTTTGTTAAAATTAGTCGTTTGTTTGTTAAATTATCGCCGTTTTCTCAAAAGCGGCTGAACCGATTGGAAAAAGTTGAAAGCTATTCCATAAAACTTGTTGAGTATTTACCTTGGCTATTTCTCAACTGTTTCTTTAAAATTGCAAAAAAGTGCACAATTTTTCGGCCGCGTTTTAGCCAAAAGTTTTGACCCGATTTTGAAAATTTAAATATTCGAAATTATCAACTTGCCTTAAGACAAAATACCAATTACAACTAGTTGGCAGTATGAACCAACTGACTTGAATGATCATACTATCCGGAAGACGTACTGGTTATTTTACGGTACGGAGCGCAAAGGTTGCAAAAGATGGTCATGCAGTTTTTAAGATAACGGAGCGTCCGATTTGAATGATTCAAAAAAATGATTTTTTTTGTATTATAGAAGAAATGGTTAAATTTTTGAGAAGTAAAAAAGGCATTTGGCGGACAAAAATCATAAAATATAAATCATTAATAATAAGTACAAATTTTGTTTTTATTAACTTCCCGTAGGGTAAAAAATATCCAAAAATCGAAATTGAAAATTTTTACATTTCTCGACGTTTTGAAGGTTTCTGAACATTTTGGCATACCTCAAAAAAAAATTGATGTGTTTGTGTATGTATGTATATGGATACAATTTTTCAGTCACGTTTTCGGGCGCACGGATTTGAATGGTTCAAAAAACATTCGATTCCTGTTGATAAGGAGATGTGTTGATTAGTTTTTGGCAAAGGCAGGTCCAGTCGTTACGGAGATACGGAGCAAAAAGTGCAGAAATTAGAAATCGAGTTTTTGAGAGATTGAAGCATCCGATTTGAATGATCTAAAAAACATTCAATGCGTAATGACGGGGAGAAGGGGTGATTAGTAAAGGTCCAGCGATTTTGGAAATACAGAGTTAAATGTGCAAAAAATGGTTTTGAGAGTACTAAGCGTCCGATTTGAATGATTCATAAAACTTTCAGCTTGTGTTGACAAAACAATTGCTTTTGCGAAAAAAAATTCATTAATTTTTTTTTGTATATCAAAAATAATTCAGATTTCAATTTTAATTTGGCTAAAGTTTCAAAGCTCACATATATACTAAATGAATATTTTTAATTATGTGATTCGGTCAAGTTATAGTTATCGCAAAAAATCTAAAATACATTTTTTTTATATATCTTTACGTTTCAAAGGTTTCTGAATATTTTGTCATACTTTAGAAAAAATGGATGTGTATTTGTGTGTGTTTGTGTGTATGTGCGTGTGTGTATGTGTGCGGATACAAATTTTCGTCGACGATTTCGGGAACACCGATCAACCGATTTGAATATTTCAAAAATCACTCGATTCGTATTGATAAGGAGACGTGCTGATTAGTTTTTGGCAGGTTTAGCCGTTCCGTAGATACAGAGTAAAAAGTGCCAAAAACGGTAACTCAGTTTTTAAGAGAACGGAGCTTCTGATTTTAATAATTCAAAAAAGATTTTACTTGTATTGACAAGATGAAGAACTGATTAAATTTTTGGGAAGGCAGGTATATCAAATTATCAGATATTTTATAGAGATTTTATCAATGTGTACACATTTTGTGAAATTTTTTTTTTGGTTTCGTACCAAGATTTTTAATTACGATACGGGAAGTTCCAGCACTTTGCCTTAAGGCACGATGCCATGCACCCCACTAGTTTCTATGGGTATTTCGTATTCATCCGTTCGATGCAATGGGGCGCTTCCACGCTTCGATATTTGGTCTCTACGTAGCTAACACAGCACGATTGCTTCCTTAAAACTTTCAAATAAAAAATTTCAAAATTTTCAAAAATCTATTTTTTTCAGTTTTCAAAAAAAAATTTAAAGCTTTTTTAAAATTTTTAATTTGCTGTGCGAGAAGATCCAGCAATGCCATGCACAACTAGTTTTTTTTAACTTTCCGTAGGGCAAGTTATAGGAATCGCAAAAAAATCGAAAATGAAAATTTTTATATATCTTTACGTTTCAAAGGTTTCTGAACATTTTGGCATACCTTAGAAAAAATGGATGTATGTTGTGTGTGTGAGTGTGTGTGAGTGTGTGTGAGTGTGTGTGTCCGTGTGTGTGTGTGCGGATACAAATTTTCGTCGACGATTTCGGGAACACCGATTAACTGATTTAAATAATTCAAGAAACATTCGATTCGTATTGATAAGGAGACGTGTTGATTAGTTTTTGGCAAAGGCAGGTCTAGCCGTTCCGAAGATATGGGGCAAAAAGTGCCAAAAATGGTAACTCATTTTTTAAGAGAACGGAGCGTCCGATTTTAATAATTCAAAAAAACATTTTACTTGTATTGACAAGATGAAAAACTGATCTAATTTTCATGAAGGCAGGTCTAGCGGTTTCGGAGATCTAATGAAAAAAGGAAAAAAAGCCATTTGGCGGTCAAAAATGATCATTAAACATATGCACATCAAATTACCAGATATTTTATAGAGATTTTAACAATAAGTATAAATTTTGTTTACATTCCTATGAGTTCCGTACCAATGTTTATCCGTTAGACGGCGACGCGGAGCTTACGCGCTTTGACATTTCGTCTCTATGCAGTTAAAGCAGTACGATTGCTTTGAAAAAAAGTTCAAAATTTCCAAAATATGTCAAAATAAAAAAAACAATTTTTTTGCAATAATTTTTTTTTTTCAAAAAAAGTAATTTTTTGTCAAATTTATAGTTTCTCAAAAATCTAATTTTTTCGAAGTAAAATTTTTTCAAAAATGTTAATCGGTTTTAAAAAAATAATAATTTTTGGTACGGGAAGTTCCAGCAATTTGCCTTAAGGCTAGATGCCATGCGCCTCACCAGTATTTCTAAGGGTTCTCGTATTTATCCGTTCGATGCAATGGGGCGCTTACACGCCCGATTCGATGCAATGGGGCTGATCACAGCACGATTGCTTCCAAAACTTTCAAATTAAAAAAGATCTATTTATTCAAAATTTCAAATTCAATTCCAAAATTCTCAAAAATCTAATTTTTTCAGTTTTCAAAAAAAATTTAAAACTTTTTTAAAAATTTTAATTTTCGGTGCGAGAAGATCCAGCAATGCCATGCACCACTAGTTTTTTTTTTGTTTGTTTGCAGTTACAAATTTTACATAATAGTTAGAAAGAAATCGTTATGTTTCAACAATTTGTCTTAAGGTACAATGCAATAAGATGCTAGTATTGTTCTGTAAATCGGGAAGTTTCAGCAACTTCTAGTACTTGGCAACTGTATGCATGTTGTATCAGTTAATTGCGCCGATGCCGTGCCGTGCAATGAAGAAACGTCTTACAGCAAAGCATGCTGCCATTTGCGAAACAGGTTTCAACGGAACTATAGCAATATCATATGATTGTAGTAGATATCTAGCGCCACAGTCCGCGTCGTTCGTCGCTCGGCAGTATGTGTTTGGCTTCGCGGAGGGATGGTAGTGTTTGCGCGCGCATTATGCTTCTGCATGAGATTCTCGTTTGACATTTTCAAGAGCTTTATTGAATTATAGTGACATTTAGCAAATATGGCGTGTGTTTGGATACATAATTGTTTCATGTTATATATTTTAGTGACAGTGTATAATTTACAACCGTTGAGGGTTGTTTGTGAAGTTTTTGAACACAGAACATGCAGTCACAATCATCCCAAAGCGCACGAGGTTAGTGACAGAAAAATTTTAGGTTATTTTTGACATATGTTCTCACTAACATTACAATCATTTAAAATTAATATCTTCCTAACATTTCGACATACATTAGAAAATAAGGATCTATGTGTGTGTGTGTGCTGTGTAAGCGTGTGTATGTATGTGCAGATACAAATTTTCGTCGACCATTTCGTGAACACGATTTGAATAATTAAAAAGCATTCGATTTGTATTGATGGGGAGACGTGCTGATTAGTTTTTGGCAAAGATACGGGGCAAAAAGTGCCAAAATAACGATTGATTTGAAAAACGTTTTAGTTACATTTAAGTGAAACTAGTTGGTATTGGTATTTAGCCTTGAGGCAAGTTACATGAACTTTCCGATATGTGTAAATAATCGACTTAATCAATAAAATATAAATTAATTTATGAGCGATTAAAAGTATTGCGAGTGGATCTATTACACATCATTGCAAACGAACGAACGAACACGTTAACTCGGAGTATTTTCTAAAAGCAAATTTTCAAAAATCAACAATTTATATCAGATTCCGCAGGACGTTAATGGTTTAGTATGTTCATTAAGACAAAGTACTACTATCGATATACCTAGTAAATCCTTTAATTGTAATTTTAACAAATGTAAAAAAAACTACTCATTTTCTTAAACTTTGATGCTTTTTTAAAATTAAGCTACTTGTCGTAAAGCATTAATATTTTAGTAAGTTCTATAAGACCATGATATATATATATATATATATATATAGCCAAAAAAAGTTCCATAAAAATCGGCTTAATTTTTTTTCAACAGTTAATTACAAGAAAACGGCTTGGTAGATTTTCACCTAAAACTAATCAGTATCATTCTCAACTAATATCTTTCGAGCAGTTTTTTATTTTTTAAAATCGGTTCGGCAGTTTGAGCTTAAATGTGGACGAAAAGTTTAACACTTTTTTTCAAATTACAAAGAAACGGCTTGGCAGATCGTCTCACATAGCTGACAAACGATAGTCCTCATTAAGATACATGAAATGGTTTTTAAATTTCTGAAATCGGTTCAGGTGTTTCTGAGAAAACGTCGATCAAAGGTCTAATTTTGACAAATGCCAAAAGAACGATACTAATTTTTGCAACCTTTGAAGAATTTTTAAAGCTAAACGAGTTGTTGTAGGGCCGTAATATTTTAGTAAGATCTAAAATAATCATAAAAATCGTCGATTTTTTTTTAAAAAACTTTATTACAAGAAAACGGCCCGGCCGATCTCTACCAAAAACTAATCAGCACGATTACCAGCCAATATCTTTCGAACGGTTTTTGAATTTTCAAAATCGATTAAGAATTGCGGGCTAAAACGTGGACGAAAAATTTTTCACTTTTCTGCAATTTACGAAGAAACGGCACGGCCGATCGTCACATAAAACTCTGAAACGCTAGTCCTCATCGAAATACATCGAATGGCTTTTAAATTTTTGAAATCGGTCCAACCGTTTTTGAGAAAACGTCGATTTACGGCAAAAAATCTGTTCACACACACGCACACACACACACATACTTTTTCCAAATTCGGTCTCATTCGATTCAGAATGGCTTGAAACGTCGAGAAAACATAAAATTAGCGAATCGGATTTTTTGATGAAAACATAAACTTCTCTTTCGGGAAGTTAAAACTAATTAAATTTGCAAAAGCAGGTCTAGCGGTTTCGGAGATACTATGAAAAAAGAGAGAAACTGCTATTTTGCATACAAAAATGATCATTAGACATATACACATCAAATTATCAGATATTTTATAGAGATTTTAATAAGTACAAATTTTGATTACATTTTTATTCCGTACTAATACTAATGTTTATGCGTTAGACTGCAACGCGGCGCTTACGCGCTTCGATTATACGCATAGCGATACATTTGATATACAAGGTACAAAATTATGAAAATAATTCAAAATATGAAAAAATGTTTCAAATTTTAAACTTCTAAAAAATCTATTTTTTTCAGTTTTCAAAAAATTTGAAAGCTTTTTTAACTTCCCATAGGGTAATTAATTTTTTCATAGTGTAATTAATACCCGTAGGGTAAGTTATGGTAATCGCAAATAAAAATTGAAAATGAAAGTTTCTAAACATTTTGGCATACCTTAGAAAAAATGGATGTATGTGTGTGTACATGTGTGTTTGTGTGTGTATGTATGTATGTGCGGATATAATTTTTCGTCGACGATTTTGCGAATACGGATTTGAATCATTCAACAAATATTCGATTCTTATTGATAAGGGGACGTGCTGATTACTTTTTCCACAAGCCAGGTCCAGCCGTTTCGAAAATAAGGGGCAATAAGTGCCAAAAGCGGTAACTCAGTTTTTAAGAGAACGGAACGTCCGATTTTAATAATTCAAAAAAGATTTTACTTGTATTGACAAAAGAAAGAGCAGATTAAATTTTTTGGAAGACAGGTGTGGCGGTTTCGGAGATCGAATAAAAAAGAAAGCTATTTGGCGTTCAAAAATGATCATTAGAGATATGCACATCAAATTATAAGATATTTTAAAGAGATTTTAATAATAAGTATAAATTTTGTTTACATTTCTACGGGCTCCGTAACATCGTTTCTCTGTTAGACTACGAAGCGGCGCTTACGCGCTTCGATATTTTTTATCTATGCAGCTAAAGCAGCGCGATTGCTTTGAAAAAAGTTCAAAATTTCCAAAATATTTGGTAACAAAAAAAATAATTTTTTTCAAAAAAAAACAATTTTTTTCAAAAATTTCCAAATTCTAAAAATCAAATTTCTTCAAGTTAAAAACAATTGATCTTTTTTATGGGATTAAGTTTTTGGTACGGAAAGTTCCAGTAATTTGCCTCAAGGCACGATGTCACTCACCACTAGTTAAAAATTTTAATTTTTTGTGCGGGTAGTTTCAGCAACTTGCCTTAAGGCACGATGCCATGTACCACTAGTTTGAAAATGCCGTTAAATATAGACTTACAAGTACAAGAGTCTATAAACGTAAGTTACTTGACAGATTGTTTCGTTAACATGCCCGGTGCTGTACGAACAGTGGGAATTACTTTTGCAATATCACACTCTATTCTACGCGAGTAATGTACAATGGATCTGAACCAGTTTTTGCATTTAATTAAATGTAAATATGAATAATTGCAGAGGATGGATTTCATAAACATTTGAAGTTACAATGTATTCAATTGCACATCTCTGAGAAATTATATCTTACATATATATGCGTGTTTTTATGTGTTTGTTAACTTCCGTAGGATGAGTTACAGTAATCGTCCAAAAATCGAAAATAAAATTTGTTGCATATGTCTACAATTCAGAGGTTCCTGAACATTTTGCCTTACTTTAGAAAAAAATGGATGTGTGTGAGTATTTTTGAATGGCTACAATTTTTCGTGTGCGTTTTCAGAAGCACGGATCAACCTATTTGAATTGTTCAGAATATATTCAAATTTTATTGCACCTCTGAAAAATTCTCATTTTTTATTTTTTTGCGATTACTATAACTTACGCTAAGGGAGGTTAATAAAATAATATAAGTGTTACCATTTTTATAAATATATGGTAATCTTATTACCCCAAATTTATCTGTACCTATCACAGCCCCTCTGGTGCCGAATAGTGCCTCCAAGTGGCAGGAGCGTCCACTTTGGGAATCACTGCTTTAGATGGTGGAAGACAAAAAAAACTTTAACAGATATTCATGCAGTTATTAAAAATAAAACGTGGTTATAAATAATTTAATTTAAATTTCATACGAGTTTCAATTTGACTCTTCTTCAGTAGATTACAAAATATAATACTAAAATAATATCTATTTAAAATTTATAAAATAATAAGTAAATCTTATATATAATTTTTTTTCTGTAATGATGTATGTAAATATGCTCCTCCTAAACGATTATTCGGATTTTGATAAATCTTTGTGAAGATGGTTAAGGGAATTTTTTAGGATGTATGTGATTATAAAAATATGTATAGTAGAAATAAATAGAAAAAAAATGAAAAAACAACATATTATTGAAAACATTTTGATACATGAGATCTGTCATCTGCCAAAAATGTCGATTCACTTTAAAATTTGAATTTAGTTTAAGCGAGCCTAGACAATATTAGTATATAATATCCATATTCATGATTATGAATAAGAAAAATGTAATATCTATTATACAATATTATTGCCGAAAAGCAGCTGAAATGTGCCAGAAATTAAAACAATATAAGATACAATATATTTTGGCAGATGAAATTATATAATTTAATTTAATAAATAACACAATGCGTCCAAAATTGCAAATACATTATTTTTTCAAACAATTATGCATGTCGCATTTTGCTTTAGTAAATTATTTGAATACAAAAGAATATTTCTACTTATTGAAAAAATGATTTAGAATTTTGTTTCATGTGTCAAAAATTCATTTGTTTGGCATTGAATAAAAATTAGTCATTTTAGTTAAAAAATGCAGAAAAATTTTAATTGCAAGTTTAAGTTTAAGAAACCACTTAAAAACATTTAAAAAATAAAAACACACATTTAATATATTATATATAGATACTACGGAATTAAAAAGTCAATATAAAAAAATAAACTAGTGGGAAATATGGCATTGTGCCTTAAGGAAAATTGCTAGAACTTCCCGTACCGTAACGAAATGTTCGAGGAATACTGAATGTTTTCAAATAGATTATTATAAATATTGTAACATTGTCTAATATTTATAAGAATTATATAAACTGAATTATAGTCAGAATTAAAAGTAAAATCTAAATTATTTTCGATATACAAAAAAAAGTTTTTTTGAAAAAAAAAAGTTGAAATAATTTTTTTTTCCAAAAACAATTATTTTGTTAAGACAAGCAGAAAGTTCTTTGAATCATTTAAATCGGACGCTTAGTTCTCTCAAAAACTGCCATTTTTTCACATTTAGCTCCGTATCTTCCTGCCTTTGTCAAAAACTAATAAACACTTCTCCCAATCATTACTAATTGAATATTTCAGCTATATATATTGATATATTCAGCTGCAAATCGGATGCTCCGTTTTCTCAAAAACGGTTTCTATTTTCTGCACTCTTTGCTCTTTATCTCCGTAACTGCTTGACCTGCCTTTGCCAAAAACTAATCGGCACATCTCCCTATCAATAGGAATCGAATGTTTTTTGAACAATTTAAATCAGTTGATCCGTGCGCCCGAAAACGTGACCGAAAAATTGTATCCATACATACATACACACACACATCCATTTTTTCTGAGGTATGCCAAAATGTTCAGAAACCTTCAAAACGTCGAGAAATGTAAAAATTTTCAATTTTGATTTTCGGCCCATTACAATAACTTACCCTACGGGAAGTTAATATAAGTTATAGCTGAGCATAAAAATCGGCGGGTAAAAAGATCCACTTAAATTTATCTTAACTAATTGTTTTATTACGTACATTGTTACTTTTGTCTTAGATTCAACAAATTTTTTATAAAAGCTTATGTAGGTTTGGGTAAAAAGGACTAACTGAACCTTTAGAAAAGGTGTAAAAGAATAAGATAACAGTGAATAAAAAGTATGAATATAAAAATATTAAATAGATATAAAATGAATATATAAAATATTAACATAAACAATAGATATATAAAATAAGAATTAGGAATAATAATTTAAAATTAAAAAACTCACCATAGCAATTATTTACATTAGGAAAAATAACATAATTAGGTGATTATATTTATACATTAATACAATAAGAAAAATACCTTATTTTACAACTACTTTTATCCGCATTTGATTTTCATAATGATATGAAAAACTATAGCTTTGTATTTTTTTTAAAGCAGCTCATTATAATTTGTATCATACATTTAGTACGTGCTTGCTTGAACAAATGTGACCATTCATATTATTCACGATATGTGAAAAAACTCTTAATGAAATCGAAAGTAGCATTTATCAGGTTTTAACATACGCGTTAAGCAATAACAACACGAGACACTGTAATATAAGGTATTGATTAATATAACCATGTATGCAACACGAATATAAATTTGCATATGGAGAATCATCTCACAATTGTATTTAAAAAACGTGTTCAGAAATTATTAAGTTTAAAATGAGTATAATTGCACATCCTTGATCTATTTTTTCTGTCCAGAATAATAATAGTTCTAGTTCTATTTAATACTTATACTTGTTCTTGAAAGTTATTATTATAAAATGCGTAAATTATAACAATTGCCTTAAAGCATTCACTTTATCAACCCATGTCTTTAGATATATTTAGGAATTACGTTAACTACATTTTGTTTTTTATCAATTGAATTTTTTATTATTAACTTTCTGTAGGATAAGTTATAGCAATCGCAAAAAAATCAAAAATGAAAATTTTTTGTATCAAAGGTTTCTGAATTGGATACAATTTCGCACGGATAAACCGATTTGAATTATTCAAAAAACATTCGATTCCTATTAATGGGAAGACGTGCTGATTAGTTAGTCAGCCGTTTTGAAGATACGTGGTAAAAAGTGCCATGAATGGTATTTAAGTTTTTGAGGTAACGGACGAACGAACGATTTGAATGATTCAAAAAACATTTTACTTGTATTGACGAAATGAAGAATTTAAATTTTTGGCAAGGCCAAATTAGTTAGTACTAATTTTGTTACCATTTTTTTAGGTTCCAAACCAAGATCAATTTTTAAAGTTTACTTATACAGTTCAAACAAATTTCAAAATTTAAAAAAATGCTCTAAACTTATCAAAAATATACAAAGTTTGATACTTTAAATATAAATTTAAATGTACAATTCAGTTTAAGAATGTATATATTTCATATGTGTTATTCTAAAAATATATCCTCAGATGGATTCATTCAGCGATAGGATCGTAACTGTATATTATATAAATAAAATAGTAAAATATTTAGTAATTATAATTATCTCTATGAGAATATGTAAAACGTTAAAATATTAATCATTGATAAATATTTATTGATTATTATTTTGTTTCTCGAATATTTCATTCTGGTTCAGGAAGTTCCAGCAATTTGCCTTAGGGCACGATGTCATGCAACACTAGTTTTTTCTATATTTTTCTAGTTCTTGTCATCAATTCTATATTTTGATTTTTGGTTTTATATTATAATATTTATTATCCATTTTGATCGATGACCTTATGTCATTTTGAAGGCTGCATCATAATCTCACGTTCACAAAACTTCTGCTTTTCGTTAAAAAAATGCTTCAGGAATGATTTAACATCATCATTACTATTCAATACATTTACTGTATATTAATATTCAACAAATTTTGTAAAGATTATCATATGGATTGATATCGATAGTGAGTAAATAGACATACTACTCTATATTTTTATTTTATTAACTTTACAAAGGAAAAGTTTGTTTCCTCCAGGAAATCCGATTTGCTAGTGATTTTCGACGTTTCAAATAATTTTTGAAACAAAATTGTTTGGCACTAACATTGAAAAAAGTATGTGTTTGTATGTGTATGTGACCAAAAGACATTACACAACACTTATACACATACTGCAGTATGAGGTCTATAATATATGACCCAAAATTTGACATTTCATCAACGTTTTCTCTAAAGCGGTTTGAAAACTTTAAAAGCCATTTGATGAAAGTAGAATTCGCGTTAATTAGCCTTCAGACATAACAATTTTTGTTTGCGAGAATGCGAGCTATATTTATTATATTCATAATTTAGTTTATGCAGTTTACTTAATTGTACTGACGTAAAAATGAAATGAAAAAATATGCACTGACAAAATTCAAACATGAAAAAATGGTTAACAACACTGAGTAGAGATGATATGAGATCTCAATGAGATCATCTCCTGATTGTTTCTCTTTCTGGATAGTTTTTAACCATTGTTATCGTCTATTGTTTCTGCATCAAATATACTAGTAACTAACTTAACTTTTGATTGCAACTTTTATATTCATTAGTAAATTTACTATTAATTTACTGGATTATATCTTTGATTTTTCAAAGTTTTGAATTAAAAATATGTTATAACCATGAATCTTTGTTACGCCTACGAATGTGCCTAATCGATTTAAATATTTTGATTTCTGATTAGATTGTAGTTTACGTCCTGGTCGCTGTAGTCTAATTTAAGAAAGAAATATGTCCCTGGAAAATACGTTTTTGAGAAAAACTATTCATCATAGTTGCGCGATACATAAAATATTTCCTTGATAATGATTCATTGAAATGTTGAATGGTTTTTGGAAAAGCTAGATCCAACCGCTTCGGGTATATAAAAAAAAGAGAGCAAAATTCATTTGCTTAGACTAGAGCAATGATTCCCAACGTGGGGCGCACGCCCCACCGAGGGGCAATTTGAAAATTTTAGTGATTTGTATGTAATGTTGTATAGTAACATTTAGTAATGGTAAGACATTTAACAAAATATGCTTCTTAGATCTAATTAAGGAGTTTCGGTTTGGTCGGGACAGTACTAATTTTTAACGTTGATTTCTTCCGGGTTTACATGACTTTTTATAAGCTTTAGCTTAAATTTGAATTTTCCTCATTACTTTATAATAAAATTACAATTACACATCATAATCTGTAAATGATATATGCGATAAACTGCTTATATAAAACTAAACATTATGAAAGAGAATGCTGCGGAATGCAAAAATTCTAAGGATCCAAATAGACCTTCACTAATTATTTTAAACTTTCGTTTTCAAATTTGCGAAAATTACCAAAAATTAAACAAAGTTTCTGACTGCTTGGCACAAGGTTTAAGGTCAGTGACAAGATTCATGCACAAAAAAAGGAATTTTATTCGCAAACTGAATTTTATACTAGGCTTTAAAGCGGATAAAACGTACACAAAAATATGACGTAAGTTTCTTACTCACTGAAATAAATCTTTAGGTTAGCTGAGGTAATCTGTATGTAATTGTATGGGGGGGGGGTCATAAAGTTTATAGAAAACTCACATTGAGGCGAGGCCCAAAAAAGGTTGGTAATCACTGGACTAGAGTATGGATTTTGCGATTAGGATTCCATTAATTAGATAGATTTATTAAACTAGTTGGTATTGGTATTGAGGCAAGTTACATGAACTTCCCGATATGTGTAAATAATCGACTTAATCTATAATAAACAAATTAATTTATGAGTGATTAGAAGTATTCCGAGAGGACTTATTACATATAATTGAAAACGAACGAACACGTTAACTCGGAGTACAAATCAATAATTTTTATAATTGAACCAGTTTTCGTAGGACGTTAATGGTTTAGTATGTTTATTAAGACCAAGTACTCTATCGTTATACCAAGTAAATCATCTAATTTTAATTTTAACAAACGACAACAAAACTACTCATTTTCTCAAACTTTGATGAATTTTTAAAATTGAACTACTTGTCATAAGGCCGTAATATTTCAGTAAGTTCTATAAGACCATGATATACATCGCCAAAGAAAGTTTCATAAAAATCGGCTTAATTTTTTTTTCAACAGTTAATTACAAGAAAACGGCTTGGTAACTCATCAGTATCATTCTCAACTAATATCTTTCGAACAGTTTTTGATTTTTTAAAATCGATTAGGTAGAACGAGCTTAAATGTGGACGAAAAGTTTAACACTCTTTTGCAAATTACAAAGAAACAGCTCGGCAGATCGTCTCACAAAACTGACTAACTATAGTGCTCATTGAGATACATCGAATGGCTTTTAAATTTCTGAAATCGGTTCAGGCGTTTTTGACCAAACGTCGATGAAAGGTCTAATTTTGATAAATGCCAAAAAACAATACCAATTTTTGCAAACTTTGACGAATTTTTAAAGCTAAACAAGTATTTTAGTATGATCTAGAAGACTACGATATCTACCGTCAAAAAAAATCATAAAAATCGTCGATTTTTTTTTTAAAAAACTTTATTACAAGAAAACGGCCCGATCTTTACCATTGCTGCTGTCCCGATAAAAAGGTCATAACATTGTAGCATCTCATTGTAGTTATTTTTCTTAGGTTGGCCCGTTTTCTTATGGTAACTATGGGTCTAATCTCTTCGTCTACTTGCAATGATGTCAATGTTAAAACATTGTACATATTGTACAAACAATATCTTCCGTATCATTCGCGCGGGGCCCTTCATAAGTCTGCGTTTTGCGTTGCTAAGTATATGGATGCCTATCCATACCTGATCCAAGCTGTACTGATGCCCAAGTCTTTGGGCTCTGCGTTTGTATTTCTTTCGAATGTCTTATTGTTGCTCATGTGCTTTCTTATCTTATTTGAACATATCAGCTATTGCTATTCCTAATCGTGGTTTTAAATTAGAGTACGTTTTTCCATCGTACGCTTATCAGATTCTTTTGCTTGCAGTAGCACTCTCCCTAGCGCATAACTGTTGACATCCATTCTCCGAATGTAGGGCTTTGTCTTGTCGACCTAACTTAATATTAGAGTGGTATTGAGTGCTCTTTTATAGCTACGTGAAGCATCTTCTTGAGTTTTACACTAAACTTCTTCATTTTCTCGAAAAGACTTTCTGTATCGGCTTCTCAAAAAGATGTGCATTCTTGGAGAGCACTTCATACAGATTTTCTTCGAAAATTACAAGTTTTCCATATTTCTCTAGGCTTACTCTCCGAGCTTCGGGAGTGCAAAATAGGCTGATTATTAACACTGCTATTCTAATTACTGATGCCTTATATTTTTGCATAGCCTCATTTGCACGGCATCTCTCGGCCGCGTTTTGGGTATTTCTTAAAATAAGAAAACTCTTCTTTCCTTTTGTCGACAAGCTAAAGAATTCATATCTCCGCATTGTTGGGATCTGATTCTAGGGCGTTGACATGCGAACTGGGTAATTAGTCTTGATACCCTTTGATTTCCCACATTTATATCAAGAAACATTAGGTTTTCGCTGGTTGTTCGGCTGCGAATTTTGCCTTGCCTGACCAAGACCAAGGCATAGTTTACGGCATACTGTATCCTGTTCTTTTTTACAGACGATGCACACCACGTTGTTCTTTGTCGTGAAGAAGTAGAAGAACTCGAATCTCTGGGCTGCTATAGCAATGTCAATTATCGTTGCATTTGCTTAATAATATCTTGTTAAACTAATTTTAATATTGATGAATTCTACAAAGTACCTATTAATGAGTTTAATCATAGTCAGATTTCGTGCTTATTGGGGTTTTGTGCTTATTGGGGAACATAGTGTAAAGTACGCTCTTCACGAAATACTGAGTTTTTGTCCTAGAATTCGATCATTTTTGTTGATCGAATGTTATGGGATAAATGAATATTATTGCAGCTTTGCTAGCAGTTTTAGATAAGTTAATCAGTATTGAGAGTGGTTTACATTATGATTAGCAGTGTCACTAGTATAATAATTTATAAACAGATGGCCACTATAAACCAGACTAATTATTTAATATGTCTATAAATAGATGCCCAACGCGAGACAGGATAATAAATTAATATTTTTATAATTTGGCGTTTTATATTTTGAGAAATCGACAAGGTTGTGAATGAACTTAGTTATTGCATTTGCTTATTCTTTTTTGCGAGCTCATTCCAAATGCCAATATATTATACACTAAACTATTCAACTTATATTTTAATATTTTATGATTTAGTTAAATTTACATTATAGCCGAGAATTAGAACAATTGCATTTGTATTTATTTTATTAAATCCATAAAAAACAACATATAGGATGTTGAATATTAAATTTGAAAATAAATATACTTCAAAGGGCTTTCATTTCAATGTGCTTTTGTGATGAGATAGGTCGAGCTACTAGTATATATGATATTGTGCATTGTGTATTACATTACTTCCAAATTCAATTAATGCAGCGCTTTGCCATTTCTTCTTTGTACGTCGGAACAAAATCCGTATCTGATCCAATGTGACAATAAAAGAGCCTTTAATATTGTTTATGAGATTATGAAGTATTGACCTGCTATTGAAATATGTGTTTTAAAAGTATCCTAAAACAGTTGCTTTACATTGTATTCACAAAAATTAACGTTTAATGTAAAATATTAAAATTTTAATTAGTTTAAAAAAATAGATAAAAAAATTTAAGACTAAATCTGCCAACGTCAGTTAATATGACCGTTTCAAACTTTGCGAAGAGTTGAGACATTTTTAAATGTTAAAATTCTGTTTTTTCATCAATTTTCACAACAAACGAATTAGAACGACTTGTACCAAAATAATAACTAATATATAAAAAAATAGATCAAAATTGGTGACCCCAGCATCCTCGTCCTACTTATTCTTTTTAGGCATGGTGTTTATCTAGTTTTCGGAGTAAATATGTAATAAAAGTGAGAAGAGATTTTAGTGAATTTAGTTAGTATTCGTCTTCTGGAATTTGTTTTTTTGTCAAGAATAGACACTTTTGTTTTATCAACGCCTCTTTGTTGCATATACACAATTGGCTTAAGCATATTAGTCACTTTCTGGTATTACTATCACATTCAACAACAAAGAATCCAATTTCAAACTATATAACAATTTTAAAAATATATTATTAATATTTTCTTCACACTTTATTAGTTATTTTCTCTATTCTCCGAAAAAAATTGTTATGTGGCCTAACTGCCGCGGTCGATCAATTTGACCGGTGGAAAATAATGTTATACAGGTAGTTGTTTTCGTCGAAATGTATATGCAGATTTATACAAAGTATATCAAATTTAGAATAAAGTTCTGGATGATGTATGAAGTCAATAGTGAATATATAATAAATGGGTTGTATAAATCGAAAATTTGTCGGTGGAACCTTAAAGTATATTTCGACATTTTGTTCCTAGCTGCATAAATGCGTTTTTACTTACATTGTCCATAAGTTCAGATTTAAGTGGTCCAAAAACTTGTCAAATACAACTTTGTAAAAGTTACAAAACAACAAATATATTTGTGTCAAATATGTATACATTTCAAACTAAAACTAGTGGTGTATGGCATCGTGCCTTAAGGCAAATTCCTGGAACTTGCCGTACCGTAACGAATTATCCGAAGAATATTTAAATGTTTTCAAATTGATTATTATAAATATTGTAACATTGTCGAATATTTATAAGAATTATATAAACTATATTTGCAAAGTTGAAATTATTTGTTTAAAGTATATTAGAACTTTAGTTCGAAATAAAATTAAAATCTGAATTATTTTCGATATACAAAAAAAAATTGAAAATTAAATTGAAACAAATGTTTTTCCCCAAAAGCAATTATTTTGTTAGAACAAGCAGAAAGTTTTTTAAATCATTCAAACCAAACGCATAGTTTTCTCAAAAACTGTCATTTTTTGCACGTTTAGCTCTGTATATTCTAAATGGCTGGACCTGCTTTTGCCAAAAACTAATCAGCACATATTTCTATCAATAGGAATCGAATGTTTTTTGAATCATTCAAATCGGTTGATCCGTGCGCCCGAGAAACTGCACGAAAAAATACGGACATACAAAACGTTAATCATTGTGTGCACTGAATCATATCTGAATGTTTCAAGAACTTCTTTCAATCAAGACAATCATTATCGTAAATTGCTATCTATTGAGCAGACAAAAAAACAGCAGTTTTCAAAGTTGAATATATAGGTATATGAGTGTTAAAATTATCAGATTTTTTATAGATATATTTACTTGGTTTTATTTTTTATCAAATTATATTTACATAAATATATGAAGAATGTATATTTCAATTTTTGTTATATGATTGTGATTCTTTTTAAACCGAAGTTGACATTTTTAAAACGTATTTGTAGTGATTACAAATTTAGCCAAATAAATGTACTTACTCAAAAAGCCAGCCCGCTCCACTAAAGTTCAAATAACCCACTCGTCTCATTTAGACACTAATATATATATATTTTTGTCTTTGCTATTGTAGTATTTTCCTTTTTGTTTATAATGTTAATGCTTACTCCTCCTACATTGCTGACGGTTTGTGCTCATTGTTTTTATTAATATATTGCGAAATAAATGAATTTAAGGCAAATTGCTGGAGCTTCCCGTACCAAAAAATACTATTTTTTTAAAAACGATTAATATTTTTGAAAAAATTTTACTTCGAAAAAATTTGATTTTTGAGAAACTACACACGCACACACACACATACACACACACACATACATTAATTTTTTCTAAGGTATGCCAAAATATTCAGAAACCTTTGAAACGTAAAGATATATAAAAAATTTCATTTTCGTTTTTTTGCGATTACTATAGCTTGCCCTACGGGAAGTTAAAAATCAAATCTAGAATTCAAATTTTATTTAATTTCAACTTACCAATTTAAAATCTATGATAGTACCAAGACTCGATACGAGGATTGTTGCTATAGCTATAATTTAAAATAACAAAAGCATAAAATATTAAAATTTAATATATATGAAGAAAGATAATAAAATCCATAAATTAAATCCGAATGAGTTTTCAATTAGTATTTTCCAATGGCAACAGTACCCTTGCATATTCTCTAGTTTATAGTTTAATTAGTCATTGAAGAAGTATAGGTGTTTATTACATTGACAATAGGTGCTTTACAATCGAAAACAAATATCTGAGAAGTCATTAAGTGATATTATCACTGGGTAATGTGATCTAGAACAGGCATCGGCAACCTACGGCACGCGTGCCAGGCTTGGCACGCGACGGCGTTCTGCATGGCACTCTACAAAATAATCAGGGCAATCGCAAACATGGGGAGTTATTTCCGAACAAATGTATATTATGTTTACTTATCTATGATCGCAATTATATCGAGACAAAGTGATTTTTAAATAAGGAAAAATGTTGAAATATAATTGTAGTAATTTTACACCCATTGTAGTATTTTTACAAACATTGTAGTAATTTTACACCCATTGTAGTATTGTTTACAAACATTGTAGAAATTTTACATCCATTGTAGTATTTTTACAAACATTGTAGTATTTTTACACCCATTGTTGTAGTATTGTTTACAAACATTGCAGTAATTTTACACCCATTGTAGTATTTTTACAAACATTGTAGTAATTTTACACCCATTGTAGTATTTTTACAAACATTGTAGTAATTTTACACCCATTGTAGTATTGTTTACAAACATTGTAGTAATTTTACACCCATTGTAGTATTTTTACAAACATTGTAGTAATTTTAAACCCATTATAGTATTTTTACAAACATTGTAGTATTTTTACACCCATTGTAGTATTGTTTACAAACATTGTAGTAATTTTACACCCATTGTAGTATTGTTTACAAACATTGTAGTAATTTTACACCCATTGGACTTATGTACATCAAATTATCAGATATTTTATAGAGATTTTAATACTGTGTACATATTTTGTGTAATTTTTTTTGGGTTCAGTACCAAGATTTTTAATTTCAGTATGGGAAGTTCTAGCAATTTGAATTAAGGCACGATGCCATGCACCCCACTAGTTAATAAAAATGTTTAAAAGATAAATTTGGTTATAATTCTTCTCCCCCAGAATCTGGTTATATATTTCAGGCGGCACCCTGAATCATATTGGTAGAGTGGCTCGGCACACCACAGTTAAAAGCTTGCCGACCCCTGATCTAGAAAATAGAATTGTACGTTTCATTGCGATTATTGATAGAGGATATATATGGGTCATTCTTTTACAAACCGTACACCGACTAGATCTTGCATTTTCAGATTTGTCTGAATTTTTTTTTACAGATAGATATTATACATAATATCATTTGACACGTATTTCAATAAAAAAATAACAAGTTGGTATTGATATTTTGTCTTGAGACAAGTTACATGAACTTCCCGATATGCGTAAATAATCGACTTTATCAATAAAAAATAAATTAATTTATGAGTGATTAAAAGCATTCCGAGTGGATTTATTACACATAATTGAAAACGAACGAACATGATAACTCGGAGTACTTTCTAAAATCAAATTTTCATATATCAGTAAATTTTATAATTGAACTAGTTTCCGTAGGACATTAATGGTTTAGTATGTTCATTAAGTCTAAGTACTCTATTGTTATTCCAAGTAAATTGCCTAATTTTAATTTAAACAAACCTCAAAAAGAATAATCATTTCTCAAACTTTGATGAATTTATAAAATTAAAGTACTTGTCGTAAGACCGTAATATTTCAGTAAGTTCTATAAGACCATGATATATATCGCCCAGACGACCTTTACCAAAAACTAATCAGGTCGATTCCTAACCAATACCTTTCGAACGGTTTTTGAATTTTTAAAATCGATTCAGAATTTCGGGCTAAAATGTGGACGAAAAATTTTTCACTTTTCTGTGATTTACAAGGAAACGGCTTGGTCAATCGTCGAGCAAAATTGATAAACGCCAGTCCTCATCGAGATACATCGACTGGCTTTTAAATATTAATTAATTAATATTTAATTAATGTATAATTAATATTAATTAATAAATTAATTGATATCAATCATTTTTTAATTTGATCCAGCCGTTTTTGAGAAAACGTCGATTTACGGCAAAATATCTGTTCACATTTACATACTTTATCTGTTATCATTCACATACTTTTTCCAAATTTAAAATTAGCGAATCGGATTTTTCTTTTCCTTCGGGAAGTTAAAAAAAAATAATACTGATCTGATTAGCACAACTGGAGATATTTAATTTAGCGCAGAGGATGTTCATGGAAATTGGGCAAATCATCCATATTTCAATCGTAAATATTTAGGTAAAAGAATTTTTTCAGCAAAATTCTAAAATACGTATGCATAATAATGTTATAGATAAAATTTTAAGTTGGTTGTAAGAAATTAATTTTTAACAGATTTACAGTAAAATATTATTTCATTCAAGAACTGATACTGACATTGTACCACTTAAGTTATATTGATTAATTAAAACTCAAAATGTGTGTGCGTGTATTAATTAATTTAATTTTTGCTTTTGCTGGAAAATTTCAATTAATTGTTCATATTCATCTATATTAATGTTATAGAATTTAGTACAATAATTTCATACGGATTTGTTTCTAATAATATATAACTATAATTAATTTTTACACTTCACATACCTGTATGAATCAAGGTCGCTGGGGATTAACAAGTGTATATTACATTGACGAGTAACAAGACTACTACAAGGTTTTATAGATTAGTATCAGGAAAACATTAAAATCATTTTATAAGTTGTTTTTCTAATATATATATAATAGAAAATAATCGATTGCTGTTGATAAGGAGACGTGCCGATTAGTTTTTGGCATAAGCAAGTCTAGCCGTTTCGAAGATACGTCAAAAATTTATAGTTTCTCAAAAATTAAATTTTTTCAAAAATGTTAATCTTAAAAAAAAATTGGTACTGGAAGTTCCAGCAATTTGCCTTAACGCACGATGCCATGCGCCCCATTAGTTTTATTCTGCAGCTTTTAACTTCCAGTAGGATGAGTTATAGTAATGGGCCGAAATTCGAAAATAAAAATTTTTGCATTTCTCGACGTTTTGAACACTTCTGAACATTTTGGCATATCTCAGAAAAATTTATGTGTGTGTATGTGTTTTGTATGTCCGCAATTTTTTGTCCACGTTTTTAAGCGCACGGATCAACCGATTTGTGGCGGGATTAGCATATGAGTAGCGTTCCCGACTCACACGCCGGTGGTTCGGAGTTCGAATCCCCGACAAAATATAGAAAAACTGAAAGATAAAAATAGTTTGAAATAATGTAAAAAATAGTTTGAAATAATGTAAAAAATAGTTTGAAATAATATAAAAAATGGTTTGAGATAATGTAAAAATAGTTTGAAATAATGTTAAAAATAGTTTGAATTAGTATTAAAATAGTTCAATCGTGTATAAAGATTTGTGAATGAAAATTAAGTTGAATGGAATTTATGAAGGAAGCAAAGAAAGTACGAATAGAAGTAATGAAGACGTAAAAGATAGAGGCTAGGAGATTTGAATGGCTCAAAAAACATTCGATTTCTATAGATAGGGAGATGTGAAGATTAGATTTGGGCAATGGCAGGTCCAGCCGTTTCGCAGATACGAAGCAAAGAGCGCAGAAAATAGAAATCGAGTTTTTGAGAAAACGGACATCTGATTTGAATGATCCGACATTCAAAAAATTTGTTTTTTCGTGCATCGAAAATAATTCGGATTTTAATTTTGGCTAAAGTTCTAAAGCTCACTTTATACTTCAAATAAATAGTTTTAACTTTGCAATTCGGTTTATAAACATATATGTAACTCGTATAATTAACTTCCCGTAGAGTAGTTATAGGGCCGAAAATCGAAAATGATTTTTTTTGCCTTCTCGACGTTTTGAAGGTTTCTAAACATTGATGTGTGTGTTTGTGTTTTGTATGTCCGCATTTTTTCGTTCACGTCTTCGGGCGCACGAATCAACCAATTTGAATGGTTCAGAAAACATTCGATTTCTATTGATAGGGAGATGTGCTGATTAGTTTTTGGCAACGGCAGGTCCAGCCGTTATGGAGATAAAGAGCAAAGAGTGCAGAAAATAGAAATCGAGTTTTTGAGAGAACGGAGCATCCGATTTGAATGATCTAAAAAACATTCAATTTGTAATGATTGGGGGAAGAGGTGATTAGTTTTTGGCAATGGCAGGTCCAGCCATTTCAAAGATACAGAGCTAAATGTGCAAAAATGGCAGTTTTTGAAAGAACTAACCGTCCGATTTGAATGATTCAAAGAACTTTCTGCTTGTTTCAACAAAATAATTGATTTTGGAAAACAAATTTATGTTTAATTTTTTTTTCAATTTTTCTTTTGTATATTGAAAATAATTCAGATTTTAATTTTAATTCTGACTAAAGTTCTAATATACTTTAACACGTTGCCGCACATTTTTAACTTCCCGTAGGGTAAGTTATAGTAATCGTCCAAAAATCGAAATCAAAAATTTTTACATTTCTCGACGTTTTGAAGGTTTCTGAACATTTTGGCATACCTCAGAAAAAATGGATGTGTGTGTGTGTGTGTGTGTGTGTGTTTTGTATGTCCGCGTTTTTTCGTCCACGTTTTCGGGCGCACGGATCAACCGATTTGAATGGTTTAAAAAACATTCGATTCCTATTGATAGGGAGATGTGCTGATTAGTTTTTGGCAAAGGCAGGTCCAGCCGTTACGGAGATATGGAGCAAAGAGTGCAAAAAATAGAAAGCGAATTTTTGAGAGAACGGATCAACCGATTTGAATGGTTTAAAAAACATTCGATTCCTATTGATAGGGAGATGTGCTGATTAGTTTTTGGCAAAGGTAGGCCCAGAGGTTTCGGAGTTACAGAGCTAAATTTAAAAAAAATGGCTGTTTTTGAGAGAACTAAGCGTCCGATTTAAATGATTCAAAGAACTTTCTGCTTTTTTCAACAAAACAATTGATTTTGGAAAAAAAAAATTTTTGTTTCTAATTTTTTTTCAAAAAAATTTTTTTGTAATTTTGGACTAAAAATTCAAAAAATCACCCAAGCTAAGCACAGTCTAAGCGCCACTCTGGTAGAAATGTTTACGCAAGTGCGTTTAGACTGTTTGTGTACTGGAGCACTTTTCCAATTTTGTGAAAATTATTGAAAAATGTGAAAATGCCGCCAAACTGAGCACAGTATAAGTGTAAATGTCGCACAGAATTATTTGCAAATGCGTTTAGACTGTGACTATGCGGGAGCACTTTTTCAATTTTGTGTAAATTTGGCAACTATTTTTTTTTGGAATTTGATTCGAAATGAAATGACGATTGTTAATGTTCTGGAGATCATAAATTGATTTATTTATAATTAACTTTCCATAGGGTAAGTAATCGCAAAAAAATCGAAAATTTTTATTTTTATATATCTTCACGTTTCAGAGGTTTCTGAATATGTTGGCATACCTTGGAGAAAATTGATGTATGTGTGTGTGTATGTGTGTGTGTGTGCGTGCATGTGTGTGTGTTCGGATACAAATTTTCGTCGACGATTTCGGGAACACGGATAAAGCAATTTGAATAATTCAAAAAACATTCTAGCCGTTCCGAAGATATGGGGCAAAAAGGGCCAAAAACGGTAACTTAGTTTTTAAGAGAACGGAGCGTTCGATTTGTATAGTTCAAAAAACATTTTACTTGTATTAACAAGATGAAGATTTGATCAAATTTTCATGAAGATAGGACTAGCGGTTTCGGAGATCTAGTAAAAAAAACTAAAAAAAAATAACATTTGGCGGTCAACAATAATCATTAGACATTAGACATATGCATATCAAATTATCAGATATTTTATTGAGATTTTTACAATAAGTATAAGTTTTGTTTACATTCCTATGGGTTCCGTACCATTGTTTTTCTGTTAGACAGCGACGCGGCGCTTACGCGCTTTATATTTTGTCTCTATGCAGTTAAAGCAGTACGATTGCTTTGAAAAAAAGTTCAGATCTTCCAAAATATATCAAAATGAAGATAACATTTTTCCAAAAAAAAATTTTTATAAAAAAAATTGTTTAAATTTTTTTTTTTAAAAAAAATTTTATTTTCAAAAAAAGTAATTTTTTGTCCAATTTAAAATTTCTTAAAAATCTCATTTTTTCGAAGTAAAATTTTTTCAAAAATGTTAATCGTTTTTAAAAAAATAATAATTTTTGGTACGGGAAGTTCCAGCAATTTGCCTCAAGGCACGATGCCTTAATTGCCTTAAGACAGAATTCCACTTACAGCTAGTTAATTTGATGATCGTGCTTAGAATCACACTTTTTAACTTCCCGTAGGGTGAGATATTGTAATCGTCCAAAAATCGAAATTGAAAATTTTTGCATTTCTGAACGTTTTGAAGGTTTCTGAACATTTTAGTATATTTCAGAAAAAATGGATGTGTGTGTTTGTGTGTATGTGTACGTATGTATGGATACAATTTTTCGGTCACGTTTTCGGGCGCACGTATATCAACCGATTTGAAAGGTTCAAAAAACATTCGATTCCTATTGATAGGGAGATGTGCTGATAAGTTTCTGGCAAAGGCAGGTCTAGCAATTACGGAGATAAATATACAAAAAATGGCAGTTTTTGAGTAAAATAAGCATCCGAATTGAATGATTGCTTTCGGAAAAAAAACAATTGCTTTTGGAAAAAAAAATTGATTACAATTTTTTTTTTGTATATCGAAAATAATTCAGATTTTAATTTTAATTCTGGCTAAAGTTTTAAAGCTCACTTATATACTTTAAATGAATTGACTATGTGATTCAGTTCATATAATTCTTATAAGTATTGGACAATGTTGCAATATTTATAATAATCTGTAACAAAAGCTAAATAATATAACATCTAGTATTATAAATGAATAATAATATAAATATATATTCATTTTATTATTCGTATAAATGATTGACAATGGTCTTCATTTTAAATCCAATTGATTAAGTTTCATTTAATTACTTTTCTGTAATAAGTATATAAATGTCGTCGTCCAATTCATAAGCTCTTATATTTTATCATTCAAATACGAATAATGTAAGTTATAATATTTATAATAACCTATTTGAAAACATTTAATATTCCTCGAATACTTAGTTACGGTACGGGAAGTTGCAGCATATTGCCTTAAGGCACGATGTCATACACTACTAGTTTTACTAGAGAATGATAGAAGAATATAAATTGACTAAAATTAAATATTTTCAATTACACATTAGAACTATTTTTTGCATTAGTCACGAAATAGTTTCGCAGCCCATGCTATTAAAATAGTTCTTTTCAAAAATACCGAAGAAAATTTCATTTCCTTCGGAATATAAAAAAGAATTGAAAAATATTATATGCAGTAATCATAAATTAGCACAAATTCAAAAGTTGGTGCGTTTAGATGCAATGTACATATATGCAATAATTAAAAAAATAAATTGTGGTCCACATTAGTGAAAGTCGTAAGTGGCAGATCTGCATTCAATCTGTCAGCGGAATTATGTCATTCTTTAAATTATGCGAATCTTTCACTAATAAGAATTTTACAGAAATGTGATTATAAAGAGTAAGATGACTGCTCTTTTATAATCCGCGTCAATCAATTGACGGTCGGGAAATCATATTACACATTTAAATGTCTGATTCTAATTTTCAAGAAGAAGTCAAAATATACTAAATATGCTGTCAACATGATCAATGTTAACGCTTAACCAAAAATTTCACAGATATGTAATAAGACCATTTATACAGGAAAGTTATAATAGAGCCTAATCCTGTCCGAAAATATCTGATTGGCTAATGAATGTTATGTACAGTAGCTTGTACCCAAAAATATACCAGTCAGAAAAATAATATTAATATTAAATTATTATCATCTTAAACTTTGATTAGGTAAGATCAGTATTAACTCAACATTCAAACAAGTAACACCATTATAGCAGTTGAACAAGTAATATATCAATCATCGATCAATCTTAATATAGTATCATTTTATCTTAACTAGTGGGGCGCATGGCATTGTGCCTTAAGGCAAATTGCTGGAACTTCCCGTACAAAAGTTTTTTTTTTTAAAAATTGTGGCGATATCAAGCAGGCTGGTTTTTATTTGTAAAAAACAATGGGACATGTCATGTATATTTTTGATATCGAAATATTTTTACAGTTAATAAATTTATATTTTTTTATTATGTTGGGAGTTTCTAATTTAATATATTGTCATAATCATTACAACTCCCACATTGGTGACTCACGACGATGGAGATGAAGATAAAGGAGTTTTATTTTTCGAAGATTTAAGAAAAAATGATTTTGACGCAGCACCATAATCACTGGTCTTCAGAGACGACCTATAAGGTACGTCCAGTCCAATCCATCATAGTTAACGCACTTACTATCTGGATCAGACTTCCGAGGTTACTTATTTGGTATACCCAGACCTCAGTTTTTTTTTTTTTGCTGACAGAAAAAATAATTTGGAGCCTGAACTTTTCATTGGAATGCAATTTAACCTCTCTTTCTCTGTTAACTCAACAAATCGTCTTATAATGCTACCTCCCATTATCGGTGACAACGACGAGTCAAAACAAAATTTGATATAATTTATTGGATTTCACAATTCTGGACTCTTATGTCAAAGAAACCAATGATCCTGATTTGGATAAAGAGCCAACTTCTTTCTCTGATCGGAACTCATCAGATACGAATGCAACGCTTGCAGAAATGGAAACTGTACCCATAAATTATGCATTCTAAACATTAAGTTATTCTGATATAACTAATACCCATTAGATCGAGAACATTATGCAGAATATGGAGTTGATGGCAGGTCAAATCACCACATACGGTGGATCTGCTGACGAAACATGGAAATTTGTAATTAACCAGTATTACAACACTGGTCTGCTATAATCTGCTTTCCCACCACATTTTTATAACGTGTTTCCCTGTGTTTTTTTTTTAAACTGTGAGATCAACACTGGGCAGGGAGTGTGTGGCGATATCAAGCAGGCTGGTTTTTATTTGTAAAAAACAATGGGACATGTCATGTATATTTTTGATATCGAAATATTTTTACAGTTAATAAATTTATATTTTTTTATTATGTTGGGAGTTTCTAATTTAATATAATGTCATAATCATTACAACTCCCACAAAATGATTAACATTTTTGAAAAAAATTTACTCTGAAAAAAATAGATGTTTGAGAAACTATAAGATTTTGACAAAAATTTACTTTTTTTTGAAAAAAAGACTTTTTGAAGAAAAATTTATTTTGAAATATTTTGGAAATTCTGAACTTTTTTTTAAAGCAATCGTACTGCATAGAGATGAAATATCGAAGCGCGTAAGCGCCGCGTCGCCGTCTAGTGGATAAACATCGGTACGAAACCCATAGGAATGTAAATAAAATTTATACTTATTGTTAAAATCTCTATAAAATATCTGTGCATATGTCTAATGATCATTTTTGACCGCCAAATGGCATTATTTTTTACTTTTTTTACTAGATCTCCGAAACTGCTAAACTTGCCTTCATGAAAATTTGATCAGTTCTTCATCTTGTAATACAAGAATTATTCAAATCGGACTCTCCGTTCTCTTAAAAACTGAGTTACCCTTTTTGACACTTTTTAACCCATATCTTCGGACCTGTTTCGAACGGCTAGACCTGTTTTCGCCAAAAACTAATCAGCACGTCTTCTAATCAATACGTATCGAATGTTTTTTGAATTATTCAAATCGCTCCATCCGTGTTCCCGAAATCGTCGACGAAAATTTGTATCTGCACACACACATACACGCACATACACACCATACCATTTTTTCTAAGGTATACCAAAATGTTCAGAAGGTTTTGAAACCTAAAGATATATAAAAATTTTCATTTTCGATTTTTTTGCGATTACTATAACTTGCCCTATGCGAAGTTAATTATTAAAACTTTGTAAATTATTATCATCTTAAACTTTGATTAGGTAAGATCAGTATTAACTCGTAACATCATTATAACAGTTGAACAAGTAACATATCAATCATCTATCAATCTTAATATAGTACCATTTTATATTAATAAACAACATTTTAAATTATAACTACCACCTTTTAATGATGAAGCAAATAGAGCTAATATTTATATGTGGTTTTTCGGTGCACAATTCGCGAAAGTGTAGTTTTCCAATAGCATCTCGGTGGATCACGAGCTCTTCATATAGTTAATCTTAAGAACTATAATCGGTTCATAACAATCAGGTTTAAGTAAATTTGGGGGAAACGTATTATATTTTATCAATAAACCGCAATTAATATTTTTGTATAATTGTTTGATGAAAATGAAGTGAAATCATAAGAGGATGTCGGACCGCAACTTAATTTAATGTTTAAAACTTGCATGTGAAATGGCTCATTCTAATATCGTATTTGAAGATAACAAAAAAGTGGGACTGAAAGATGGCACGTTGTTTGACTATATATATGTTGAAAACTTCATACAAAAATAACATTAACCAGGAAAATCTAAACTTTGCAGACTATCATGCGTAAAATCCTTCAATCATTATAATGTAAATATATATTTTTTATTTATTTGTAGAATGCCAGACAGCGATACCTTGCATTTTGAAACTGTTTCAACTTGATTATATTTTTTTACAAAAATATTGCCCTGTTATTGCTTTGTGTAATTCTCTTTATATAGTGGTATCGACATTATTTCTAATACTATCACAAGAAATCCATTACAAAGTTGAAATCGTTCAATAACCCCATGTCAAACGGATTTTGTTTTGTTTATTTTTGTATTTTCAACTTTTAACTTGTTTATAAATTTTTACAAAAATATTTCTCGTGTGTGTTATAATGACTATTTACTTCCTTCCTGGAAACTTCTTCCGCACTTGTAACCATTGTTATACGAAGAAAATTTTCAGTCCATTCATTCGTTATCGTTGTTTATCATTAATTGTTTTTATTATTCATGTTTTTTCAATTTCAATTCGCTTGATAAGTCGTCTTTCACCATGGTCTATCGATTCCCTTTTGTTAATTTTAACGGTATTTTGCAAGTCGCTTGCGAATCATTTGCGACACACTCAAATTATTACATCCTATCTTGAAACACAAATATTTTGTAACGAATTACGAAACGCAAAAATATGTAAATGTATATATTGCAATATTATATATATATATTTATATATATATATATATATATCTGTGTGCGTGTGTTTATCTTTATTGGTTGGCAAGCTGATCCCTGAATGGGATTCAAATTGCAGTCAAATTGCCATCGCAAGAAAATATATAAAAACAAAAACTGTGTATGGTGTTATTTATATGTCATTTCATATGATATATCATTTCACAAATAAAAGTGAAATGATATGACATAAAATGTAATATAATAATATTAATTAATTAATCACATTACAAAGAAATTTTTGGATAAGATCCAGTTTCATTTCCCATTGATTCATATTCAATGGATTTTTTTTATATATTATTTGTAGAAGGGGAGCAAGAAGCTTAAGCTTGAGAATTCTCAACTGAATCAAGTATACTCCAATGGTGTATTCTGTATTGCATCGTACCTTAAGGAAAATTGTTGGAACTTTCCGTACCTTAATGATATATTCGAGTATACTCGTAAATAGATTATTACAAATTCTGTAACTTTCATTATTCTTATTTTATAGACAAAAAATAAGAGCTTATGAAGTGATGTCTAGAACTTTAGCTAGAGTTAGAATTAGAATCCGAATTATTTTTGATATTCAAAAAAAAAAAACTTTTTAGAAATTAAAACAAAGAAAAATGAAATAAAAAACACCAAAAGCAATCGTTTTGTCAACAGAAGCAGAAAGTTTTTTTAATCATTGAAATCGGACGCTTATAGTTCTCCCAAAAACTGCCACTTTTGCATATTTAGCTTCGTATTTCCGAAACGGCTGAACTTGCCTTTGCCAAAAACTAATCAGCACATCTCCCTATCAATGGGAATCGAATATTTTTTGAGCCATTCAAATCGGTTGATCCGTGCGCCCTAAAACATGGACAAAAATTGCGGACACATAAAACACACACACATCCATTTATTCTGATGTATGTCAAAATGCTTAGAAACCTCTCAAACCTGAAGATATGCACAAATTTTCATTTTCGATTTTCGGCCAATTATTATAACTTATCTTACTGGAAGTTAAAGAAAAAAAACAGGAATTAACTTTATGAATTGAATCATCCAAAGTACTAAAAATGTATTTGAAGTAAAATAATTGTGTGTGATTCATATTTTATCTTAGCGATATCTAAAAGTAACTGCTATTTTTTTGTTTCGTGTTTTGGGTTGTTTTTAACTAATAATTAGAAGAAACCTTTTGTTTATAATTTTCTGGAAAATAATTAAAACCAAATAAACTTTGTTTGGAATGGAACTAGGATTTCCTGAGAAAATGTGGAATAAATTATGCTAATTATAAAGAAACTGCCGGCTCGAACGACTTTCACATAATACCGGTGAATGTTAACAATCATTGAAACCTATTAGAAATGGTTTTTGGATTTTTGATAATTCTTAATGAAGTTCCGATTTTTACCATTATTATCTAGCACGACTTTTAACTAACATGTTAAGTACGGTATTTGAATTTTCAAAATACATACCGATTTTTTGGAATTGTACCCAAGAAAATTATCACACAAAATTAATGCAAGTCTTGATTTTATGAAATCACTCTCATTTTGGAGAGAGCGTTTTTTTTTTCAAATATTATATCAAACGATTTAGAAAGATTTATAATTTTACCAAAAAATCCGATAAGATAATATTTGACAATGTCTACGACGGTAATATAGGAAAATAAGCAAGTTATTTAATTTGTAGTCATTTTACAATTATATTTCTTTGTCAGTATTGCAATTACTAATTAGTGTCAGCAGCTTATCTATAAGCTTAGTTTTAAGTTTTTAAATTAAAGATATATTTGTAAGTTTGTAATATACTAACTAATAATATTATAATGATAATACAATAAATAACGCATTTAAACTATTTTTAACCTCTTAACTTACGATTTAGATTCGAAAATGTTGGGCCAAATTTGTACAAGCTGGCGCAGCGTTCGTGACTATTTTCTCACAAGGTGTGCAGTTAATCACAAAAATGAAAATAATTTTGTATTTTTGAGTTTTGTATAAATAAATATTTTGTAATATTTGCGATCACCGTACCGTAAAATTTATAGCAAAATATGAAAAGAATCATATCCGACAATTTATGGTCGACAGATTATTGCAAATCTTTCGCTCTCGCCCAGAGCCGCTGGCCATTATCAAACAGCTTCTATCTGATTAAAAGGTTTAATTTTTCTATTTCTGGAGTTGATTCAGATTACATAGTCTTGTAAATCAATGTCTAGAAGTCGTTTTAAGTTGATTTCTCTCAGACCATGCTGAAACTTTTCTCTTTTTCTCTCACTATGTCTAGCGCGATTATTATTATTAAAATTATATACAATTTTATTTCCTACTACCATTTTGCATCATATCCAGCTTGACTTACAATTAATAACACAGCGCGACAAAAATGTCACTTTTATTTTTTCCCTCGAAACTTTTTTTAAATCTACTTAGAATTGCACGCCGATATCAAATATGCCTTTCATTTTATCGTAACAGCTCTAGCTTAAGACCTTGTAGTTTTTATTACATCTCAGGTTAATATGTTTTTGACAAATACCGGAAACCTATGTCTAACTGCGTATAGACATCCTATTGCAATCAACTTTGAAACTGATTTGTGCCATCAAGATTAAACATAGATTTGTTGTACTATATGAAATGCGTAGTATGTTTACGTTATTATTCAGAAGGAAAAAGAAACGATATAATTTCAATACCCCCGTCATTTAGGAAAAACCTCAGAATCACCACGATTATTTCTTCTGTGTAGTGAATAGCAATTGATTAAATTCAGGCAATAGAAGCAAATGGTCATAAACCACAACCCCAGTGGTATTGATGTCTACTTATGATCAGCTACACGAACTCTATACATGCTAATGATGAACAACCTAGAACATCAACATCTTCTGCCTACCGTGTAATGGATGTAGAAACCAACGTGAAAAAAGAAGACACGAAGAATTAAAAACTGATATATTTGATGTAATTGATTTGAATTATTTACCCGCACTCCCATTCAGAACGGTTCGAAAAAAAACTTGGAGATATATTAGGTGTACAACTTTGCTTCCGCCGTTTTTTTTTCCAAAATTAAAAGCTTTATTGCAAAAAAGTGCTTACGGATGTATTATTCAAAGTATTGTCCGTCGCAAGCGACAACTTTCTCCCATCTTTCCGGCAATTTTTGGATCCCGGCTCGAAAAAAGGAGTCCTCTTTTGACGCTATCCATGAAGCAATCTATTTTTCCAATTGTTCGAAAGATTGAAGATGTTGATCTGCCAGGCCGTGTGCCATCGAACGGAATAGGTGGAAGTCAGAAGGGGCGACATCTGGGGAATACAGCGGATGGGGCAAGACTTCCCATTTCAGCGTATCCAGGTACTTTTTGACCACTTTTGCAACGTGAGGTCGAGCACGACGTGCTGGAGGATGACTTTGTCATGCCGCTCTTGATATTGTGGCCGCTTTTCTTTTAGCTCGCGAATAAGGCGCATCAGTTGCGTTCGGTAGCGATCTCCTGTGATGGTTTCACCCGGTTTTAAGAGCTTGTTGTTCATCTTTGAAGGTTTTTTTCTCTTCCACCACCATGTTTGTCTTCGGCATCAAAATCACCATTTTTAAAACATTGAAACCACTCCCGATACGTTCTTTCACTCAGAGCAGCATCACTGTAAGTTTCTGAGAGCATTCGATGCGCTTCAGCTGCATTTTTTTCAAATTGTAACAGAAAAGTAAAACTTCCCGCAAATGGCGAGAATTGGGCACATAAACGGACATTTTCGAGCGTGAATAATACGAAAACAAGAACAACTATCACTGAAACGGAGATGACAATCCGTTAGGCACTGTCCACACTCACTTTAAAGGCATTATCATCTATGTAGTTCAACCAGCCTCAGCCGGTACAGCCACATATCGAAAACGGCGGAAGCAAAGTTGTACACCTAATATTAGCGAAGAGCGGGGCGAGAGTATCCACCAAGACATCAGGACTTTGAAGGAGCTGTTAGTAAATTTCTAAATTATTTAAAAACCATAATAACATCTCCTTTTTATTGGAACCATGAACTCTATTACCATAAAAAGTTTGACTAAAACAGCCACAGCATGAATCCCAACTTATGTCTAAGTACATAGTAGAAAAATCTTACACTTATGTACTAAATTCAAAGAAACGGCTCGGCCAATTGAATCGCAAAACTAATTAACGCGAGTACTTATAGAGTTTTATCAGATCGCTTTTTGAAAATCTCAAATTTTTCAAATCGGTGCAGTCGTTTTTGAGAAAGCGTGAATGGACAAATTTTAGCTTATATACACATATACATCAAGAATGCAATACCGTTAAAAATTTGATATTAGTATTTCAGCATTTTTGCTTTTCAAATCGGTAATCTAGAAGATTGAATACTGGTATTTATATTACTTTTTGAAATTCTGCTTATATGTGCGAACTATTAATGCCACTGCAAAGGCACTTTGGAATATTTTTTTTGTGTGTAGTGTGTATTTTTTATATGTAGTATGTATGTTTGTGTGTGTGGATATAAATTTTTCAACGATTCAAGAAAGATTTGATTCGTATTGATAGGAAGACGCACTGATTAGTTTTTGGCAAAGGCGGATCCAGCGGCTTCAAAGATTCGAGGCAAAATAAACTAAAAATGACAATTCAATTTGTGAGAGAACGGAGCGTCTAATTTGAATGTTACAAAAAATTGACGGATTGAAAAATGGACTAAATTTTCGGAAAGGCATCAGTTCCAGCGGTTTCGAAAATGCAATACGGCGGTGAAAATGGTCATTGAGCATATAGGGGAAAGTCCCCGAGTGCCGGACATCTAAGGTTATTTATGAATAAATCAAAACATATTTGACAAAATGTTTATTAAATTATGACTTATGTGAAATAACAAAGCTAGAAATCAAACTAAATTAACAAAAACGCAAACTTTGTTAAAAAATAATTAATACTATCAATCAAACTTTGGTAACAAAAAATATGATTTTAAAAAGTGGCACCTAGTACCGGACATTTCAAAATAACCTGCATTGAGCACATGTGTAGCCATCTCCACACTTTGGAATGTGTGCACATGTGTGTTCGACGAATATTTTTAGATATTGCAAAAAAAAAACACTATTTATCCACCCTTTTGGCTGGGTCACACCGATGCTCTCAGCTGGAGCATTCATCATAAGATTTTCATTCTTTGACTAGGAAATACGAAAACTGGGAGTATGTAGTGACCGTTAGCACTCATACAGAACAAAATTAAATAATTAGAATAAATTACGTCAATTCTCACAAGAAATATCAATATGTTTACTGTTCGGCGCTAAGGGACTACTTAGTGTCCGGTGCTAAGGGACAGACATGTTCGTTCATTTGGTGGTACCTACTAAAATTGTTCAAAATATCTAATAATATTCTACCACTTTACGGATAACAATCAAGTACTACTGTTATCTTTGAATGCCACTCAAATGTAAATGCATAAATATACTAGAATTACTTCAATTGCTATTTAGATGACGCCGTGATTTTGCGCCTAAAACAGCAAACGGTTGCTCCCGCCGTGGCCGTGTGGGTCACAGGGAAGGCTTGGCGCGTGATCTTGTACCTGTGTGCCCGTAAATATACCTACGCCTCTTTCATTCGTATTTTGAAATGAAAAGATTTATACGGGACTTCTTCCTACATATCATAGTGTTAGATAGTTTACAGAGGATTTAATAATGAGTACAAATTTTGTTTTCATTTTTTGGGTTCCGTACCAAGATTTTCAAATTTTAAATTTCACTTATATAGTTCAAACAAATGTCATGTACGTTTTCGACAGCACAACAGATTTGAATGGTTCAAAAAAGATTCGTAGCAAGACTTACTGGTTATATAGTATTTAAAAATATTTGAAACAATTGTTATTGTATTTAATTTTTTTATTGATCATTGATTTTTATTTTTCGAATGTTTGATTGCGGTACGGGAAGTTTCAACAGTTTGCCTTAAAGCACAATGTACATGCACATGCATCACTTGGTAAATTATATTCAGTACACTAACTTAAATGGTGCTGTTTCATAGATATATATATATTTAAATTTTGTATAAATAGTCAATAAGTAAATTATGCTCAAAATAATAATTTTACACAGAAAAGAGACATGGAATCCATAAAGAATGGGTAGAACCTGATAAACGATGCATACTAACGCCTTCATATGCAATGGTACTCGAACTTAATAAAGATGAAACATATGCAAATGTGCTATGTGATACCATGCAAAGGAAAGTGGCAAATAATATGATAATTAGTGAGTACGTTGAACCGAACCCGAAATTGATGCTATAGGTGTAGAGGTAAAAGATAATTGATATAGAGCTAAAAGATAAAGTGACGACAAATAAATATGATTTCGGTGCACTTGCATGTATCTTTGAACACAATTCAAGAAAAAGCAATAAAACCTTAGGATTTATAGGATCAGGAGTGTATAGCTGTATTAAAAATTGGTAATGTTCGAGTGAATATTGCACATCATTTGGATTTCCGGTGCATTTTTATTTTATGCATTTCATTTTGATTATGCCAAAGTTCGACGAATTTTCACTTACCCAGCTAGTTTAAAAAAAATATATATAGTTTTTTTTTTTAATTCTAGCTTGGAAGCATCAACTCAATTAAAACTATATACAATTTAAATGTAACTTTATTGAAATAATAACGATTTCAGATATGTTCCGATTCATGATAAATTGCTATTCGCAAGCATTTTTATTTAGATCTCACTGTTGTGTTTCAAAAACTCGAAATTATAGAATACATATTATATTGTGATTTCAGTATTTTTTTAAATTTATATTTCGAATCTAATAGAGCATTATAAAAGGAAAAATGCTTGATTTTTATGCCTATATTGTTTGTGAGTAATTTATTCCGACACATATGAATTCGTGTTTTAATTTTAACAATTAATATCTGCAGTTTTTTTTAACTTTCTTAAGCATAATTACCGTAACCTAATTTCCTCGCACTATTTATTTAATCTCAGATATGGTATATAGTTACACTATATCTAGTAACTACTCACTATGATTATTGGACCAAATCGTATATATATATATATATATATATATATATATATATATATATCTCAACGTCGAACAATATATATATATATATATATATATATATATATATATATATCAATATAACTATAATATAATCAATAACAATATATATATATATATATATATATATATAACTATCAAGATATATATATATATATATATATATATATTTTGTATGATTCTGAATTTGATGTTGACATATGTATTAACAAAGTCTAATAATCGGGCATAACATCAATAAAAAACATGAATTTCTTTCAAAAATTTATTTTAAATCCATACGTTTCGGCTATAATATGAAGGCTAGGATTATAGCCGAAACGTATGGATTTAAAATAAATTTTTGAAAGAAATTCATGTTTTTTATTGATGTTATGCCCGATTATTAGACTTTGTTAATATATATATATATATATATATATATATATGCGTATATTATTAATGGTACATATGTACTAAATAACTTCCCGTAGGGTAAGTTAGAGTAATGGGCCGAAAATCGAAAATGAATTTATTTGCATATCTTCACGTTTTGAAGGTTTCTGAACATTTTGGCATACCTCAGAAAAAATGGATGTGTGTGTGTTTATTAAATTGACCATTCGGTTTGAATGGCCAAAAAATGTGTTTGTTGAGATAGGTTCAAAGTGTTTAAGAAGTTCGTGATCTATCTGGATGCTGCCGAACTCTATTGAACACTTGCACTTTGCCGAAGGACCAGATATATTTAGTTGTTGGCTATATCAGACCGTTTGAATAAAAATAAAAGATGTTGAATAACTGTTTGATTATTGTGTATTTAAAATATTAAGATTTATAGATGATTAGATAGAGGTTTGAATTAGATGTTTTGGATTTGAGTGTTAATTTACGACTCATCTTAGCTATATGAAATTTAAGTTGATACTTAATTATGTAGATTTTATAATTTTATATATTTTTCTGATTGGCCCATTTTGTGGAGTTAAGGACACCCCATTACAATTTTGGAACCAATCAGTGGTTATTACATTTATCAACCGATCAGGTATTGGTTGATAAATTGCATGATACAAAGAATTTAAACTGGACACAGGTAGTGCGAATTTCTTGGAATTATAAGGATGATCTAGTTAGGGACAGGTGATAAAAATTCTAGGAAAAATGGATTACTGATTTTGCGACAGGACGCGTAACAATGAAAGGGATGGATGAGGGTTTATTGTCGCTATCCTGCATGGAGATAATAAAATATAATTATTAGACCAGGGTTGGGGAATGAGGCGTTAACATGCCCCCGGACTTAAAAAATTATGAGGAATTAATTATGAATATTTTTTAACGTTGCTTAATCCTAGTTTTATGCCATTGCTTATAATAATGTTAATGTATTGAAAGTTTATAGATAGCACATGACATATGATGATAATATTGATAATAGATTGATTAATGATAATGATAATGATTATGAATATAATGTTAGATTATTCACGGACACTTTACTAGAGTCTTTAAAATTGTCCAAATGTTCAAAATGATTGTATTGACACTTCACTAGAGTCGTTAAAATGTCTAAATGTTTCGCATGATTATTGATAATTGACACTTCACCACACTATAATTATTTAATGTTTCAGATAGTTTTTGATTATTCGGTAATACACAAATTGTTTTTTATGTTTAATATTGATCATTTTCACTGTTTCACAATGTAATCACACAAAAGTTAGTTATTAGATTTTACAATGTCTTTGTTTAATTTTGCTTTTACCACTCGAATGATGATGCCGTCCTTAGGGTGCAGATTTGTGATAATGCCTAATCGCGGTCGTAGTGGTTTTAGAATTTAATCGAGGAGTAGTACCATACTACCGAATTTAGCTTACAATAAGTTTTGATGCGTTTTTGTGCGTTTTCTTGCACAACCGCTTCTGATGATGTTGCCTTGTTCTCTGATGAAGTTGATAGCATATTGTCAGAGATTTCAAGCACGCAAGGATTTAGGATTGATGTTGGTTTGTCAATTAGGAGATGATAGAGGTTTGAAGGATTGTAATTATTTGGATTGAAACCTTGTAAAGATAATAGTCTAAGATTTAATATTGTTTCAATCTGTGTTAATGATTCGCGAGATTTGCTAGAGTTTGCGGTAAATTGTTTTAAAGCTGATATAAAAGATTCCGCGATCAAATCGTATATTACTTCGATGTCGATAGCTTTGGTGACAAAACACACAAACCAATATGTATATGCTTTATACTTTTTATGGACAAAGTTATGGCGATCTCTTAATATCATAAGATTGAATATTTGCACTGTTGCAGCTAAGATTGATTTTTTGTTAATTTTTTGATTTATAGTGATATTTTCAGAATTAAATTCAAACCCTGTCTTGGCTAAAGTTGTAATTGTTTTAACGCAGATATTAAGCCAAGTATTCTGATTGTTTAAAAGATTTTGATAGTTAGCATTAGAATAATTTACGTTGTATTTTGCTTGATTGTGTTTAGTAGTTAGATTTTGTTCATTTAAAATAAGTTTTTCTGTTGCATTGACTTTAGTTGATGAGTCAACGTCACAAAAGATGTTTTTAATAATATCGCTTTTTGGATATTGAGTAAGATTCTTATTTGTTACTTGTTTTATTTGATTATTGAATTCTGATAATGGTGCTGAGGTAGTGTCTTTCATTACCGCAATTGATTTAATGTTGTTTTTAGGTTCAAGATGTTCAGCGTTATAATTAGCTTGATTTAAGTTAATTGTTAGATTTTGTTTATTTAAAACTAGTTCTTCTGTCGTATTAGCTTTAGTTGATAAGTTATGATTACAGAAGACGTTTTTAATAACATTGCTTTTTTGATATTGAGTAATATTCTCATTTGTTAATTGATTTATTATTTGATTATTAGAATCTAATAATAGTACCGACGTAGTTCCTCTTTTTGCCGTATCTGATTTAATGACGTTTATAGTTTCAGGATGCACAACGTTTTTAGATTTATTATTATTAGATTCATTGAGAGTTATTGATTCAGATGGAATCGAAATATAGTTGTTTAAAGTTTTTGTGTAATTGTTTACTATAATGGTTTTACTTTCGTACCGCGATTTTAGCAATTCCCAAACATTTATGTAGTTGTCCGCGGTAGCAGGTAAAGAATCGATTATGTTACCTGCTTCGCCTTTCAAGCAAGATTTTAGGTAAGAATATTTTTGAGAATTGCTAATATTTGGGTCAATATGAATTGTATAGAATGAATTATAGAACTGTAACCAGTTAATATCTGTACCGTCGAAATGAGGTAAATTAATTACAGCAAATTTATTATTGTTTGTTTGATATGATTTGTCACCAAGGCTACTATTTGAGCTAGGATCTGTTTTAAATGTTTTAATAATTGTTATTAAAATTACACAGCATTTAGTATAAGTATCATTGAAATCGTAAAATTCTGTATCTATCAAAAAGTCAATGTACTCTTCGTCATCAAAATGATTTGCAATTTGAATTAATATTTCTTGAAAGGTATCCAAAGAAGGTTTTAGTATTTCTAATATTTGTTTAAGCTCTGATATATCTAACTTGCTACTCTCATTTTCTCTTATTCTTTTACAAAAGCTATGGATTTGCGTCAAACGAAATTTCATAAACTCTTTTTTGATATTTAAATTTTCTAAAGAATCCATATTAACACAGATCTACCACGCAAAATTCAAATAACGATAGGTAAAGATAATGAATAGGAAGGATTAAGAAAAAGGAGTGCTTAAATTAGACTGACCTTTGTGTTGTCGCGTCATGTGTCAGCAATTGTTCCTCATGAGCTGATTTGGATTCAGCTGTTGTTTCCTTAATAATGTGCTGCAGCTTTATTGTGCTATAATTAAGTTGCTTCTTGTTGTTTCACGATAATACACAATGCACTTACACTGAGATTTATTGTTAATGTTGATGTTAGTTTGATTTAATTGTTTGAATTGTTGTTGATATAATCGTTGTTTAAATTTGATTTTAGATTAACGTTCATGCGATGCAATGTATTATGTTAAAAGATGATTTAACTAATTACACTGTGCACTATAAGTTTTAGATTTTAGATTTTAGATTAATGTTCATGCGTTGCAATGTATTATGTTAAAAGATTATTTAACTAATTACACTGTGCACTATGAGTTTTAGATTTTAGATTTTAGATAAAGGTTTTTAACTTGATATGCGATGCAATGTATTACACTAGAAGATGAAGATTTAAATAATACACTGTGCACTAAGTTTTAGATTTTAGATTTTAGATAAAGGTTTTTAACTTAATATGCGATGCAATGTATTACACTAGAAGATGAAGATTTAAATAATACACTGTGCACTAAGTTTTAGATTTTAGATTTTAGATAAAGGTTTTTAACTTAATATGCGATGCAGTGTATCACGCTAGAAGATGAAGATTTAAATAATACACTGTGCACTAAGTTTTAGGTTTAGATTGTTTCTTTCACTTTCACTGGTTAATCCGGTTCGATGGGGACCAAAAAATGTTTCACTTTCACTGGTTGATCCGGTTCGAATAGGACCAAAAAATGTTTATTAAAATGACCATTCGGTTTGAATGGCCAAAAAATGTGTTTGTTGAGATAGGTTCAAAGTGTTTAAGAAGTTCGTGATCTATCTGGATGCTGCCGAACTCTATTGAACACTTGCACTTTGCCGAAGGACCAGATATATTTAGTTGTTGGCTATATCAGACCGTTTGAATAAAAATAAAAGATGTTGAATAACTGTTTGATTATTGTGTATTTAAAATATTAAGATTTATAGATGATTAGATAGAGGTTTGAATTAGATGTTTTGGATTTGAGTGTTAATTTACGACTCATCTTAGCTATATGAAATTTAAGTTGATACTTAATTATGTAGATTTTATAATTTTATATATTTTTCTGATTGGCCCATTTTGTGGAGTTAAGGACACCCCATTACAATTTTGGAACCAATCAGTGGTTATTACATTTATCAACCGATCAGGTATTGGTTGATAAATTGCATGATACAAAGAATTTAAACTGGACACAGGTAGTGCGAATTTCTTGGAATTATAAGGATGATCTAGTTAGGGACAGGTGATAAAAATTCTAGGAAAAATGGATTACTGATTTTGCGACAGGACGCGTAACAATGAAAGGGATGGATGAGGGTTTATTGTCGCTATCCTGCATGGAGATAATAAAATATAATTATTAGACCAGGGTTGGGGAATGAGGCGTTAACAGTGTGTGTGTGTTTTGTGTGTCCGCATTTTTTCGTTCACGTTTTCGGGCGCACGAATCAACCGATTTGAATGGTTCAAAAAACATTCGATTCCTATTGAGAGGGAGATGTGCTGATACACATATGATTAATTTTTATCCAAAAAACATTTTGCTTGTTTTTGGAAAAAAAAATTTTCTTGTTATTTCAATTTTTTTTCCAAAATTTTTATTATATCGAAAATAATTCAGTTCATAATCTTAATTTTGGCTAAAGTTCTGAAGCTCACTTAAATACTTTTATTAAATAATTTTAGCTTTGTAATTCAGTTTATATTCTTATCAATATTAGAAAATGTTACGGTATTTATAATAATCTATTTGAAAACATTTAATATTTTTCGATCATTTTGTTACGGTAGGGATAGTTCCAGCAATTTGCCTTAAGGCACGATGCATACACTACTAGTTTTGTTCTAATTTTGTAATAGCGAAGTCATATGGAAAAAGTTTTTTAATAAAGTAATATAGCTATTATTGCAAAAATTATGACGCATGATAAGCGCACATTATGTATTTCGATATGTGCTAATATGATATAATTATATAATGAATTCAAATTTCTAGTTCGGTGCGAAATGTGCTGGTCATTTTAATATTACAAATCATACATTTTAATGTAACGGTTGGAGAAATATAATTGCCCAAGAATTGTTCGATGACAAAAAAGCATATCAATTTAGTTCAAGAGTATCTTATACATATTCATTTATATATATATATATATGTATATATATATATATATATATATATATATATGTTTTTATCCATGTTTTTTGTTCTATTGAACATTGCATCATTTTATATTTACCTATCTATACAATAATAGTAGTCTGCCCGAAGGCAGGTCAATGGTGTGAGAGCCACCACAACAAATGATTTTCTCGCCCTTCATCCCATTACCACTATTCCCATTTTTTTTAATTTCATGTGTTTTCCTTTCCAAACTTTTGTTTCCATGCTTCTTGATCATGTGCTTCGGCTTTTAGTTCCCTGTATTTTCTCTTCTCGCGTAAGTCGTGAATCGTCTGCATTCTTCTTCTTCCCATTACTTTTGTTCCTTCTATTTTACCCTCGACGACGTCGTGTAGGGGGCACTCTTTGTGCAAAAGAGGTCCGATCCAGTTTCCTTTCCTTCTCAGAATTGTGCTCAGTAGAGTCCTTTCTTCGCCCACTCTTCTCTTGGACTTCTTCATTTGTTACTTTGTCTGTCCGCTCCGGACTTTTTGATCTGGAGCCATCTTGAGCATCATTTGCTCTGTGCCTTCAGTCATTACTGATATCGCTGCTGCCCGACACCAGCTAACTCGGTTAGCCGATTTCGCTGTTTCCAGCTATTCGTTGCCCACCCCTCACGAAGAGGACGTCGAGTCAGTTCGGGGAGTACCTATCTATATATAAATATATAATTTTGTTATAATTGTTGAACTACAAATAAATCCAATATTTTTTTAATAGTGTAAATCTTTGTGCTCTCAAACTCAGAGGTTCAATACACACACACACACATATATATATATATATATATATATATATATATATATGTATTCCAAGTGAAAATAGTCATAACCCGGCATTGCAGCATTACATTAAAAAAATATTATCAGTATTAGAGAAAATCTAACAATGAAAATATATCAAAAATAGCTCGGTTATACATTAAGTTGCCTTAAGAAAAGTTGTCAAGAAGAAGGTTTATTACAAGATCTCTTTTCATAAAATTTGAAAGTTTTCTTTACAAAACTTTCATATATAAGCAAAAAATATATAAAATTCATTTTGTTAATTTTTTAACATCTTCAACCAAAAACTCTCTCCTAAGATTAAAAGTGTTTCCTAAGACGTGGAAAATAGCTAAAGTGATTCTACTTCCTAAAACAGATAAGGATCCTTGTTTACTGAAGTCAAACCGACCTATAAGCTTACTATCACCCCTCTCCAAAATATTTGAGAAACTCTGCTTAGGTACTAACAACACTTCATGATAATCTATAATCCCGGATTATCAATTTGGTTTTAGAAAGCTCCACTCCACCATAGAACAAACATATAGAATCGTCGAACACATGAAGTGAAGAGAAGTACTGCTCAGCTTGTTAACTTCCCGAAGGAGAAGTTTATGTTTTCATCAAATAATTCGATTCGCTAATTTTATGTTTTCTCGATGTTTCAAGCCATTCTGAATCGAATAAGACCAAATTTGGAAAAAAATATGTGTGTGTGTATATGTGTATGTGAACAGATTTTTTGCCGTAAATCGACGATTTCTCAGAAACGGCTAGACCGATTTCAAAAATTTAAAAGCCATTGATTTGTGCAAGACTAGATGTGGCAGATATTATCAATTTTATTATGTACTACTTTGTACACGACTATATGTGGCAGATGTAATCTTTTATTAGGTAGAGGTGTGTATTGACTGGTAGCGTGGCCGAGCGGTCTAAGGCGCTGGTTTAAGGCACCAGTCTCTTCGGAGGCGTGGGTTCGAATTCCACCGCTGCCATATCTTATTAGGTTATACTAGCCTTGTTGATACAGAGATAATCAAATATTAAAAACATGTGTTATTATTTTATACTACCCTTGTTGATATAGAGATAATCAAATATTAAGAACATGTGTCAAATGCGAGGTAGCGTGGCCGAGCGGTCTAAGGCGCTGGTTTTAGGCACCAGTCTCTTCGGAGGCGTGGGTTCGAATCCCACCGCTGCCATATTTTATTATGTATTGATTTGCGCAAGACTAGATGTGGCAGATATAATCAATTTTATTATGTACTACTTTGTACACGACTAGATGTGGCAGATATATTTTTTTATTATGTAAAGATGTGCATTCAGAGGTAGCGTGGCCGAGCGGTCTAAGGCGCTGGTTTCAGGTGCCAGTCTCTTCGGAGGCGTGGGTTCGAATCCCACCGCTGCCATGTCCTATTATGTTATATTAGCCTTGTTGATACAGAGATAATCAAATATTAAGAACATGTGTTAAACACGGGGTAGCGTGGCCGAGCGGTCTAAGGCGCTGGTTTAAGGCACCAGTCTCTTCGGAGGCGTGGGTTTGAATCCCACCGCTGCCATGTCTTATTATGTTATATTAGCCTCTTTGATACAGAGATAATCAAATATTAAGAACATGAACATGTTAAATGAGAGGTAGCGTCGCCGAGCGGTCTAAGGCGCTGGTTTTAGCCACCAGTCTCTTCGGAGGCGTGGGTTCGAATCCCTCCGCTGCAATGTATTATTATGTTATAATAGCCTAGTTGATACAGAGAGAATCAAATATTAAGAACATGTGTTGAAAGAGAATTCGAATTCCACTGCTGCCATATCTCATTATGTTATACTAGTCTAATTGATACAGAGATAATCAAATATTAACAACATGTGTAGAGTAAGAGGCTTGGCCGAGCGGTCTAAGGCGTTGGTGTTAGGCACCAGTCTCTTCGGAGAATTTTTAAAAAAATATTATGTATTGATTTGTGCAAGACTAGTTGTGTCAGATATTACCAATTTTATTATGTACTTCTTTGTACACGACTATATGTGGCAGATGTAATCTTTTATTAGGTAGAGGTGTGTATTGATAGGTAGCGTGGCCGAGTGGTCTAAGGCGCTGGTCTCTTTGGAGGCGTGGGTTCGAATCCCACCGCTGCTATATTTTATTATGTATTGATTTGCGCAAGACTAGATGTGGCAGATATTTCATTATGTACTACTTTGTACACGAGCAGATGTGGCAGATTTATTTTTTTTATTATGTAAAGGTGTGCATTTAGAGGTAGCGTGGCCGAGCGGTCTAAGGCGCTGGTTTCAGGTACCAGTCTCTTCGGAGGCGTGGGTTCGAATCCCACCGCTGCCATATCTTATTATGTTATACTAACCTAGTCAATACAGAGATAATCAAATATTAAGAACATGTGTTGAATGAGAGGTAGCGTGGCCGAGCGGTCTAAGGCGCTGGTTTTAGGCACCAGTCTCTTCGGAGGCGTGGGTTCGAATCCCACCGCTGCCATATTTTATTATGTATTGATTTGCGCAAGACTAGATGTGGCAGATATAATCAATTTTATTATGTACTACTTTGTACACGACTAAATGTGGCAGATATATTTTTTTATTATGTAAAGGTCTGCATTCAGAGGTAGCGTGGCCGAGCGGTCTAAGGCGCTGGTTTCAGGTACCAGTCTCTTCGGAGGCGTGGGTTCGAATCCCACCGCTGCCATGTCCTATTATGTTATATTAGCCTCGTTGATACAGAGATAATCAAATATTAAGAACATGTGTTAAACACGGGGTAGCGTGGCCGAGCGGTCTAAGGCGCTGGTTTAAGGCACCAGTCTCTTCGGAGGCGTGGGTTTGAATCCCACCGCTGCCATGTCTTATTATGTTATATTAGCCTCTTTGATACAGAGATAATCAAATATTAAGAACATGAACATGTTAAATGAGAGGTAGCGTCGCCGAGCGGTCTAAGGCGCTGGTTTTAGCCACCAGTCTCTTCGGAGGCGTGGGTTCGAATCCCTCCGCTGCAATGTATTATTATGTTATAATAGCCTAGTTGATACAGAGAGAATCAAATATTAAGAACATGTGTTGAAAGAGAATTCGAATTCCACTGCTGCCATATCTCATTATGTTATACTAGTCTAATTGATACAGAGATAATCAAATATTAACAACATGTGTAGAGTAAGAGGCTTGGCCGAGCGGTCTAAGGCGTTGGTGTTAGGCACCAGTCTCTTCGGAGAATTTTTAAAAAAATATTATGTATTGATTTGTGCAAGACTAGTTGTGTCAGATATTACCAATTTTATTATGTACTTCTTTGTACACGACTATATGTGGCAGATGTAATCTTTTATTAGGTAGAGGTGTGTATTGGTAGGTAGCGTGGCCGAGTGGTCTAAGGCGCTGGTCTCTTTGGAGGCGTGGGTTCGAATCCCACCGCTGCTATATTTTATTATGTATTGATTTGCGCAAGACTAGATGTGGCAGATATTTCATTATGTACTACTTTGTACACGAGCAGATGTGGCAGATTTATTTTTTTTATTATGTAAAGGTGTGCATTTAGAGGTAGCGTGGCCGAGCGGTCTAAGGCGCTGGTTTCAGGTACCAGTCTCTTCGGAGGCGTGGGTTCGAATCCCACCGCTGCCATATCTTATTATGTTATACTAACCTAGTTAATACAGAGATAATCAAATATTAAGAACATGTGTTAAATGAGAGGTAGCGTGGCTGAGCGGTCTATGGCGCTGGTTTTGGGCACCAGTCTCTTCGGAGGTGTGGGTTCGAATCCCATCGCTGCCATATCTTATTGTGTTATACTAGCCTCGTTGATACAGAGATAATCAAATATTAAGAACATGAGTTAAATGAGAGGTAGCGTGGCCGAGCGGTCTAAGGCGCTGGTTTTAGGCACCAGTCTCTTCGGAGGCGTGGGGTCGAATCCCACCGCTGCCATATATTATTATGTTATACTAGCCTAGTTGATACAGACAGAATCAAATATTAAGAACACGTGTTGAATGAGAATTCGAATTCCACTGCTGCCATCTCATTATTTGACCGAGCCGTCTCTTTGAAATTTGAAAAAAAGTGTTAAACTTTTCGTCCACATTTAAACTCATTCTACCGAAACGATTTTAAAAAATCAAAAACTGTTTGCAAGATGTTAGTTGGTAATGATACTGATTAGTTTTAGGTGAAAATCTACCGAGCCGTTTTCTTGAAATTAACTGTTGAAAAAAAAATTAAGACGATGTTTATGGAACTTTTTTGGCGATATATACCATGGTCTTATAGAACTTACTGAATTATTACGGTCTTACGACAAGTAGTTTAATTTTAAGAATTCATAAAAGTTTGAGAAAATTAGTAGCTTTTTTGACGTTTGTTAAAATTAAAATTAGACGATTCACTTGGTATAACGATAGAGTACTTGGCCTTAATAAACGTAATAAATCTTGCGGAAACTGGTTCAAATAAAAAATTATTGAATTTGAAAATTTGCTTTTAGAAAATACGCCGATTAACGTGTTCGTTCGTTTTCAATTATGTGTAATAAATCCACTCGGAATACTTTTAATCACTCATAAATTTATTTATTTTTTAGTGATTAAGTCGATTATTTACACATATCGGGAAGTTCATGTAACTTGCCTCAAGGCTAAATACCAAACCAACTAGTTTCCTTGACATATCCCAAGCTATTGACAAGCTTTAGCATGCCGGATAACTTCATAAATTAAAGAATAATTTACCTGCACAATTATCCTCAATATTAAAATCATATCTTACTGACAAAAAATTCTACATTAGTCTAGCAACTCATCTCCCAGAAATATTAACTCTGGTGTTCCACAAGGTAGCCTGCTAGGCCCTATACCATTTCTCATATTTACATCTGCTATACCGAATTCTTCAGATACTGAAATTGCTACATTTGCAGATGACATATGCATGATATTCAAGCATGAAGACTCTAAAATAGCATCCGAACTTCTGCAGCTTCGCATTCTAATGATAGAAACATGGCATAAAATTATGATTTAGGAGATTACGAATCAGCGACCAAAAATCAGTCTACATCACATTTATAAACGGTCAACAGATACCACAGCCGTTTATGACATATAAAGGGTACAAAAAATGATCGACCAGTTTTTGAGAGAACCGATCATCTGACTAAAATGATTCAAAAAACTTTGTGCTTGTGTTGACTGTGTGATGAAATGATTAGGTTTTGAGAAAGGCAGGTCCAGCAGTTCAAAAAAAAAAAAAAATTTTGATTTTTTTTTATATTTAAATCGCAAAACTTTCAAAAGATGTTAAAATTACAAAATTTGAGAATTTCACATAATCGAAATTTTCAGATATTTCAAATTCTACAAATAAATCGATTTATTTTCGAATAATTTCAGTCTTTTTAACAAAAATTTCAAAACCTATTTTTTTTGCAATTTCTAAATATAAATAAGGTTTTTGAATTTCAAAAATTGTAAAGCTTACTCATTTACCTACGATTGTTATGTTATGTTTATCTGGTAAACTTATATAGTTTTTTGTGCGATCGCAAAATATTTTTTTTTTTTAACTTTTTTACAGCGACCAGAACTTATGGGTTCTAGAGCTGTTGTGATGAATTTCTTACAAACTACGTTTGTTTTATTATAGATGGCGACCCAAACAGATGTCTCATCTCTATGATTTTTTTTATTATTACAATTGTTGTAATAATAATGCCGTATAGGGCTGTTTTCACTTGGAAGCATATTGATATCTATATTTCCAAGTGAGAATCGTTGTAGCTGCTGCCTGACAACAGGCTGCTCGAAGTGGGTATCGAACCCGGGACCCCTGATCCAGGATAAAATATGAATGATAAAATTTAAAGTATTTATAATACATATTAGAAAATACTCAAAACCATTGTTATTAATCATTGATACATTTTTATTGATTATTTTTGTTCCTCGAATGTTTAATTACGACGAGTTCGTCATCGAAGGATCAGAAAACCTTACTATACACCTGACACAAAATTGAGCCATCTCTGTACATTTGAATTATGTAATATTATTCAACAAATAACTATTCTATGTATATAATATTATTTGCTCTTTTATTTCAAAAAGTAGTATAGAAACATCTACGTCTGCATACCAGCAATGGGCAAGTCTCGTTGTTCTCTCACTGACTCGGTTATATTTGTATCATGGGTATCATTACGCTGTGAGCACTATAACCTTTGTAACTATGAATCACGCAATTTATCGTGCTGTTATTTTTTCGGAATAAGAGTGAACGTTAAGGTATCGAGGTGAAGTCTGAAATACGATCATCACTTGGAACATCCCACACCCACCCTGGTGAAACAGATCTTGATATTTAACATGCAATGAAACTTATTGTTTGTTCAGATTATTATGTTTATTGTAGATTTTTTTGTAAATCTCGAAATGTAGTTGTTATTGATATCTCTTTTTCGAAAGAAACCGATTAAAAGTAATTTTAATTTGTTTACATAAATAGAAAAATTAATTTTTCATTCAAACTTTAGTGTCGTTAATGATTATCTGCGTGTGGTACTCAATTTACATGGCCAAAACCCAATAAAACGCATTCACTTATATACATTACACCTAATTAGACATTTTCTAATGTTTGTGCTCGTAGATTTAGAATTACTAGAAAAGATACAACGTGAAATTAAAATTAAAATAGAAAATGCAATTTTCTTTATCAAATAAAACAAAAACTATTAAATTTTAATATGTATTATTATTGAGACAAACTAACTAACTTTAATTGTTATAAATTAATAAACAAATGTATATGATATAATAGACTTATGAGCAACAGCTACTTTATTTACTTACATATCTATACTCGTATTCATATATAACTATACTTTTTTAATATTTGAAGGCTTTTCAGATTGGATCTAACTTTATATTGAAACAAAATTATTAAAAACTTTGGAAATGTAGTGTATTCAACAATTTTCAATCTTGTCAATTTCAACTTTCCGTAGATTAAGTTATATTAATCGCAAAAAAACAAAAATATTTTTTTTATATACCTTTACGTTTCAAACGTTCCTGACCATTTTATCTTAACCAATTAACTTTAACAAAAATGGATGCATGTATGTTGTGCATGTGTGTGTATGTATGCGTACTTTCGTCGCCGATTTGGGAACTTGGATCATCCGATTTAAAATAATTCATAAAACATTCGATCCGTGTTAATGGGGAGACGTGCTGATTAGTTTTCGGCAAAGTCAGGTTTGACCGTTGCGAAGATACTGGGCAACAACCGCCAAAAGTGGTTATTCGGTTTTTGAGAGAAGGGAATGTCCGATTTGAATGATTTAAAATATATTTTATTTATATTAACGAAACGAACAACTAAATTTTTGGGAAACCATGTCCAGCGATTTCGAAAACCAAATAAAAAAAGTAAAAAAATACTATTTCGCGATGAATAATGATCATTAGATATAAGTCCATCAAATTATCAGATATTTTATAGAGAGTTTTGTAATAAGTATAAATTTTGTTTACATTTTTATGGGCTTCGTACCAATGTTTATACGGATTAGACCCAGATGCAGCGCTTACGCGTTTCGATATTTCGTTCCTCAAGGAACTACACAGCGCTATTGATTTGAAAAATATTCGAAACTTTCATTCACAATAAAAAAAAGAAATTTTTCAAAAATTCCAACATTTCCAAAAATTAATTTTTTTCAAAGTTTTCAAAGAGTTTTGAAGCTTTTTTATAGTTTTAATTCTCGGTACGGAAAGTACCAGCTTTCTGATTCAATTCTAGACAAAATGATATCGAAAACGGGTTCATCAACGGTCGTAACTTGACGCAATTAAAACTTTGTTGTATTATATGTGCCATGCAATGAGTTCACTAGTATGTGGAAAAATATATAAGATTTATTAATTTTGTACAAGCTTTAATTATTCAATCATTTCGCCTCAAACTCATTTCTTACATTTTTTTCGCCTCAAACTCATTTCGTACATTTTTTTCCACTGCAAAAAGGTTGTTCAGTTTCAGAAGTTTTGAAAAAATATATTACAAATCTATAAACAAAACAGCTAAACTCTGGTCGAAAAATGTACTATTGTCCGGGAATGTTGCTCTTTTGAACGATAATTAATACGTCTATTATTGTTTGTGGATGCCTTGGACAGCATTCCTCCGTTTAGAAATGTCTTTGAAAAAGAATGAGGTCATTCCATTTATCACTGTAAATGTAAGACCTGCGTACAATATGAACAATAGAAGTAAATATATCTGCATGTTATGTAATCCGTAATAGTTTTCTGGTATTGTCGGTTTAAAGTAAACACAATGAAAAGTTATATATATATATATATATATATATATATATATATATATATATATATAGTTGGTTGCCCAACTTAATTTCAATTATTACATATAATGAATATGTTTATTAAACTTAATGTTTTATTTAGATGAATTTATGTGTGGCGTTTTGTTTAATTTAAGCAGGCATATCGATGGCAAACGTATGAAACAATTTTCTAAGTTTTAAAACTTGTTAGCTAAAGGTGTATCTGTTAACAAAATAATAATTTGGGATCTTAAATGAATGCAATACTTTTAAAATTACCATTACCGCCGTGATATTTTAATTGTTGAATTTTAGAATCTCGTGGTTCTCCATCAACCGCAAAGTTAATCTCTCCTGAAATCGGTTATTTGAATAATTAAGTTTCCGTAGACTAATGGTTATGGTTCTGTCTTTATATCCAGGAAGTTTCACATAGAATACCGGACAGCAGTGGTGACATCGGTTTTCTCTGAAATATAGATAGAGTTCTGTTTTCGAGTTCAAATAAACTTTTCTAGCTATTCTATCAAATTAAAAAAAGAAAAATAAACCAAAATTTTATGAAATAAATAATTTTTACTTTGCTGTTTAAACGTTATGAAACGCAATTATATAACTATCGCATTTTATTTTATTTTTTATTTATTTTTTTTTTTATATACAGCAATCAGAACTCTTTTTTCTTTCTTGTTCTATGAGCTGTTTGTGTGTATGACTTATGATCTACGGTGAGAAGATGAGAAGCAACCCATCGGTTATCTTTCTCCTATGTGTGGGTATTTTTATTAGCTCTTATGTCTAATAGTGTGGAGGTTTTATTAGCTCTTATGTCTAATAGTGTGGGGGTTTTATTGGCTCTTATATCTAATGGTGTGGGGGTTATTAGCTCTTATGTCTAATAGTGTGCATGTGGTTGTATGCAACTATGTCCACGAAGGACGATTTCCACTTGGAATTATATTGTGATCTATAACCCCAAGTGGAAATTTGACATCAAAGTTGCCTGATGTCAGGCTTGGCCGTAGCGGAAATTGAACCAGCGAGCCTGGTGCTAGCCCACGCCCTAACCGAATTATTAACTTCCCATAGTTATTGTAATGTTTTGAAGATTTCTGAACGTTTTGGCATACCTCAGAAAAAATGGATGTGTGTGTGTGTGTATGTATGTATGGATACAAATTTCCAGTCGGGTGCACGGATCAACCGATTTTTTTTTTGTATATCGAAAATAATTCAAATTTCTTTTTTATTGTGACTAAAGTTCTAATATAACTTAAACAAATAATTTTAAATTTGCAATTCAGTTTATATAATTCTTATAAATATTAGACAATGTTACAATATTCATAATAATCTATTTGAAAACATTTAATATTCCTCGAACATTTCGTTACGGTACGGGAAGTTCCAGCAATTTGCCTTAAGGCACGATGCCATACACCCCACTAGTTTGTTTTTTTGTTTGTTCTTCGATAATAGCCCCGTCAATTTACGCATTTAAGGTTACTATAATTCATAATGAGCTGTAACTTGGCAAAATTGTTTAAAATACAATTATAAAAGGAATCTCAAAAGTCTTCATCGATCCGAGTTTTGGAACACTTGCAAAATAATATTTGTGAATTTGGGCTGGTAAAAATAAAGGCGGTAATTATAAAAAAGCAACTAACTTTATTCTTAGGAGTCATAATTTTCAAATGTTTCTACAGCTCTTTCGTGTTGTTTTTCTTGATCTTCTTCTTCTTCTTTTTTCTTCTTTTTTATCTTCTTCTTCTTCACTTTGAGTATAAGCTTTTCCTTTTCCAGCTACTTTATCCAGTGGAAATTGTCTTTTAACAGTGGAAATGTGTTTTTTTGCAAAAATTTGTAACCTGGTCCTTTTTACTTCATAGGCAGGGTAAATTGGGCAGCTTAGGGGGCAAACAGGTCTAATGTCTTACTTCAATTTTGAAGGGATTTTTAAATATAAAATTATTTAAACAATGCAAAATATAACTCCATGAGAGCGTGTTTTACAGAGATAACACTGTAAATAACCTAGATCTGGTATTTTGTTACAAATACTAATCAGCAGAGTTGGAATAACTATTTTTTTATGTCTTGTAAAATTGTTAACTTAACTTCCTATTTTATTTGCTATTTTTAAATTTTTACACCTCTTTTACGGCTTTTATAGAGGTTATATAAAAAACGGTTGAATCTAACTTACAATTAACAATACATCTATTAGAACAATTAAATAACGTATACTTAAAATTTATATTGAGGTCTTGTACATTAAATAACAGTGCTCACATTAAAAAACTGACAACGAAATAAAATAATTTTGTTATGGATTTTTAAATATTGCTGTTTATTTCCCGATGGCGACGTCATAAATCATGGTGATGGCTGGTTATACATAATTTTCCCTCTACTTTCAAATATTGTTAATAAAAAATTCTTAACTTTACTGGTTTTTGAGATCACAGTGGTGGACTTTTTTACCCGCGGACCTGCGGCCCTGCTCAATACTGTTTATAATAATCTATTTGAATATATTCAAAACAATTGTTTTTAATTACTAATCAATTTTTATTTATTAGTAACTTATAATTATGATTTTAGCTTTCAAAATTTACTTATTTTTGCGATTAAAAATATTAATTAATATATATAGCTTGCTATGAAAAATAAATACAAAAAAAAAAAAAAAAAAATTTAAGAAACAAAAACTAAAAAGTCTAAAGATTTCATCTTGAATAAATTTGCTAATTACAGTTTTAACAACAGAAAAATAACAAGTTTTTGTTTAATGTTGATTGAATTTTATATTAATGTATTTTCATTACTTTCAGGTGGTGCATGGTGTATTTCTCGAACCAGAACACGTTGTAAGAAAAAGGAGTATAGATAGACCACTTAGAATAGTCTTGGTTTATGATGATTCAGTATACAGGTGAGGCGTTATAATAAAATTCTATTATGAGATTGCAATTTTACTGCATGATAATATATAATTTAATATCATATCAAAATTGTGTATATAAGAAAGTTGAATTAATTTCAGTTGAATAGCAACATGTACAATTATCAGATTTTTGCTACACTTTTTTATTATTTAATGGTTTTGAAACTTAACATATATATAAATATATATTAGAAACTGTGTTTCTGAGGCGGTCTGAATTAAATTTTGATTTGACTTTAAAACAAATGTACTATAAACAAATGGTCTACTAGATTAATGATTAATTTTCATGCTAGAGGGATGATAGGAGTGAAAATTTAAATACCTACCTGACCAAGTAGGTTTTTGGTACCAGTTAGTGAGAATGCGGTTGTCTGTGCTTTTAATGATTTTGATATCCAAGAAACTGATAGAGTTATTTTGTTCTTTTTCGAAAGTGAACTGAATATGTTTGTTAAACGAATTGAATGAGTGGAGCAATAAGTAATTGCGTAATTTTAAAGCTTATTTTGAGCACTATAAAACCCCATTATCATATTTAGCCTAATATTGTTCCTAGAAAAATTTATAGAGCACCGATTTATTAGGATTTTAATTGATATAATTTTGTTTATTACATGATTTTCGTTTAAATGTATATTTCTAGAAATATTTGCAAAAAACGTTAAAAAACGCAAAAAACAACAAATTTTTAGTACGCAGTAACTTGAAAAGTAATTTCTTTTTTGAAAAACATTATTAAACATTTTTCTCTTCTAATTAGTTTTTTTATCGATATCCGACGTTAGTTAGAAAGAGATATAATTGCACCACTGAAAAGGGATGTCATCCTCCCGTGAAGTGGCAAATGATTCTAAATTATTTTTACTTTTAAACTTGAGAGTAAGATGAACCTAATTTCAAAATTTCATGTAAGTTGGAGCACATTAAAAATATTCAGACCCAAAATGCTCCATTGTCTTTGGTAAATATTTCGTATCCAATGCCAAACATATGAATTTTTGACACAATGAAACTTCTTAATAATTGTTTGAATAAGTAAATTATTTTTGTATCGTGATTTAGTAAAGTAAGGCAAAACACGACTGCATTTAATAGTTAAAAAATAATAATCAGTCAAAGTGAATTATAGGCTAAATTTGATGTGCGATCACTGACAGACGCATGCGCAGACTGCATCACCTGTCAGATGTTGACTGTAAATCTCTTATTATTTCAATTTTTGGCACATCTCAGCTGCTTTTTGGCAATAATAATGTAGTCATTACATTTTTCTTATTCATAATCATAAATATATTATATTTTAATATTGTCTTAGCCTATAAGTGAATGAAATGTTTGGCAAATGACAGTCTTCATTTGTTTTAATGTCAAACCATGCCTTAAATATTTTCAAGAACAAACAATGATAAGCGTTTTTTTGTAATTTTTTCCATTTATTTCTACAATCTAACTATATTTCTATGAATCGAAAAATTCTAGAAAATTTCCCGAACAAACTTCAGGTAGATTCATGAAAATCCGAATTATAGTTTTGGAGGATTAACCATTCATACATAGTTACAGAAGAATTTTATATATAAGATATATATTGAAGTTGATGAAAATGAGCTTTATAGTTTCTAATACAAAATCTAAAAAGCGTTTCTCTGTATTATACAAACAAACAGAATCACGCTATAACATATATATGAATAAATTTATGGTGAAATTTAAAAAGCATTGTATTATGTTGCAGTAGCTGAGCAAGTCTTATTAACTAAAACTTTATATTTAATATAATATATTCTCAATCTCCAATAAATGAAAAGAATAAAACTGTAAAAAAGATAATATCTGAAGAATAGAGCAAGTTTTATTACACTTTTAATCTTATATGACTACACTTATCAAGTTTTTGATTAGTTCTTGATTAACACTTGTTAAGAAATAAAATAAATAAGTGGATGAACTGCATATTTGAATCTTAGAAGAATTTTTCAGTAAGAATCAAAATCATATTGATTATAATAGACAAATGCAAAAAACATAAAAGAATCCTAAAATCGAACATAATCTTAGAAATTGGGAATGCGGTATATTGCAATACACGCGGTATCCTTACAGATGAATATTAACTATGTGAATATAATTTTAAACGATGCAGATATTTTATTTAAAAACTGTCACACTATACATCATTTATGTTCGATTGAATTCTGGTTTCGCAAAAACATTATTTTGTTCAAATGGCACAGCAATCCAACCATTCAATTCGATATATCTTCTTCTTTGTAGCGGAAAGGCAATATAGTCACATTAATTAAATTGGAGATCTAACATTGGCAACGCGAAGAACCAAAAATATCTTAAATTATAAAATTTATATTGATTTATAAAAAAAACGCATTATTGTTCTTGATATCAAAGTATTTATTTGCAATCTCTAGTTTACTTCTCGTGAATTGAAATTGATAATAATGTTCGCATATCTTTACATTTCAAAGGCATTTTTTGGCCAAAATTTCTTTTTTTTTTAATTTACATGAAATAATATTTTTTGAATATCTAAAATAATTTGGATTTTAATTTTAATTTTAGCTCAAATTTTAAAGCTCACATATATACTTTAAATGAATAATTTTACCTCTGCAATTTAGTTTATTAGTGCAGTAAATGAAGAGGAAGAAAGGGTGTAACCTGTTATTTTTTTACTGTGCTCCGATTTGCATGAAATTTTGGAAATAGGCTAATCTTACCCTTAAGTTCAAAAGTGAACAGTTTAGACTCCGCCGCCACCACTAGAAGGGGTGGGAGGGGTGTTTGCCACCCTTTAATGAATGAATGGACATTGAGCCATTTTATCGCTAGAAAACGTTTTTAATATTAAAGGATACAATTGTAAAGTATTTTTTAATACATTTACCTTGCAATAAAATCATTTTCAATCCCGTGGAAATACCTAAAAACTTTTAAACGGCCTCTAAATTGGAAAAAACACTTAAGAATTAATTTCGGTGTGATATAATAAGAATTACGTATAAAGTAAATAATATTTTATATTTTCTATCTTGATTATCAAGTTTTTAATTTTTTTAGACCCTTAAGAACAATCATGCTTAATGTCTGCACACCGTGTACAAAATTCTGTACCATGAAGATATATAGATTTCATTATCAACGTAATATTACAAAATTTTGTGGTACACACACATACACATTAGAGCGGGTCGATTTGTATGGGTCAAAAAAAGTCGCTTAGGTAGGCACACATTATAAGGGTCGAAATTTGAAAAAGTCCATTTAGAGTGCCCCAATCGCGTCCAAATGTACGACCGACCCCCACTAACTGTGGAAAGCCGATTCACCCATGCCCCAGGTTCATCCACTGGGACCTTCCCTGAGCGGTTTTTCAACATTCAACCCTTATTTTTGGGTCAACGTACGGGACATCAGAATTCATTTCATGCAAAGCATCTTATTTTGATCCCTAGTATCCGAAAATCATATGTGCTTAAGTGACCTTTAAATCGATCCGCCATACATCAATTTTTTCTAAGGTATGCCAAAATGTTCAAAATTTTCTGAAACTCTAAGATATATAAAAATTTTCATTTTCCATTTTTGCTATCGTACACACATTTCGCTTCAATTAAGTTATTGAAGCAACGCAATTAAATTATTGAGATTGAAAAATATGTATTGTGTAGATAATTATGTACTATTTTCTCATTAATTAAGTTCGAAGAATTTTCCGAAATTTTAATTATTACTGATATTAGTATGAAAATGGATATGATTGATTTTACTAAATTGGTAATTTTTGTTTTAGGTTGGACACTGAGAAGTTTGACTTAATAAATGTAAGTAAAAATAAAATATTTACATCTATGTATAAGGCTGTTAAGTACGTCCCGAGACAGGATATTTACATCTATAAGGCTGTTAGGTATATCCCTGGACAGGTTTTCGGATATTTTGATTGAAACCAAGTGGTAGGGGTTTTGATACCACGAAGATTTTTTTTTTGTTTTTTCGATCAATTTTAATTTTTAACTTCCCGAAGGAGAAGTTTATGTTTTTATCAAAAAATTCGATTCGCTAATTTTATGCTTTCTCGACGTTTCAAGCCATTCTGAATCGAATGAGACCAAATTTGGAATAAGTATGTGTGTGGGTATGTCTATATGAACAGATTTTTTGCTGTAAATCGACGTTTTCTCAAAAATGGCTGGACCTATTTCAAAAATTTAAAAGCCATTCGATGTATCTGGATGAGGAGGAATTTTCCAATTTTGTGCGACGATCGGCCGAGCCGTTTCTTTGTAATTCGCAGAAAAGTGAAAAAAAAAATTTCACGTTTTAGCCCGCAATTCTAAATCGATTTTAAAAATTGTTCGTAAGATATTAGTTGGGAATGATACTGATTAGTTTTAGGTGAAAATCTACCGAGCCGTTTTCTTGTAATTAACTGTTTAAAAAAAAATTAAGCTGATTTTTATGGAAGATTTTGGCAATATATATCATGGTCTTATCGAACTTACTAAAATTTTGATATTTTTAGTTTGGTTTTAAGATTTGGTTTATATTCATGAGGTACTATCTGCGCTATATGTTAACTTCTATCTGCAGCAATCACAACGAGTCCGTTGATATCTTTTATAATCACCAAGATAATTTTTTTCTCGTCTTCCAACTCGTCAAAGATCGAATTTGGGTTGTAGTCCTGCGCTATGAGCATTCTTTGATTCCCACTGATATGCTTTCAATCTTGTGCTCATTATTCTCTCTATACTCATATTCAACAACTTTTTACTGTTCTATACCTTGCCAGAATTGCTTTTACTATTTTGGACTTGCCACTTTCGGAATGAAGGCTGCAAAACTTCTCTATGCGGATTTACCTTTGATGTTCTTTAACTTATTTTAAGGTCAAATCGACCGCATTTCAATTTCAACTTTCGGTGGAGATCTGAATGGGATGTACTTCTTGTAGATTATATTATATAAAATGTTAATCATCATTTTGGCCCATGGACGGGACAATTTTCGTATTCTTCGAACCCCGTTTTCCTGCTGAAATGCATCCTGATATTTAGACTATGCTGTGTACCTGTGGACATTCATTACTCATTGGTTATTCGTATACCTACCTTTTCAGATTGTCGGCAAACCGTAGCATTTTGTTGAAATATTATTTATGATAGTTGTTTTCTGGCACCTGGACGCTGCCAATCAAAAACAAATGTGCTACATGATTCGTACGAGCCCGTTTGATCAACATTATAATTAACTTCTCGTAGGGTAAATTATTGTAATGGGCCGAAAATCGAAAATGAAAATTTTTGCATCTCTCGACGTTTTGAAGGTTTCTGAACATTTTGGCATACCTCAGAAATAATGGATGTGTGTGTATGTATGTATGTATGGATACAATTTTTCGGTCACGTTTTCGGGCACACGGATCAACCGATTTAAATGGTTAAAAAACATTCGATTCCTATTGATAGGGAGATGTGCTGATTAGTTTTGGCAAAGGCAGGTCCAGCAGTTACGGAGATAAAGAGCAAAGAGTGCAGAAAATAGAAATCGAGTTTTTGAGAGAACGGAGCATCCGATTTGAATGATCTAAAAAACATTCAATTAGTAATAATTGGGAGAAGTGTTTTGGTAAAGGCAGGCCCAGCCATTTCGAAGATACGGAGCTAAATGTGCAAAAAACGGCAGTTTTTGAGAGAACTAAGCGTCCGATTTAAATGATTCAAAAAACTTTCTGCTTGTCTTAACAAAATAATTGATTTTGCAAAAAAAAAATTTTGTTTAAATTTTTTTTTTCAATTTTTTTTTTCCAAAAAAAAAATTTCTTTGTATATCGAAAATAATTCAGATTTTATTTTCAATTCTGACTATAGTTCTAATATACTTTAAACAAATAATTTCAACTTTGCAATTCAGTTTATATAATTCTTATAAATATCAGACAATGTTACAATATTTATTATAATCTATTTCAAACCTTCAGTATTCCTCGAACATTTCGTTACGGTACGGGAAGTTCCAGCAATTTGCCTTAAGGTACGATGCCATACGTCGTAGTTTGTCGTTTTTTTAGTTGCCTAATTAATTTTTCATTTTGCTAAGGAATTTCATTTAATATTTTTGATACTAATATATGTATTAAATATAAATAAATATCACTAAGAAATAAAATATTATTTATATGTTTTCAGAATACAATATTGCCAGAAGCGGTGCAGTTTTGGCAAAATGCTCTTATGGTTCGTGAAACAAAGGGTGTTATTAGATTAAACAGGTATGAATTTAAACTATATATTATATGTTACTGTAAATAGTAATTTTACATAAAAATGTTGCTTAATATTTTGAATTGATGTTTAATTTTTTTTATTATCTTTAACACTTTACCAATGGCAGTATGAATTGAAGAAACATCTATAATTGCATTGTTTTTGCAAGTGTGACGGTCGGAGCTTCTCGTAATAATCAATTCATTCTTAAATCAGTTTTCAATATTTTGAATAATACTTAATGTAAACCATTATCTACCACGCCCGGTTATTTGAACAAGAACTTTTTTTCTGTTTTAAAAGTTTTTATTCTGCTTTATTTCCGCAAAGATCGTTGGGTGAAGATCAAATTGATCGAAATTTTAAACAGTACAGAGCTTTGAGTAAACATTTATTTAGGAACAAATTAACAACTGATTTTATTGGGAAAGTAGCTTTTTACTCAAAATATGTCGTGAAAAATAAGGCCGTTCAAGCTTTTTGAAGATATAAATAATAAGACGATTACAATAATAAATATGATATTACTGTAATCGTACAAAAATCGAAAGTGAAAATTTTTGCATATTTTCACGATTCAGAGGTTTCTGAACATTTTGGCATACCTCATAAAAAATGATGTATGTGGTTTTTTTTGTATAGAAATTCTGAACTTCCAAAATATTTTTTTAATATCAAAAATGATTCGGATTTTAATTTTGGTTCTAAAATTTTAAATTTCCATGCACGACTAGTTTTATTTTTACGCTGTTTCGTTTTATTTTTAATTTACTGTATTTTTATATTATTTGTAAATAGACCTACAGTTAAGATTAATGAAATAAATTGTTACAAAACATCGATTGTTTTGCGATTACTATAACCTATCCGACAGGATGTTAATAGCTATTACCAATCATTGATTGATTTTTATTAATTGCTGATTATTTTTATTTTTCGAATATTTAATTATGGTAGGGGAAGTTCCACAATTTGTGTTAAGGCGCGATATCAGACACTTCGAGTTTAATTAATTTTTGGACACAATATTATTAAAAAGTTCATAGTAACTATATATAAATATTAATAGTGATGGTAAATCTATTAATTGTTTTCAGGAAATGTATATCTAGTCAAGTTTTCGTGAAGGGTTCACATACGCATTGCATATCTGCTTGTCGACCTGTGACAATGTGTGGTGAAGTTCGAGTTCCTGAAGATCACCTGGACGTAAGTTAGTATATCTGTCGCAATTATATTTTCTACTAACGATTTATTATTGCTAAGTATATTGTTTGAATAATTTATGCTACGTATATTTTTTCAAAAAAAAATCCATAATTAAATTTCTCGAAGACTCTGCATTTCAAAATATACTGATTATATTGATATAGATTTTAAAAATAGATAAGTATACATCTATGTAAATATTTATATGTATGTTTTTATAAATTTAATTCATTTTCAATAACAATTAATTACATTTAGATAAATAGAACTCAATCGTGACGTATCAAAAGCACGACGAAGCTTTTGTTTTTTTGAAAATAGGAGGCCAAGCAACGTGTTGTTCAAAAGTATTAATTTCGTAATAGGCGTTATTAACTTAACTTTTTAAAGCTTTTTGAACATATTGTAAATAATATATATATATATATATATATATATATATACGAGGTCTGTTCAAAAAGTACCCGGAATTACTAATAATTAAATTTCGCGGGTCTGGAGTGTCTGATTGTCAAAATTTTAACTTCCCGTAGGGTAAGTTATTGTAATGGGCCGAAAATCGGAATTGAAAATTTTTACATTTCTCGACGTTTTGAAGGTTTCTGAACGTTTTGGCATACCTCAGAAAAAATGGATGTGTGTGTGTGTGTGTGTGTGTATGTGTGTTGTGTGTATGTATGTGTGGATACAATTTCCAGTCACGTTTTAGGGCGCACGGATCACCGATTTGAATGGTCAAAAAACATTCGATCCTATTGATTCGGAAAAGAGCTGATTAGTTTTGGCAAAGGCAGGTCTAGCTGTTTCGGAGATACGGAGCAAAGGTGCAGTGCAGAAAATAGAAATCGAAATTTTGAGCGAACGGAGTATCCGATTTGAATGATCTAAAAAACATTCAATTAGTAATGATTGAGAGAAGTGTTATTAGTTTTTGGCAAAGGCAGCCCAGCCATTTCAAAGATACGGAGCTAATATGTAAAATGGCAGTTTTTGAGAGAACTAAGCGTCCGATTTAAATGATTCAAAGAACTTTCTGCTTGTCTTAACAAAATAATTGATTTTTAAAAAAAAATTTTGTTCATTTTTTTTTTTTTTTTTT
>NW_020537324.1:44976812-45022706 GCF_003426905.1 Ctenocephalides felis | reverse complement strand
GTCATTTTTTACTTTTTTCATTAGATCTTCGTTTAATCAGTCCTTCATCTTGTCAATACAAGTGAAATGTTTTTTGAATTTTTAAAATCGGAAGCTCCGTTCTCTTAAAAACTGAGTTACCGTTTATGGCACTTTTTGTCCCGTGTCTTCGAAACGGTTAGATCTGTCTTTGCCAAAAAGTGATCAGCACGTCTCCTTATCAATACCAATCGAATGTTTTTTTTGAATAACTGAAATCGGTAGAACCGTGTTCCCGAAATCGTCGACGGAAATTTGTATTCGCATCAGTGGCGGATCCAGGGGGGGGGGGGTCACGGAGGTCATGACCCCCCCTGAGCCTGTTTTAGGACTTAAATAAAACACTAATTCAACAACAAAATTACTTCAAAAAGATTTTATTTATGTATTTTGTTACCAAACACATTTTATAACTTGAATGTTTAACTGATTGTAGACGAATGACGGAGTCAAAAACCCTAAAATTTAAGGATTTTCTAATCGTATTGCGAATATATGTTTTATTACAGTTCAGGAACAAAATTTCATCAAAATCAAAAAATTAAACTGATTGTGAGTGTTCCCTTATGCATGACTTTTCAGTAATCCTAACATCTGTAAATGACGACTTAATCAATATATAAACTAGTGGGTTGTATGGCATCGTGCCTTAAGGCAAATTGCGGGAACTTCTTGTACCTTAACGAAATGTTCGAGAAATATTAAATGTTTTCAAATAGATTATTATAAATATTGTAACAATGTCGGATATTTATAAGAATTATTTAAACTGAATTGCAAAGTTAAAACTATTTATTTGAAGTATATAAGTTTTAAACTTTAGTCAGAATCAATATTAAAATCTGAATTATTTTCCATATACAAAAAAAAGTTTAGAAAAAAAAATAAGCCAAATTTTTTTCAAAAGCAATTATTTTGTCAAAACAATCAGAAAGTTCTTTGAAGAAAGTATGTGTGTGTGTGTGTGTGAACAGATTTTTTGCTGAAAATCGGCGTTTTCTCAAAAACGGCTGGACCGATTTCAACTTAAAAGCCATTTGATGTATCGCGAAGAGGACTAGCGTTTATCAATTTTGCGCGACGACCAACCAAGTCGTTTCTTTGTAAATAGCAGAAAAGTGAAAAAATTTTCGTCCACGTTTTAGCCCGCAGTTCTGAATCGATTTTGAAAATTCAAAAACCGTTCGAAAGATATTGTTTGGGAATCGTGCTGATGAGTTGTTGGTAGAGATCGGCCTGACCGTTTTCTTGTAATAAAGTGTTAAAAATTTTTTTTGCGGGTAGATACCATAGTCTTCTAGATCATACAAATACGGCCACACGACAACTCGTTTAGCTTTAAAAATTCGTCAAAGTTTGCAAAAATTAGTATCGTTTTTTCGGCATTTGTCAAAATTAGACTTTTCATCGGCGATTGCTCAAAAACGTCTGGACCGATTTCAGAAATTTAATAACCATTTGATGTGTCTAAATGAGGACTAATGCTTGTCACTTTTGTGCGACAATCGGCCGAGCCGTTTCTTTGAAATTTGGAAAAAAGATTCAAACTTTTCGTCCACATTTAAGCACAAACTACCGATTCAATTTTAAAAAATTAAAAACTGTTCGAAAGATATTAGTTGAGAATGAAACTGATTAGTTTTAGGTGAAAATCTACCGAGCCGTTTGCTTGTATTTCGTCGTTGAAAAAAATATTTGAGCCGATTTTTATGAAACTTTTTTTGATGATATATATCATGATCTTATACAACTTATTAAAATATTACGGTCTTACGACAAGTAGTTTAATTTTGAAAATTCATCAAAGCTTGAGAAAATGAGTAGTTTTTTTTACGTTTGTTAAAATTAAAAGTAGACGATTTACTTGGTTTATCGATAGAGTACTTGGTCTTAATGAACATATTAAACCATTAAAATCCTACGGCAACTAGTTCACTTATAAAAATTATTGAATTTTGAAAATTTGCCTTTAGAAAATACTCCGAGTTAATGTCTTCGTTTTCAATTATGTGTGATATTGTAAATCCACTGGGAATACCTTGAATCCCTCATAAATTAATTTATTTTTCACTGAAAGTCGATTATTAACAAATTTCGGGAAGTTCATGTAACTTGCCTAAAGGCAAAATACCAATACAAACTAGTTAAAAAATGGTTTGAATATTACACATTGATGGAAAACGAACACATACGAAATACGAAGCCGAATACATACACACGGTGAATTTTTTAAAAGCGCGGCCAAATAATCCAAACTTTAATTATCATAAGTAAAACCACTTGTCGCAGGCCTTATTATAGTTTAGTACGTTCATTTAGAGTAGAAAATTTATCGCCATGCAAAATTTCATTTAAATCGCCAAAAAATGTGAAAATCTATTATGAAAAAGAAACGACTTGACCGATCTTCGACAGAAACTATTTATTTCTAAATGATATCAATCGAATAAAAAACGGTTAAGAATTTTTTACAAAAACATGGACGATAATTTTTGCACTTTTCTGCCAATAGTAAAGAAACGGATCGACCAATTGTCTCAAAAAACTAATCAACGCAAGCGCTTATCCAGTTTCATTTTATAGTTTTTAAATTTTAACATCGGTTTAGACGAGAAAACATCGAGGAAAGATCGAATTTTGACTCACGTCAAAGACGCAGATTGTTTTTTAAAAAATACACATACATAAGGTAAGGCTAAGTAAATTTGAGCAATTATGTTGTGAAAACTAAACGAAAAACATAACAACCAATAAGACACAATAAACAAAAAACCATCTGACTATGTTCTAGTACAACCTCCAGTTAATTCATCACTGCAAAAATGTGTTTTTTTTGCTGTTTTTAAAAAATTTGTCACTTGGTCTTTTTTTTACCCCAAAGGCGTGGTAAAATCGGACGGCGAGAGGACAAACAATTCAATTTACTATTTTTAATTTTAAAAAGATTTAACGAAATAATAGCTACATTACTCAACCAATAAAAAATATGAATTTTATAGATACATTTTTTACAGAGATAACTCTGTATTTGATACTTTGTCCAATATCTTGTCTCTTGATTTGATATTTTGTCCAAAATAGTCACCAGCAGAGTTGAAATAAAGATTTATTTAATTTATCTTTTGTAACAAATACTTTTTTTAACGTCGTAAGAATCAGGGTGATGGCTAGTTGTACATTTTTTCCTCTACTTTCAAATATTGTTGTTAAGAAATCCTTAACTTTACTTGTTTGTGAGATATCGGTGGCGGATCTTTTTACCCGCAAATATTTAAGCCCCGCTCTATCTTATATATATATATATATATATATATATATATATATATATTACATACTCATTGAGGACTATAAAAACTTTTCAATTATGACCCCCCCCCCCGACGCCGAAGCTGGATCCGCCACTGATTCGCATACACACCATTTTTTCTAAGGTATGTCAAAATGATGACTTCTAAAACTTGTGAAACATAGAGATATATACAAATTTTCATTTTCGATTTTTTTGAGATTACTATAACTTAACCTGCGGGAAGTTAATAATGCATAATAGGCAATTTCTTATCTATAACATAAGGTCTATGTCTCAATTAATAAGTAACCCTTTTTTATATTGAGAAGCCAATTCTCCGATAAAACAGAAATGTTATGGTAACGCTGTGATATTTCTAGAAAAAAACTAGAATTTAAAAAAAAAACAACTAACTGATTTTGAATGTATAAGTATCAAACCATATATGGTATATAAATGAAAGGGGCACAAATTATACGATTGGTTTACCTACTGCAAAGCAGGCTACATAAAAATGTTTATGGGGCATATTGGTAGTCATTGCAACCTAATTTGAAACCGAATTTTAAACTTCCCGTGGGGTAAGTTATTGTAATTCTTCACGTTTTGAAGGTTTTTGAACATTTTGGCATACCTCAAAAAAATGGATGTGTGTGTGTATGTATGGATAAAATTTTTCGTCCACGTTTTTGGGCGTCCGGATCGACCGATTCGAATAGTTCAAAAAACATTCGATTCCTATTGATAGGGAGATGTGCTGATTAGTTTTTGGCCAAGGCAAGTTTAGCCGTTTCGGAGATACGGAGCAAAGAGCGCAGAAAATAAAAATTGAGTTTTGGAGAGAACGCAGCATCCGATTTGAATAATCTAGAAATCATTCAATTCGTAATGAGTGGAGATACCGAGCTAAATGTGCAAAAATGGCAGTTTTTGAGAGAACTGAACATCCGATTTGTGTTGGCAAAACAAATGATTTCGGGGGGAAATAATTATTAACTTCCTGAAAAAGTTTATGTTTTCATCAAAAAATCCGATATGTTTTCTCGACGTTTCAAGCCATTCTGAATCGATTGAGACCAAATTTGGAAAAAGTATATGTGTGTGTGTCTGAACAGATTTTTTGCCGTAAATCAACGTTTTCTTAAAAATGGCTGTACCGATTTCAAAAATTTAAAAGCCATTTGATGTATCGCGATGAGGACTAGAGTTTATCAATTTTGCGCGACGATCTGCCAAGCCTTTTCTTTGTAAATAGCAGAAAAGTGAAACTTTTTTCGTCCACGTTTTAGCCCGCAGTTCTGCATCGATTTTGAAAATTCAAAAACCGTTCGAAAGATATTGGTTGGGAATTTTGCTGATTAGTTTTTGGTAGAGATCGGCCGGGCCGTTTTCTTGTAATAAAGTGTTGAAAAAAATATTTTCGACGATTTTTATTGTTACTTTTTTGACGGTAGATACCATAGTCTTCTAGATTATATTAAAATATTGCGGCCCTAATATCAATAAACGAAATAATCGTACGGTAAACGAAATAAAGGAAAGTCCTATGTATATTTGTTCTGCAAGTCTTTGCCTACTACTAAACGCGGCGAAGACGTATTTCAAACGCTAAAAGAGTTTAGTGAGGAAAATGGCCTGATACACCATTTCGCTTTGGCTGTGAAAACGCTTCCACCAGATTTGCTAAACACGTTGTAAAAATCACATTTGAGGCAGCGCTTGAGTTAATCACATTTGAGGCAGCGCTACTAACTCAAGATTATTCAAAGTTTTATGCGATGTAATAGGAGCTACATTTAATGCTCTTTTGTACCATACAGACAGGGCCGGTCCTGGGGTCCTTAGCGCCCGCATGCAACTTTTTTTCTAGCGCCCCCCCCCCCCTATTAATTCTAAATGTTTTAACAGTTTGCCATTAAAATTATATGAATATTTACATATTTTTTAACAATGAATTTTTAATTATTCTGGATTTAGTATACAAAAAATTAAATATAATCTAAAAGCGTATAACATACATTGTTTTTAAATTTATATAGTAAATCGAGGAATTACTAGGTTTTAATAATTTGATTATAATCAAATATTTTTAAATCTTCAATTATTTTTAACGTATGTACAATATTAATATTTGGGCTTTGAAACATTTTACTTATTTATTAGGCAAATTATTCTATTGAACAACTTATGCCAACAGAGCTAAAAAAACTAACTTTTCATGTCATGTTGGATTTTTTAAATTTTAATTTAATTGTATTTATCCTTGCTTTACCGTCATATTTAGAGTATCAGGTTTTAAAGTTACATTTTTAACGCATTTTAGAAGTATTGTCCAAAAGTCAGTGAAAAATGCAAAGAAATTACACATTTCTTGAATTATTTAAAAAAAAACTAATTATTTGTGATATGTATTATTTCTGCATAGTTTTTTATTATTAAATTTACAGCACTAGGTAAAAAAAAAGACCTTAAGATTTTTGTTCCAGAGTAAATTTTGCTTTCATTGTTCATATGTGTTCCATTCCCATAACCACACATGCCTTCAACACTCAAAGTTCATCAGATGCGAAACATTTGCAACAAAAACAAAAGTTACAATTCAATTTTTCGGAATAAACATGCCATTTTCTAAGCACTGACTCCTCATTTTTCATTTTCCTGATTATAATTTGTTTAAACTAAATCAGCTTGCAATTTTTCGTCAATAATGCCCAATAATTAATTTAATCTTTCACAGGTTTGCGCTTATGGGATTGAACACTAGATAATTTCTTTTTTCGATTTTTTCGATTCCACGGTAACTTCAAACAAAAAAAAATTGAATAAGCGGATTAAGCAATAAACAGAGTTATTAATCGGTTAGTTATTTCTACTGATATCACATTGCAAAATGAATACGTATCCCTAGTTAAGTTAGATTGTTTATTATAATTTATTAAGTATTCTAGATTTTATATAAATAATAAAAAATATTATAATATATTATAAATTTGATTTTCAAAACTCGTTTTGGCTCTCCCTAAGGCGTGCGTACGTAAGTAGGGTTTACGAATTACGAGAAGAAATTGGATTGTTTCTTGAAAATCTGAGTACACAAAAAGAAAAAGAATATTTTGCAAAAATTAAAGACCAAACATTTGTTCTATAAATGGAGTTGGATAATAAATATATTTTTGTTCAAATTTGTGTGGTTTTAATTATTTTAAATTAGCTAGGGGTAAACTCAATTCCCATACTTGCTCACAGGGGTAGTGACATTGAAAAGGTTAGGAACCACTGAACTAGTTTATCTATGGTCAGTTGGTCAGCTTGTCATTTGTCACAAATTGTGCGCATCGAACAGACCCAACATGTCTCCTTGTCATGTATGAATTGTTATTTTCTAAACATTGTGTAGGTTGTCACTTGTCAGCCTTGTGCCTGCAATTTTATTTAATGTGACAACTGATTTGCCATTTTTGTTTATAATAAGAGTTCATTACTAATTTGGAGATTTACTTATACGAAGATAAAGTGAAATTATAGACTAATTATTCAGGGTTAAATTTTATTTACTATACTCAATATGAATAATTACAGTTATAGAGTATTACAATTAGGTTAGGATTAAGAAGTTACTTTTTAGTTTTAAAATTTGAATTTTATTTTGAATGCTTGTTTAATATATTGATGTAAACGCAAATGTGATGTATATATGAATATATATGTACTTAGAAAAATGAATGAGAGAACACTAATGAATATTTAAATATTCGGTTCATATATTATTTTATTAATTTTTCAACTCACTTTTAATATATTTTACTCAAATAGGAAAACAAATGCAAAGACATTTAAGTTCATCTTCTCGACCAAATACTGGAATTTTAATGTTGAATATGGGTGGTCCACAGACCCTTGACAATGTGCCCGATTATTTGCATAGAATCATGACCGATACTGATATGATTCAACTTCCCTTCCAAAGGTAACATATAATTTTTTCATCTTATATATAATGACTCAGAGGCGACTACAAGAAAAAGCAGACAGAAAATTAGAAAACCAAATCACAATTATTTAGAAAATACAGCTTAACAAAACATAGATATCAGCTAATTTATACTTTACTTTTTATTTATATATTATAAAGACCTGGTATATTTCGGAACGGCATATTAATTTACAAATAAATCAATAAAACCAATTTTAAAATTAGGTCCCAATTTTATTATCATTTCTCATATAAATTAATCAATAATTGAGAAAGGATTTGCTTGATGTTTTATAACATTTTGTAATGGCCAGTTACAATATATACTACTACTAATAAATTTAAAGTTGCATATCTTACTATTAAATTAACAATAAGTTACAATATATCCTACAATCTTATTAAGTGATGTGTTATACATATAATAATATAATGTCAATAGAATTGATATTTTTTATGTTAGAAAATATGTAACATTTAATAAGATCTCTTCTTGAATACCTTTCAAAAACATCTTTTTTCATTTAATTTTCATGGCGTTTAAAGTTTTGTGGCATAAGCTCTATTTATAATTTTTCAATTTTTTTATGCTCAATAAGAGAAGCATCTGCACGTAGTTATGTATTTTTTCAAGTTAAGGGAATTTATTACCAGTTTAAATACCTTGAGGAATCACAAAAGTCGATTCATTTTGTTTCCATTTTTGCTGCTGATCATAACTCAAATTTGTTATATCGTTTAAGACTGCAATTTCCAATATGTATATCTTATGCTATAAATCATAAAGGCAGACAATGAATTTTTGTGTGATAAATTTGGAAAATCGATGTTTTAGTCGTGAATAAACAAAAAATCATTTATACATCGACATTTACGGATATGAGTAAAAATATTGGATTATCCTTGGATTTAAAATAAATTGAGTTATTGTTAATGAATTTGTTCAATAAATTGTAGTGTATATTTCTAATATACTATTTTATTGAACATATTTCAATATTTGTTTGTTTGATAGTTTTACCTGGCTAATTTGAATTTCACAGTATAATTAAAGAGTTAGTTGTAGGTTCTGAGACTCATCATTTTATTTCAAGCAGTTCCACATTTAAGATCACTCATATGGTTGTATATACATTTCGGTATAGTTATAGACTATAGTGTAAAACACATAATAATTTGTATCTAATTGATAAATATCAGTATAGTTTATTAAAAAAATGGAACTTTTGAATTGTAGACATGGATACAGAACAATGTCTATTGGGTCATCTAGTGTATATATGTATATATATATATATATATATATATATATATATATATATATATATCTGTGTGTGTGTATGTGTATATATATAAATTATGATGTTTCTTTTCCGAATAATTAATCCAATAAACTAGTTGGTTTTGGTATTTTGCTTTGAGGCAAGTTACAAGAACTTCCCGATATGTGTAAATAATCGACTTAATCAATAAAAAATAAATTAATTTATGAGTGATTTAAAGTATTCCGAGTAGATTTATTACACATAATTGAAAACGAACGTTAACTCTCGGAGTATTTTCTAAAAGCAAATGTTCAAAATTCAATAATTTTTATAATTGAACCAGTTTCTGTAGGACCTTAATGGTTGAGTATGTTCATTTAGATCAAGTACTCTATCATTATACCAAGTAAATCGTTTATTTTTAATTTTAACAAACGTCAAAAAAACTGCTCATTTTTTCAAATTTTTATGAATTTTTAAAATTAAACTACTTGTGAAGACGTAATATTTCAGTATGTTCTATAAGACCATGATATATATCGCCAAAAAAAGTTCCATGAAAATCGGCTTAAATTTTTTTTAACAGTTAATTACAACAAAACTGCTTGGTAGATTTTTACCTAAAACTAATCAGTATCATTCCCAACTAATATCTCTCGAACAGTTTTTGATTTTTTAAAATCGATATGGTGGTATGAGCTTAAATGTGGACGAAAAGTTTAACACTTTTTTTCGCACAAAACTGACAAATCATAACCCTCACGAGATACATAAAATAGCTTTTAAATTTCTAAAATCGGTTCAGGCGTTTTTGAGCAAACGTCGATGAAAAGTCTAATTTTGACAAACGCCAAAAAAACGATACTAATTTTCGCAAACTTTGACGAATTTTTCAAAATTAAACGACTTGTCGTAGGGCCTTAATATTTTAGTATGAGCTATGAGACTATGGTATCTACCGTCAAAAACAAATTCTTAAAAATCGTCGAAAAAAATTTTTTTAACACTTTATTACAAGAAAACGGCCCGGCCGATCTTTACCAAAAACTAATCAGCACGATTCCCAACCAGTATCTTTCGAACAGTTTTTGAATTTTACAAAATCGATTCAGAATTGCGGACTAAAACGTGGACGATTTTTTTCCCTTTTCTGCTATTTATGAAGAAACGGCTTGGCTGATCGCCACGCAAAATTGATAAACGCTAGTCCTCATCGAGATACATCGAATGGCTTTTAAATTTTTGAAATCGATCCAGCCGTTTTTGAGAAAACATCGATTTACGGCAAAAAGTCTATTCTCATACACACACACACATACTATACAAATTTGGTCTCATTCGATTCAGAATGGCATGAAATGTCGAGAAAACATAAAATTAACGAATCGGATTTTTTTATTAAAACATAAACTTCTCCTTCGGGAAGTTAATAAAAAACAATTAGTTTTTTGGAAATTTTTATGTAAGACGTTTCAGAACTAGATACATTTCATCATCGGGTTTTTCTGTCCGAAACAATTTTTTATGTAGACTAACAATATTAATGATGATTATTACAGAATATTGGGATCTTTTTAAAGAAATGGATTATGTACCTACTAGATGAAAGTAAAAAAAGGAAATGTAGGAAAATATAAAAAATGTTTTTGAATTGAGAAGCAAAAATTATTCACTTGCAACACTGATCTAGTACTCGCACAAAATTTATTCACGAATATTTGAAATTAATTATAAATATAATATCTAATATATTAAATTAATATAATATTATCATATTAATTGTTAAACTAAGAAGATCTTATTGGAGTTCCTCTTTTAGACACCTTCTTAGACTCTTAAATATTGTCAATTTAGCTCATAGGAATCTTTATGTATTTCAGATTGCTAAAAAAAAATATTTGAAATTTGTTTTTGGACTTTAATCGACTTACTGATTATCTGTAATGTAGTTCTGTCCCACAGATGTGAACAAATATATACTGTCCAAAGCGAATATTGTTTTATGGTTCGTATATTGACAATTTCCGAAAAAGAGATATTATTCCTGCTGCTTGGCTGATCATCGTGCAAAGCTGGCAAACTAGTCAACTAGCTCGTCCTTATGGAGTTAAATCGATTGAGTTTTAAATGTTTGAATCGGTACAGCCGTTTTTTGAGAAAACGTCGACGAAAAGTCAAAAATCGGCTCACACACACATACTTTTTACGCGGCATACATCATCACGTCATAGTTCATTTATGTTATTATTTTTGAATTACTGTTTTCATTTTATTTTTATTTTAACTATTTTCATTTTATATTCAATTTATTGAATTTTTTTTTGTATTTTTGTATTTTTTTGCTCATATCAATTTTGTAAATAAGACATTAAAGTCTTGATTAAAAAAAAAAAAATTGTAACAAAAAAAAAACACATACTTTTTCCAAATTTGGTCTCATTTGATTCAGAATGGCGAAAACATAAACTTATTCGGGAAGTTAATAAGGTGTCGTATATTACTGTTTATTGCAACATAAGTTTTGATACAAAAATCAAAAGATATTTAGAGAAAGCGATATCGATAGCTGTTTTTTTATTGCGGTAGAATTATTTTTGTTTTAATTTATTTGTAATTCTAATGCATTTTGTTAAAAGTTTATCAAGCGATCTCCATTTTCGAATGGATAATGATCATTAAATTTAAGAAATAAATGCTAGTTTTTGGCACTTTTCCCTTAATTATTCTCATTCACTACTATTTTTCTGGAAAAAAATGTAATTAGCTTTCAATATAATTGTTTTGCAATAAAAACTAATTCAATATCTACACTTATTACCAAAATTGATTTGTGTTCTATACTTTACTGCGTTATCGTAAAAATAGACCATTGTTATGGCAAGGCTATGCTATGTTCCCGTTTTCCTACAAAATAATTCAAAACTAATGATGCATGGTATCATGCCTTAATGCAAATTGCTGGAACTTCCCGTACTAAAAATTAAAGTTATTAAAAGAAATTTTTTTTAGAAACTTTGAGAAAATAATGAAAATTTGAGATTTTTAAAATTTTTGAAGTTTATATAGTATGAAATATTTTGAAAATTTTGAACTTTTTTTTAAAGCAATCGCGATACGTTAGCTACGTAGAAACGAAATAACGAAGCGCGTGGTCGCCGCGTCGCAGTATAACGGATAAACATTGGTACGGAACCCATAGAAATGTAAACAAAATTTGTTCTTATTGTTAAAATATCTGTAGAATTTGTGATAATTTGGCTTTTTTTATGGCATCTCTGAAACCGCTAGACCTGCCTTTCCAAAAAAATTACCAATATTTGAATATTTTTGAATTATTCAAATTGGTTGATTCGTGTTATCGAAATCGTCGACGAAAAATTGTATCCGCTCATACATACACACACGCGCACATAAATTTTTTCTAAAGTATGCCAAAATGTTCAGAAACCTCTGAAACGTAAAGATATATTAAAATTTTTATTTTCCATTTTTTGCGATTACTATAACTCGTCCTACGGGAAGTTAATACTGTCAAAATGCCATGTATCTGCTGTGCGATCAGGCATTTTACACATAAAATGCAACTTTAATCATATGTTCTAAGCCATATCTCAAAGATGCAGTTATAATAATATAGTTTATTCTGTCTTTTCTGTTTGTGAATTTTCTAGGTTAGGTTATCCATCTAAAACGCCTGACTGCACAACAACCACATAGGATATTGACAGTTTATAGTACCACTTTATATAAAACTGCTACATAACATAGCCTTGCCATAACATGGTTCTATTTTACGGCAGAATCGGCCCCTAAATCTCAGTTATACATTTTTTATTAAGTATATTTTTCTATATTTGAGATATGTATGAGAGTATTTTTCTTTATGTTCGAGAACCTATGTTATTCTCCAAGGAATATTTATCCATATTAAACTTGATATTAATTTCTATTGCAGCAAATTGGGCCCATGGATCGCCAAAAGGCGAACTAAAGATGTGCAACAAAAATATAAAGAAATTGGTGGTGGTTCACCTATACTAAAATGGACTAACTTACAAGGGGAATTACTTTGTAAAAAATTAGACATAGTATCACCAGAAACAGGTAAATTAAGATTTTAATTATTATAGTTAAAATGATACGATTTAGATATTGTTGCCATTTCAAATGTAATGTTATTATGCTCCGCTCATAGAAACTTTTGTACCAATTGCCAAAAAATGAGACAGTCGATTTATACAAGCATCTCCTGAAGTGAATTTTTTATCAGCAAAACTGTTCGACTTGAACAGGAACATATTACCAACCTTGGTGCGAACTGTAATATCCCGGAGCTTCTGGCGAGTCTCTATCGATGTGTGTTGCCACTTTGCCAGACATTGTTCTGATGGAACACAATTCCTGTCCTATTGGCCAAAGCTGGCCGATTCTGAGCAATTGTTTCTTTAGAAAGTTCAATTGTTAACTGTACAGTTCAGAGTTGAGAATGTGGCTACAGTTTTACTTATATACTTTAAATAAATATGTTTGACTTTGTGATTCAGTTTATATAATTTTTATAAATATTATACAATGTTACATTCCTTATAATAATCTATTTGAAAACATTTAATATTCCTCGAACATTTCGTTACGGTACGGGAAGTTCCAGCAATTTGCCTTAAGGCACGATGCAATACATCACTAGTCACTCTGAAATTTGTACTAAAACACTAATGTTTTCTACTAATTCTATATTTTATGTGCTTCATTTACAACTCCCTTCTCAACACAAATACTTATAACTTCATAAACGCCTTTGACTGGGTAACAAATAATATTCACCCTGTGCTGTTACAAAGACATCTATCTAATTGATTCGCACTAATGATCCTTGCTTTATAACCACAATCTACTTACATAATATTATAGTTTCGGCCAATCCTGTTCTTTGCAGTCATCTTGCACTGTTGACTCTTAACTCCAAAATCAATCCATTTTTTTGTTTATGTTCCATATTCACATAATTACGTACCAGTGTTCTTATCAATACTTTTCTACCAACCTGCTTCCTAATTTAGATTTTTCTGCTCGCCGCCTTCTCTTCGCTGCCTTGCTTCCGCTCCAACACTGCTTTCAAAACAATTTTCCGCAGTTCACCCTGTTTCGATGCACCTTTTTCCGATGCATTTTCCTCTTATATATTTTCTACTATTGCATTTTTCTCCAATACATTTTTCACTAATGCATTTGCCTGCCATGAACTCTTCTTCAAGATAGTTTGCTCTTGTGTAACAGCTTCTGTTTCTGCTCGGATCATTCTTTTAATACTTTCTTTATTTTTTTCTTATCTGCTTTGAACTCTGTTGAAGCATCTTGCATTACTGCAATTGTTTTGCTTTTGGATTCTTTGTCAGCCTTTAAATTTTCTACCCCCTGGTAAATTGCTTCTTTTTATCATCATTTATGTCTACATTTGCAGGTTTCATACCATCATCATCACATGGCACTGAATCAACTAAGCACATTAGATCCAATCCGTCAGATCTTACACCGATCCAGATCCCGTTCAGATCCCGTTCAGATCCCGTTCAGATCCCGTCCAGATTCAAATTTTAATCCAGATCCTTATTATCTCGTCCAGATCCTTGTAGCTCCGCCCAAGTTCCTGTAATTCCTGTCTACGTTCTTGTAATCTCACTTCTGATACTGTAATCACTCTGGATTATGTGATTCTCTCTTCATCACTCTGTAAATTGTACTAACACACCATTATCTTTCACTAATTTTTTATTCTATCTGCTTCACTTACAAAGCCATTCTCAACGCAAATACTTATATAATAACTTCTGGTTTTTGCATTTAATGAATTTTTTTTCATAACCCGAATTTATTACTAAGGATAAATTATACGAAATATGGTCATTAATTATCAGTTTTCCACAAATTGGTCGGCCGACTAATTGCCTAGTGGATGGGGCGCATAAGTAATTCTAAAATGAAATAACATTAACAAAAGAAAAATATCAATATTTATCTAAACTAAATAACATAATGAAATTACTAGGTATTTAAAGCATGATCAATGTGATTAAACATGCGTTCGAAAAACAGATTTAAATCGATTTAAGTGTTAGAACTTGAAATGTCTTGCCTTGTAATTTGTTGATATCTTTCTATAAAAAAACTAAAAATATTCAATATTTCAGTTTATTTGCCTGCTATTTTAAAAGATTTCTAAAATAAAAAATCACTTAAAAATTAAATATAACTAGTTGGTTATTTTGCCTTGAGGCAAGTTGCATGAACTTTCCGATATGTGTAAATAATCGACTTAATCAATAAAAAATAAACTAATTTATGAGTGATTAAAAGTATTCCGAGTGGATTTATTACACATAATTGAAAACGAACGAACACGTTAACTCGGAGTATTTTCTAAAAGCACAAATCAATAATTTTTATAATTGAATCAGTTTCCGTAGGACTTTAATGCTTTAGTATGTTCATTAAGACCAAGTACTCTATCGTTATACCAAGTAAATTGTCTAATTTTAATTTTAACAATTAAACGTCAAAAAAAACTACTCATTTTCTCAAACTTTGATGAATTTTGAAAATTAAACTACTTGTAAGGCCGTAATATTTCAGTAAGTTCTATAAGACCATGGTATATATCGCCAAAAAAAGTTCCATAAAAATCGGCTTAATTTTTTTTCAACTATTAATTACAAGACAACGGCTCGGTACGAGTTGTCGAAGGGCCTTAATATTTTAGTATGATCTATAAGACTATGGTATCTACCGTCAAAAAAAAATCATAAAAATCGTCGGAAAAAAATTACAAGTACACTTTATTACAAGAAAACGGCTCGGCCGATCTTAACCAGAAACTAAGCAGCACGATTCCCAACCAATATCTTTCGAACGTTTTTTGAATTTTTAAAATCGATTCAGAATTGCGGGCTAAAACGTGGACGAATTTTCTTTCACTTTTTTGCGATTTACAACGAAACGGTTCGATCTATCGTAGCGCGAAACTGAAGAAACGATAGTCCTCATCGAAATTCATCGAATGGCTTTTGAATTTTTGAAATCGGTCAAGCCGTTTTTGAGAAAACGTCGATTTACGGTAAATAAATCTGTTCACACACACACACACACATATACATACTTTTTCCAAATTTGATCTCATTCGATTCAGAATGGGTTGAAACGTTGAGAAAACATAAAATTTGCGAATCGTATTTTTTTTAGAAAACAAACTTCTCCTTCGCGAGTTAAAAATAAAACTATTTTTTATGTAAGTTAGATTTCTATATGAACTTTAATATGTTAATGTATGACCTACAGATATTATTATTTCTACTTTTATTTTAAAAAAAATGTAATTGAGTGAATATATATAATTTTTTCAGACTACATATATTAAAAAACCATAGAGTTGTTTGTCTAAATAATTGTTCGGCATTTTGTAATGAACCCTAACTTGTAGTTAATATCATGTTTTCGCAGTAGGTGTAGTTTTATCATCTCGATTAAAAAATATGTTGCGTAATATAGTTAATAATATTTTTTTACAACAATTAGTATTTATTTTAAGTATGTATTATTTTCGTATATGTTAATATAATTTATTTTTTTGTTGCAGCTCCTCATAAACATTATATTGCTTTTCGATACGTCAATCCTTTTACTAAAGATGCTATAGATCAGATAGCAGTGTAAGGAATTATATGTTGTATCTGTTATGATATATCTATAAGTACTAATCAAACTATCATCACTTAGAGATCAACCGAAGAGGGTCGTTTTATTTTCACAGTATCCACAATACAGTTGTGCTACTTCAGGTTCGAGTTTCAATGAGATTTATACGTTTGATAAGAAATAGTAAGTTTTTATAATTTTATTTTATGCAAGCGGGTTTCGGAATTTTCTCTCAGTTATAAATTAATATTGTTTTAACATCCACCTAATAAATTCAAGATATATGAATTTTATAAAAGCCTTTGAAAAATACAAAAACATATTGTAAAATAAGATTTTTATATAGGTAAGAAAAGAGTGGGCACAAAAAACTGCACTATATTATTTTCTTATGAAAGGGTTCAACTTTTGCTATGAGCGTCGCCTATAGATGTCATCCAATGTGTCGACTTTTATTGACAATGTTTATCTTTCTGAGTTAAATTATTGAGAGTTCTAATTTGTTATTCTGGATTTCTTTCAGAAGTATAATTTGTAAATATAATTTTGTTGATAATGATTGGAAAATCCTACGTTACACATATCTTATCTTCATGTAACAAATACTTTTGCGGCTTGCAGGCACTCGTAGCAAAATTGTAAAGAATAAATCACTGAGAAGTGTTTGTTTTTTGTTTACGGTTATAACATAAATTCAAATAAAAAATTTATATTTTACACAATGCAAAGCGAACGACCCATGGTTTTCTTACTCTAATTACTTTGCGTCAGCATAAATAGTTTTTGTGCATGTCATAACATTATAAACTGCTCTAGAACAAAGAATCAATTGGAATTATTAAAATTATAATTATTAAATTATTATGGAGAAAGTTTTATAGTTTTGATTTAACAAATTTTAATAATGCATATTTGTTAATAGCGGATTACCTAATGATATTACTTGGAGTGTAATTGATCGATGGAGTACGCATCCACTTTTAATTAAAACGATTGCGAAGAGGGTACAAGATGAATTGAAGCATTTTAATGAGGAAACAAGAAATAATGTGTTGATCGTTTTTTCAGCACACTCTCTTCCTTTAAAAGTAAGTTGACAATTTTTACTAACTACTCTTGGTAGAATATTGTTCATCTTAAATAAGAAAATGTTAGTGATTAATATTTTGAATCTTTTTATAATTATATTGAATAATTTCTTGGAAAGCTTAGTTGTTAATTATTTCCACACATATGAATATGGACGGTAGATACCATAGTCTTGTAGATCATACTAAAATATTACGGCCCTACGCAAGTCGTTTGATTTTAAAAATTCTTCTTTCGTTTGCAAAAATTATTATAGCTTTTTTGGAAATATCAGTTTTGTGCAACGATCGGCTGAGCCGTTTATTTGTAATTTGGAAAAAAGTGTTAAACTTTTCGTCCACATTTAAGCTCATACTACCGAATCGATTTAAAAGAATCAAAAACTGTTCAAAAGATATAAGTAGGGAATGATACTGATTAGTTTTAGGTGAAAATCTACCGAGCCGTTTTCTTGTAATTAACTGTTAAAACTAATTACACTAACTGCACTATTACACAGTAATAAACCAAGCTGCTAAAATATAAGAATTTTTAGTAGCCGGTAACTTGCAAAACTTTAAAACATTTTTTTCTTATAATTAGTTCTTTTATCGATATCCGACATTATTTTGAAAAAATAAAATTACATGACTGAGAAGGGGTTTCATCCCCACCGGGGGATGATGGCGGAGTCCAAATTGTTTTCACTTTTGAACTTGAGGGTAAGATGAACCTAATTCCAAAATTTCATGCAAATCGGAGCACAGTAAAAAAAAATCAGAGGTTATAATTTTTTCCATTCCGTTTACTGCACTAATAATATTTTTTTGTTTATTAATATAATAAAATACTTATTTTTTAAATTACGCGGCCCTCTTCACTGTAATGTTAATTTTTTTATGACAATGAAATGCTAATTGTTTAAAATAATGTTTTAATACCTTTCAGGCTGTGAATCGTGGCGATTCTTACCCATCCGAAATTGGAGCAACCGTACATTTGGTAATGCAAGAATTGCAGAACTGTAACCCATACACATTAGTGTGGCAGTCAAAAGTCGGTCCACTGCCTTGGTTAGAACCATATACTGATGAGGCTTTAAAGGTTTGATAGTATTCTGTTATATACAACACACTCAAACACTTATGCCTGTGTGTATGTATGTGCGTGCGTGTGTGTGTGCGGATACAAATTTTCGCCGACGATTTCGAGAAAACATTCCAATTGATTTGAATTATTCAAAAAATATTCGATTGCTATTGATAAGAGACGTGCTAATTAGTTTTTGAACAAGATAGGTTTAGCTGTTTCGAAGATACGGGGCGAAAAGTTCCAAAAACGGTAACTCGGTTTTTAAGAGAACAGAGCGTCCAATTTTAATAATTCAATAAATATTTTACTTGTATTGACAAAGAACTGATTAACTGCTTGGAAAGGCAGGTCTAGCGGTTTCCGAGATCGAGTAAAAAAGTGAAAAAAAAGACATTTGGCGGTCATAAATGATCATCAGACATATGCGCATCAAATTATCAGATATTTTATAGAGATTTTTAAATTTAGTTCACATTTATATGGGTTTCGTTATATTATTTGTCCGTTATAAGAGACGCGGCGCTTACTCGCTTCGATAATTCTTCTTATGCAGCTAAGCAGCGAGATTGCTTTGAAAAAAAAAAATGAAAATATTTCTGAATATAAAAAAAGAATATTTTCTTCAAAAAATCAATTTTTTCAAACAAGTCAATTTTTATTCAAAAATTTCAAAATTTTCAAAAATCAAATTTTTCAAAGTTAAAAAAATATATATATATTTAAAAAAATTGGTTTTTGATATGGAAAGTTTCAGCAATTTGCCTTAAGGCACGATGCAATACACCACTAGTTTTTGAAAACGTTTGTTAAAATCTGAATTTTTATCCACATTTTCACAAAAGCGACTGGAGAGATCTCAAAAATTTAAAAGCAGTTTCATGTATCTCGATAAGGACTATCGTTTTTCAGTTTTGTGCAACGCTCAGCCGAACTGTTTCTTTGTAATAAGCAAAAAAGTAAAAATTGTTTAGTCTACGTTTTATCGTGCTTTCCTGAATCGATTTTGAAAAGTTTAAAAACCGTACGATATATATTGCGGAATCGTGCTGATTAATTTTTAATTGAGATTTGTTGAAATTTTTTTTTTGACTATTGAACTTTTTATGTTGATAGATATCATGATCCCAGAAACCATAATAAAATATTACGGCCCTACGACAAGTAGTTCAATTTTAAAAATTAATCAAAGTTTGAAAAAATATGGTGATCTATGTGTCATAATACATACTTTTGTGATATGATATAAGATAAAGTAATATATTAATTTATGAAACAGTTCGGCCGATCGTAGCGCAAAACTGACAAACGATAGTCCTCATCGAGATACATCGGATGGCTTTTAAATTTTTGAAATCGGTCCAGCCGTTTTTGAGAAAACGTCGATTTATGGATCGTTCAAGTATTACGTAAGCAGATTTAGTATAATTATTTACCTCTCCATCCCCCTATGTCACCAAAAGTAAGCAAAGGTGTCACCAAAACGTCACTCAAAATAAGAAATCAATAACCCCCCCTACCCCCCTATAGTGCTTACATAATACTTGAACGGCCCCTTACGGTAAAAAAAAATATGTTCACACATACACACATACTTTTTCCAAATTTGGTTCATTCGATTCAGAATGGGTTGAAACGTCGAGAAAACATCAAATTAGCGAATCTTTTCCCGTAAATCGACGTTTTCTCAAAAACGGCTGAAGCGAATTCAAAAATTTAAAAGCCATTCGAAGTATCTCCATGAGGACTAGCATTTATCAATTTTGCGCGGCGATCAGCCAAGCTGTTTCTTTGCAAATAGCAGAAAAGTGAAAAAAATTTCGTCCACGTTTTAGCCCGCAGTTCTGAATCGATTTTGAAAATTCAAAAACCGTTCGAAAGATATTGGTTGGAAATCGTGCTGATGAGTTTTTGGTAGAGATCGGCCGGGCCGTTTTCTTGTAATTAAGTGTTAAAAAAAAAAATTTCGACGATTTTTATCATTATTTTTTTGACGGTAGATACCAGTCTTCTAGATCATACTGAAATATAACGGCCCTAAGACAACTCGTTTAGCTTTAAAAATTCGTCAAAGTTTGCAAAAATTAGTATCGTTTTTTGTCATTTGCCAAAATTAGACTTTTCATCGACGTTTGCTCGAAAACGCCTGAACCGATTTCGGAAATTTGAAAACCATTTGTTGTGCCTCAATGAGGATTATCGCTTGTCAGTTTTGTGCGACAATCGGCCGAGCCGTTTCTTTGAAATTTGGAAAAAAGTGTAAAACATTTAAGCTCATACTACCGAATCGATTTTAAAAAATCAAAAACTGTTCGAAAGATATTAGTTGGGAATGATACTGATTAGTTTTAGGTGAAAATATACCAAGCCGTTTCCTTGTAATTACATTGAAAATACATTGAGAAATATTACGATAGAGAAAATCGTCCTGATAATATTGAGATTGAAGAAGAGAAAGCAGTGGATGAAGACAAGGGACCTTCCATATTAAAAAGCGAAGTCGAGAGAGCAATAAATGAGATGAGAAGAAAGAAAGCAACGGGAGATGACGACATACCGGTGGACCTGCCGAAAGTGCTGGATAACAACGGATTGAGGAAACTGATCAAATTTTTGAATGAAATATGCCGAACGACCGAATGGCCAAAGGACTCTTCAGAAAAAGGCCAAAGCGAATAAATGCAGCGACTACAGGAGGATCAGTTTAATTTTGCACATAGGGAAGGTTCTGGCCAAAATCTTTATGAGACAACTCGAAAATAGAATCGAGCAGCACATGAGCGAAGACCAGTTTGGTTTCAGGAAAGGAAGAGGCCCTAGGAACGCTATTGGAAAATTGAGGATAATGTCGGACAGATGTTAACGTTAACGAGGACTTATGTTTCTGTTTTATAGATTGGCAGAAAGCTTTCGACAGAGTCAACTGGAGTAAGCTTATGGGAATTTTAAAATCTATTAATATCGATTGGAGGGGTCGCAGGCTGTTCCTGAATTTGTATATGAGACGGAAAGTAAAGGTTCGAGTGAACCAGGGAGATACAAACGGCGTTGAAATAGGTAGAGGTGTGCGGCAAGGATGCTGTATGTCACCGATCCTATTCAACCTGTACGGAGAATGGCTCCGAGCCATTCAACCCAACGCAGGTGATTTTTTTGATTGGAGGAAGAAGAATCACCACCATAAAGTACGCTGATGATCTAGTAGTGATATCGAAAAACCAAACCCAGCTGCAAAACATGATGAGCAGAACAAGTCGAAAGTGATGAGAATCATAAAAAAAAATAATCAGTTGAGGGTAACGGTAGGAAATCGAGAAGTGGAAGACGTGGATCATTTCAAATTCCTGGGAAGCATACTGACCAGAGACGGATTCTCCACGAAAGAGATCAGGACAAGGATCGCAAGCGCCAAGGCGGCATTCACGAAGAAGAGAATGCTACTGACGAGCAAACTGAGTCTCGACTTGCTAAAGAGATTAATAAAGTGCTATGTCTGGAGCGTAGCTCTGTACGGATTGGAGACATGGACTCTAAGAAAGGTCGATAAAAATTACCTCGAGAGTTTTGAAATATGGTGCTGGAGACGAATGGAGAAGATAAAGTGGACAGATAAAATTACAAATGAAGAAGTCCTGAGAAGAGTGGGCGAAGAAAGGACTGTACTGAGCACAATTCTGAGAAGAAAAAAAACTAGATCGGATCTCTTCTGCATAAAAAATGCCTCCTGCAAGACGTCGTCGAGGGTAAAATAGAAGGAATAAATGGAATGGGAAGAAGAACTGAAAGCCGAAGCACATGATCAAGAAGCATGGAAGCAGAAGTTTGGAACGGAAAATATATGAAAAATAGGGGAGAGGGAATAGTGGTAATTGGAATAATAGATGAAGGGTAGGAGAATCATTTATTTGTGGTGGTATTTTACCCCAAGGAGCTGCCTTCGGGCAGACTACATTTATTATTATGTTATTACGACCAATAACATTGATGAAATTAAAAAAAAACTACTAATTGATTTTTTAGATATTTATTTATTTTACTAATTGATTTTTTGGATATTTTTATCATATACTGTAATAATAACTTTAAAATAGATTATGGTATAGCTCATGCTATGGTTTAACTTGGTATCGTTAAAGTAATATAACATTTAATTTCAGGGTTATGTGAAACAAGGAAAAAAGCATTTTATACTAGTTCCTGTGGCATTTGTTAATGAACACATCGAGACCTTACATGAACTGGATATAGAATACTGCCACGATCTTGCTAAAGAGGTAATACTGCATTTATAATATATAATTACATAGCTACTTTATATTGCTGCTATTATATAGTAGTTGACCTGGCAAACGTTGTTTTACCATGTAAAGCATTTCAATGAAATTTCTAGAGTAGCAAAAATAAATTACTTTATTATTATAAGTGTGTAAAAGACGAAAACGCTCACTTAACGGTATTGGTTAGGCTATCTTTTGCCATTAAAACGAACTCGAGGGTTTGCCCACTCTGGAGCATATTGAGATGGGCGAGGTGCAAAAGTCCAATTTGATTTTAGCAATTACTTATAATGCAGTGTTTAGTAAAATATCCAGTTAATTCATCATTGTCAACACATGTATTTTGGTAATTTTTTTTTTAAAATTAGTCATCTGGTTCTTATTACCTCATTGAGTAAAAGAGGACAGTCAGATAACATAACGGCCCACTATTTCATTTTAAAGAGGTGTTTTAGAATAATAGCTACATTATTCAATCAATGCGATGATGTGTAATTATTAAGTTGAACAACAAAATTAAAAATTACAATCTAAATATACATTTGCTAAACATAATAAAGAAAAATCTTTATCTACTCCTACTACTTTTATAAATCTTGCTTTGGTAAGAATTACTGTTAAATTTATTTTAATCAGGCTCAATGTTTTGTAAATTGTAAAATACTATTATTAAAAATAATGTAAGCGCAATTTCTGTTTGAAACACATATTTCATATATACATTTTCTACAAATATCACTTTATCCACAACCTTTGTATGGAACTTTGTCAAAAAGAGTCATCACAGTTGGAATTAATATTTAATTTAGCTTGTAAATAGTTGTTATTTGTTAAATTATTGAGGCAGCTATGCAATATTTTCACGTTATTTAAGAATGCGAGAATTTTATCAATAAATATTGGAAGAAAACTGTTTTAAAATGACAGATGAAATTTCATCTGATTCTTAAGAATGAGAGTTATATAATAACTTGCTTGCGACAAATCATCAAAAGTTATAGGATACACGCAGAAATAATTTAAATTTGTTTTTATTTTTAAAAAGATCGCATTCAAAATGACCAGATCAATAGTTATATTTGAAGTCAAAATAAAAGTTCCGTTAAGGAAAAAAATATTAAATGCGCTAGCAATTGAAAGTATATCAGTTTTTATATTATTAATATTAAAGCATTCAATATTAGTAAAATTTGCTTTAAAGTTAACTTTTGATTTTATGAGCGACCACATCGTTTTTGTTTATTATGAGAATTGAAAATAATATTATCAATATATTTAGTTTTTGCTAATTCGCATGAATCATTGGAAAAAGTATAGGCGTGTTTCCATACAGAATTGGCGCCACTCTGGTATTTAAATCATTTTGATGCCATTTTATAGGCATTTTCTCGAAAATCTGATATACCAAATTTGAAATCCGTATCTCATTTGGCCAAAATATCATTGAAAATGTGTGAAAGTGGCCCCTTTTTTCAAAGTCGTTTTTTGTCGCAACTGTAAAAGATATCGACAAACAAATAACGCCATTCTATTTACATCGGTGTGCACTATATTGTTTAATAATTATATTTTAGTGCATGAAAAAGTGAAAATAATTTTTTATTTTGAATTTTCGTGTAGAGCGGTTATTTGGACTAATTTTTAATTAGCATCATTAGAAAGGCTATTCAATTTTCTTTTACTGTCCAAAATTTTGATTTATTTCATGTGGTAGAACATATTTAAAATTAAAAAAACCCCTGCAAGTACACGCTCGCGCTCATATAACACCCGCGTAAGTCGTCTCTGATTTGCAACGACTAGGAACAGCATTGCTCGACGCGCGTCTTCATAAATTCTGCATATGGAACATTTCTTTGTGAAACATTTTTAATAAAACACGATATACACATTTATATTTTGATTAATTATATATTCATATGTATGTGTATAATAATAATTATATTTATATATAATTAAATAATATCTTGAAGTTTTTTTTAATTGAATAATATATAAAAATATATTGAATAGAATATCTATACCTATAAATGCTCATATTAATTGTTGAACTGCTATACAATTCTGCATCATCATTAATTGAAACGATATTTAAATTTTGCGGCATTATTAATTGTATTCTACATAAAGATAATACATCATTCTACAATTAATAAATTACTTTGTCACAGATTGGCGTAGAGAGGATTAGGAGAGCTGCAGCTCCAAATGATCATCCGATTTTCATTGACGCATTAGTGGATATCGTACACAAGCATTTGAAGAATTCAAGAAAAGTTGATGCTAAATTTCTGACATTATGTGCGCATTGCACAAATCCTAAATGTAAAGAAAGTAAAATGTTTTTTGAAAGACTTTGTCAATAGCAGAAGGTAATTTGGATAGACAAAGCACTGTTATTATTAATCTGTTGCGTATGGTGAAAGGGATGAATTCAATAAAGACAAATGTGTGAAAAGGTTTGTTATGAAATATAAATATATTTATATTAAATATTATTAAATTAAATATTATTTAAATAGCTTGAACAGCATAAATAAATTATTCAACCATATGCAGTGATATATTTATTATTTTACTTCTTTTCTCTCTCCTTCTTTCTCTCTAAATATATATATGAGGGTGGTCTGAATACTTTTCGACGTCAGCACAATTTTCAATTTCAACACGAGTATGTTTTATATATACTCAGTGAAACCTGTTTTTGTGCGATCAATTTTTTAGTTATTTAATTTTTGTGCTATCGGTTTTATGCGCTTATATATATATATATATATATATATATATATATATATATATATATTATGCCTCCCCGAATCGACACATCCTTGTCGTTGGGGTTGGGCAATGAATAATGTTATATTAGCAGACTTAACTTATCTGGTGCAAGACAACGTGGTTTATGTACTACAGGTGCTCTGGATGTAGTTTCCATGTGATTTTAGTTAAAATATTTGCTTACACCCAATGCGGTCTGTCGACTTAAATCTGAATAATTCTTAAAATATCTTATCAAATGGGGACGAACTAGATGTCCTTATTTTATCATACGGTTTTATTCTGTTTTCCATTCGCGGTGAACTCGCTGAATTCATGGTTGTCTTTTCTGATTTCCTAAACTTGCACAACCTTCATACGGAATAGGCAAGTAAGTCTACACCAATGACAGGACGTGACACCTCTGCAAATTGCAGACTGCAATCACAAATTTTCATTAGAGAGTCCTACTTACTGAGACCAAAATACAACGTTAAAGGCAATGTGCCGTTTGCAGCAATTGCCAGAAGACAGCAGACGCTATCAAATTGAATATATCTTCGTCAAAAATAGATTTAGAAGTTTTTTTCAGGGGCCGACTAGGACTGCGATCATGATTCTTCTTAAAGCCGATATAGAGACACAACTAAAGAATATTCGCAAAACGGGTAAAACGAGACAGAGGTGAAATGTGCAAAACTTGAGTAATAATACAGTTCAAGTGAGGAGAGATATGGAGACGAAAAAGTCTTCTGGCCAGAGACAGATACTGCATGAAAAACATCTGCCTAAGAAAAAAACGCTACTGACAAGCAAACTGAGTCTCGACTTGAAAGAGACTAATAAAGTGCTATGTCTAGAGCATATCTCTGTACGGATCAAAGAAATGGACTCTAGGAAAGGCCGACATAAACAATCTGCAGAGTTTTGAAATGTGGTGCTGGAGGAGAATGAAGAAGATAAAGTGGGCAGACAAGATAACAAATGAAGAAGTCCTGAGAAGTGTGGGCGACAGGACTCTGCTAAGCACGATCCTGACAAGAAAGGGAAACTGGATAAAATCCGTTCTGCCATAATAGCGCCTCTTATACTACGTAGTCGAAGTTAAATTAAAAGGACTGAAAGGAATGGAAAGAATGCAGATGGTTGATGACTTACGCGAGAAGTGGAAATGCAGGAAACTAACTGAAAGCCGAAACACAGGACAAGAAAACATGGAAGCAGATTATAATTAGCCCAACACAAATGATTCGAGCCTTTAATCACTTAGCCACGTTCGTTTGCTGGTTAATAATAATTAAGTCGAGAATCAAGCGTTACCCCTAAATAAAACGAATGTTTGATTTTGATGCAATCTCTATATTGCATATCTTCATCTTGATGGTCTCTACTACTTTTCTGCTTATAATAAGAACAGCTTCACTCTTTTGTTGTGCCAGTTATTGGTTCTTTGTTTTCATTTAGCAATAAATTTTCACCAAACTTATGTCAAATGACAATCTCATCAAATTGTTTTGCAACAACCACTGTGGCCATATCATCATCATCATGTTTTATTCTACTAGTCTGACCTTAGGCTAAAGAGGCTACCATGTAGAATATACTACATCAATGAGCCGGGAACGAAGCCTTGTGGCACACCTCCGGTTATATTATATTCTTTTGTACTATCTTGTAAATCGTACACTAGTTTTCTTTTTGTAAAGTAGCATCCGACACGCATGCTTTCCACATGGGTATGTTTCGATAACTTATAATGTCTCGAAATGTCTCCGTCTTTGTCGCACCTGACACCAAATTTTAAAATTTATTTATATGAAATACAAAAAAACAAAAAAGAACCTTTCATAAATTTAATTTTTGCAAAAGATGATTGTGACTGATGCTTTATTTTCTTCTCGAAAGGAAATTGGTACTGGATATGGTCCTGGCTTGGTCTTATTGCTATAACAAACTACGCAAATGACATGAATGAGTCAAAACTGAAGGTAAAATAAACTAAAAAAGAAAAATTATAAACTCTCATATGCATGTAATGTTGTGAAAATAAATGCAGACTTTTCAATAAGCCATTATTGAAACTTTTTCAATAGGTATTATTATATTTTTTGGCTCGATTTACTCATAAAGCGCATCGCATTATGTAGCCATGCACAATGTGTCGTAGTCAGCGGAAGTATGAACGCGTTTCATTTTTGCTAGTCGATATATAATTTTGCTTCCATTTATATTCTCTGATAATGATAAAGCTCTTGTGCCATAGAAGATTAGATCACTTTGAATAAAGTCGCCATCAAGAAAACTAATACAAATAGCAGACACAAGAGTGTCACAAAAAAATGAAAAAAGAATACCAAATTTCGGGAAAGTTTTTACGAATACCGTCTACAAATTGATACGCAAAACTTGTGGAATAAATTTGTGTAAAGGTTTTCAAACAATAAAAATCTTTTTGAAATGCGATAAATATGTTAGGTAACAAATGCACATGTTCAAATCAATCATTATTTGTATTGAATTATAAAATTCATAACCTTTTACTTGCCAGTCAATTCGACCGCGCGCAGTTGATACAGCTATAAGAGGGTGGTCGGTAGTTTTATTTTTAAGGTAAAAAGTTTACAAAGGGAAGGAGAAAGCTAGAAGTAAATCTATCCATCTCTAAAAATTAAATCGAAATTTAATAGATCGATATTAAGATATAATAGGTTCAATGAAAACTGTTACAAAAAGCCTTCTCCATTCTATTGAATATATATTAGAAGTGGCTAGTTTAAAATAAATTAACATCTAATATTCTTTCGATACAAAATATAAAACAAAAGCTTATATATTACAACTGAATAATTACGTTCTGTGAAGTATGTAGGTACAACGATGTGTTAGGCGATAAAAAATAAATAAAATAAAATCAGAGGATCAATAATAAAAAAAAAAATATTTTGTTTCCAAGTCTTTCATTATAATTTAATACAAATTCATATAATAAAAAAGAGAACGTATGCATCAATAGCCATAAATGACAATATGTTCGTTCACTTCCCATAGTATCTATAGGGTGAGTTATCGTAATCGAAAAAAATTGAAAATGAAATTTTTTATATAACTTCACGTTTCGAGTATTCTTCTGTTGGCAAAACTTAGAAAGAATTGGTGTATTTGTGAACGATTTCGAGAGCACGGATAAAATGATTTTGAAAGATTTCGAAAAATATTGATCAGGATATGGGACGTGCTGATTAGTTTTTGGGAAAGGCAATTCAGCCGTCTAAAAATTACGGGATGATTCATAAAACAATTTAATTGTATTGGAGGAATGAACAACTGATTACATTTTTAAGACTGAGGTATCAATAAAATCGGAAATTTTTTTTGTTTAAACGGTCGATTTTATTAAGTTGTAATTTTTTTTAAATTTATCAAATATTTTCAACATTTAAAAAAAAACTCGAAAATTTCAAAGAAATTGAAGCTTTTAAAAACTTTAACGGACTTTGCGGGGAGTTCCAGCAATTTGGCCTTAAGGCACGATGCTATGCACCACTAGTTTTAAATCAATTCAACCTTGTTTTATTTTAAATATACTAAATCTTCATCATAATTATTTAGTTCACTGGCCTATTACACACTTAAATTTATAGCAGTCACTCATTTACGACTTTATATTAATAGTTCCGGATTATTGCTGGAATTCATAGTCAAAGGAGGCATAATATTAAATTAATCTAATTTTTCAATTTAGAAATACAATGAACTTTTATTACTGCCGCAGTACTTGGTCTAGGTATTTATTAACTACCCGTAACCTGTTATTGAATAAAAAAATTAATATGAATAAATTTTCTTATATTTTTGTATTTAGATATTTTTTCGTTTCTACATATTTTAAACAGAATTAGTGAATGTGATCTTTTTTAAATTTTAGACATGTTCATAGTTCAAAACTAATTAACTTCCCGTAGGGTATGTCATAGTAATAACAATAAACGGAACTGAAAATTTTTATATTACAAAACCTTCTGAACATTTTAGCACACATTAGAAAAAACTGGTGTATGTGTGTGTATGTATGTTTTTTTATAGCGAAGTAAATACCTTTACGTATTTAACAGATTCAACTTGTCTGGATTTGTCAGACTCAACAATGTTAATACCGACTAAATCCTCCGCTTTCCTGAAGTTTTGTAGCCCCCACGGAGACCGTCGTTAGACATTACTTAGTGGTAGGAGGATCCAGCAACGGTTTTTTCTTGTGGTAGATGAGATGTTATACACCTTTCATTCGCTCTTCTCCTCTCAATGCTAATTAGCATCACTGGTTTAATTCTCTGCTTTAGGATTGTTTTCAGTTCATTTCGCTGTAGACTAGTGTAGACTAAAGTACGCGCCTCAAAGAAAACATGCTTTGCATCTTCACTAACTTCTCGGCAAACTGGACACTCGAGAAAATCATAAGTGTTTAAAGAGCTGAAGATAAGCACGAAAGCAGCCGTGTCCAGATAGAGTCTGCGTTAGATAGTAGTTGACCTCCGGTCCTCCATGCGGATCCTTGCCTCCACCGGATCCATGCCTCCGGTTCAGCCAAATGTCGATCTTAGGTATAAGACGGTGCGTCTATCTACCTTTTTCTGTGGTATCCCACTGTAGTTGCCATAGCTGTAGTTGCCAACATAAGACGTTTTCCGGTTCTGAGATCATCAGCGATTAGTGTCGTTGACAAGAGCGTTGGTAAAGGTTTTGTCTTTCCTCAGATAAGACTGTAAGAGGAAGATCCCGGCAATGACACACATCGCTTCCTCAGATATTGTGCGTAAGGCGCTCAGACGGTACACAGGATCAAGTTTCTTAATGATTCTAAGAACTCTAGTGCGCCTGCCCCAATAAGTATTTCGTAAGTGAGCACCAATGCAACCAATATTCTAAGTTCTGCTTTGGTTTGCCGATGCTAGGTATTAATCGTGCTAGACAAGAACTCACCACAGATCCTGTCACTTACTTGGTTTACATGGTGCTTAGAATTTAGTCGGGATTAGATGCATCAAGCATCACTCCCAAGCATCAATTGTAAGGTTGTGATATGATCTCTTGTTCACCTATTTTCAGCTTAATGCTCTCTACGGTTTTTCTGCTGGTGATGAGTACTGCCTCCGACTTCTGTTTAGCTAGTTGAAGATTAACAGTATCCATATACCGTTTTACTTTTTTGTATGTAATATCGGACATATGGCGTATTTTGTCTATATGTTTCGCGACGATCACTAGTTTAGCGCGTCTTAGGATCTTTAGTTTCAAAAATCCGTCGAATATGACATTTCACAGTGGTGGTTCAAAAACTGAGTCTTGAGATAATTATTATACTTTTTCGAGTTGCCTTTTCAGGACCCTGTCCATAAAGTAGCTTGTCATTATCCTAAACATGTAACCTTATACGTTTTTTTCTTGAACAGCTTGCAATATGCAGCCCTAGTTTGCGCAATTAAAAGCGTTTCTGTTGTTTAATGTGGCCAGCAGGTAATACTCCTTTGAACCGCCCTTCCATCTTGTTCCTGCGATTGCTTTCTTGGCTGTATCGACAACTAGATTTATCGCGTCTAGGGTTAATTGTCTTTTCCGGAATCCGTACTAGTTGTATACCAGATGTGGCTCAACGATTGCTTCAATTCTTCGATGAAATATTCATTTGAATATCTTACCAGCCATATCCAGCATGCAGAGTTAGACGGTAACTGATAACTATAATTGCTTTGTTGTGGAAACGTTGCGCGCATGTATAGATGTGCATGTTTTTTTTTTTTGTATGGCGAAGGAAAAGCGTTTATGCGTCCCAGATTGGTCTTTTGCTTGGGTATGTCGAACCCAATACCGCCTGGGTATAATATCGTCTAAAGCTTCCGCTTTGCCCTTGCCTTTGGTCCCCTTCGTGAGGGAAATATTTAGAATGTTATCATTCTTGAACTGAAATTAGCACTTCTCTCGCAAATGTGTCTATCGCTTTCCAAACAGCCTCAATTGTCAGTATCTCTTCTAAATTATCACGTAGAGCACTAAATCGTGGGCACACGAAGACCACGAGCACTGCATCTTTGATTTCGCTCAAATATATATATGAGCAATCCGGTGAGCTATCGTGCTTGAATCGGAGTAGTTGGGCTCGAAAGCAGCCCATTTGTCTAGTGTAATTATTAACTACTCCATGCTTGCGATTTAGCCATACTTCGATATTTGGAAAGAGACTATGCATCCATCTGCCCTTCACTGCGACATCCCACAGTTGCTGCCATAGGTCAATGCTTTTCTGCCGTTCTTTTATTCTCAACTTTTCAGGACTCAGTTGTTGATGTCTTCGTTGGTAAATTGTCCGTCTTTCCTCTGCTAAGACTATGAGAGGCATAGTTCACGTGAAATGACGCACACTTCTTTCTTTGATAATGTGCGAAATGCGCAATCTTAAGGCAATCAGACAATATATAGGTCCTGCCATTTTTCATGATTTTTTAGTTTTGAGAGTAACTACTGATGGTAGTAAAATCCTGCTGGATTGTTTTGGATCTCCACTATTAGACATTAGTCGAGCAATCGTGCATCAAGCATTACGCCAAGGTAACAGATATGAGGTTTTGGCATGATCTCTAGATTTCCTATCTTCAGATTGAAGGTCTGTATTATTTTTCTACTCGTGATAAGAACAGCTTCACTTTTTTGTTGTGCTAATGTGCTTTATTGTTTCCATCCAGCGATGAATTTTTCTGAAGGTTATGTCAAATAGACTTACGATCTCATCAATATCTTTGGAAACAACTACTATGTCTACATCTACTGCATATGCTACTAGTTTGACACATGGTGAAATTTTTAGTCCAGTCTCAGTCTCAGTCGTTTTTTCGAAAAAAGTCTTTCACAACTAGCTAGGAATATATCACTAAAATTTCAGAAACAAATTCAAATTATTTTCGGAGTTGTAACTGTTTCTTCTGTAGAAGAAATAGTGAGCAAGCTTCGAGCAGTTCTACGAGCGTAATGAAAACTTTGATGCGCGATCAAAGTCTCGTTTAACATTTTCACGATTTGCGGAAAAGATACCAAAAAAACTGAAAGTCCTATCGAAACGAGACAAAATTGATTGTATTCATGATTAAATTTTCTTCTAGTTGAATCTAAAAAGCCTCAAAAAAGTCATAATTATCCCACTTTTTAAACAATCGAAAGTGAATTTTTTTATCAAAAAGATGATTTTTTCGAAAGTTTCGAAAAATTGGTGAATTTTGCACTTTTGTTCATTTTTCATGTTTAACTAGAATCTACACTAATGAAAGTATAAATTTGTTTTGGTTCTCTTGTTTCGGATGGAAACTGTGATCTGCATCTTTCCCGCCAAACAACACCTGCACGTTCGTGCTTTGTTTAATGATCACGTTCGTGGTGCATCGGCAAAATGCTTGTATCCGCCATATTATGACATATATGTTGATAAAAAAGTTAGAGAAAAATATTGAAAAATATAACACTAAAATCTGAAAGTTTCGTTTCAATTGAATACTTATTTTCTTCCCTAAAAATTCCTTAAAATAGCGATTTTTTAAAGCCACTAAAGCAGGCTTCCCCTTAACAAGCTCGATACCAGCACAATCAATTGCTCTGCTGATCCAGTATCCAGCTAGCAGCAAACATAATCAAATATTGACAGGTAGCACACAAATTGTATCATTAAGGTCATACATAATTTATTTATTTATCTATCTAAAACCGTTCGAGATCCTCATTGCTTTTTCTTTTTTCAAAGGGAAGAATATGCAGGGACGCTACTCTACATAAAAGAATAATAAATAATGAATTATGATAACTTGCAACCATTTGTACAAAGCAAAAGAATATCATATTGTACATAATGCAAAATATATTTTTGTATCAAAATCTCTTTATCAAACAATATATTATTTTTATACATTAAACAAAGTATTTATTTATAATTATGAAATCAAATTTGAGATAAAAACGTTGAATTGGTGCTACGTAATTCATTGGTGTGATTTACTGGTACTTAGACTTTTCAACTTTTGAATGTGTACTACAACATAGACTAAAACAAAATTTTGTATAGAACAAGAAAAATTAATTGTAGAATGCTACGCAGATCATGTGCTGATATGCGTAGAGGGCAAGAAATTCGGAAAAAAATGCGCGCTGAAGGTATTGTTTCGGGCAAAACTCTTAAATTTAAACTATACATTATTAATTGAAATAAAAAGTCAAATCAAATATATATTATAAAAATGTATTATGATATATGCAGCACAAAATTAACAAGAAAGTTGTTTAATACATTAGAAATATGAAAGTGCCTCTTTAATAATAAATAATAGTTTTATTAAGTTTTAGTATTATTTATTTGATTCTTACTAATAGTTACCTGATATGAAAATTAAGTTATCTGATTATAAGTGATGTTGTAAAAATGTTCTAAGTGTTCGCATTTCAGTTGTGAATTATTCAAAATTAAATATCCAAGTGCAAATAATAATTGACACTACATTTAATTCAATTATATCTAGTTGTTTTTTGTATGTAAATTAAAATCAACAGTTATTTGAAAAAAAAATGTAAACAATGTTCTCAAGTCGGTTTAGTGCAAATTATGATGATACTAAAGTCCGCATTCTAACTACAAATTGTTCACAATATCAGTATCCAAGTGTAAATAACTGGTTATGGTAGGTTTTAGTAACATTCATCTAGTTTTTACTAATATAATCAAATTATAATATTAGAGACAAAAATTAAAAGTTATTTGAAGAAAATTAAAAAAATGTGTCAAAACCATCTATTGCAAATTGTCAAAGTAAAAGTCCGTATTTCAAAAAAATTGTGCACAGTCTAAATAACAGGTTATACTAGATTTTTGTAAAGTTTATATAGTTTTTAATAATGCATATAAAAATCAGGCCAAAATTTACACATTGCTAAATATATTACATACAAGAAAATTGTTCTAATAAGTTTTAATCACTATTTAATAAAATAGATGTATACAACAATTTTCTCTAAAGTTTTAGAAATGCAATCTAGCTTTTATTAATGATTTATAAGTTAAAATGTTTGGAATTAAAATTTCAAGTCGTTTTAAATATGTCCTAACTTTACATATAGCTATTTATCATAATACTGAATATGCTAATTATGAACTGATAATAAAAAACTATATCAATTTAATCTAAACAAAAAAAGAGCTAATTTCAATTTCAATATCATATGTAACCAGATTTTAGTCACATTTATAAATATAAAATTACCCGGCCCGCTAATAACTTCCAGACCTCGAGAATAGTATTTTTACCTGTCCCGCCTATACTGTGATAATTAAAAATTTGACAAAACAACCGCACTGCCATTTCAAGTACTAACAAACAATTATTCAATGTTGTTTGTTATAAATAATACGAACCTCAGTACTGCGATTTTTCATGTGTTGTTTTTCGATATCTTTCACTGCTACGACAAAAAGTTAGTTTGTATAAAGAGGCGACTTTTGAGTACATATTTTCCATGATATACTGGCAAATAATGAGGTAGAGGGTTCAAAATTGGTATTTTGAATGTATCGAAAATGGCGTAAAATTGTATAAGAAACGATTCTGTAACAATCTCTCTATAATCTCTTGATCTTTTTATTACTTTTCGTGGTAAGGTAAGTTATAGTAATCGAAAATATTTTTTTTGTATCTTTACGTTTCAGAGACTTCTGAATATTTTGGCATAACTTAGAAAAATTTGTTGTATGTATATGCAAGTAGTATGATTGTGTGTATGTTTGGATACAATTTTTTGCTCACGATTTTGGAAGCACGGATCAAACGATAAGAATTAATAAGAACATTGAAAAAACATTCGAATTGTATTGACGGGAAGACTAGCTGATTAGTTTTTGGCAAAGACAAAAAGTGCAAAAATGGAAATTCGGTTTATTAGAGAACGGAGCATCGGATTTGAATAGTTAAAAAAATATTTCCTTTGTATCATATCGGATGGAAGAAATCTTTAATAAGCAAGTTTCGTCGACGTCTTCTCAAAAACTGAACTGATTTCAAAAATTTAAAAGCCATTCGATGTAACTCGATAAGGACTAGCGTTTATAAGTTTTGTGCGAAGATCGACCAAACCGTTTCTTTTTACCACGTTTTAGCGCACAATTCTCAATCGATTTTAGAAATTCAGAAACCATTCAAAAGGTATTAGTTGGGAATAATGCTGATTAGTTTTTGGTAAAGACCGGGCCGGCTAGTGTTCGTGTAGTTAATTGTTGAAAAAAAAACTGTTTGTCGATTATTACGATTTTTTTACGATAGATATCATGGTCTCACACACCATACTAAAATATTACGAACCTACGACATACCATTTAGTTTTAAAAATTTATCAAAGTTTGAAAAAATTAGTAGCTTTTTTGGCGTTTGTTGAAATTAGTCTTCTTATCGCCGTTTTCTCAAAAGCGGCTGAACCGATTGGAAAAAGTTGAAAGCTATTCCATAAAACTTGTTGAGCATTTGCGTTGGCTATTTCACGAGCGGCTCAACCCTTTCTTTAAAATTGCAGAAAAGTGCAAAAATTTTCGGCAGCGTTTTAGCCAAAAATTTTGATCTGATTTTGAAAATTTAAATACTATTCGAAAGGTATCATCAACTTGTCTTAAGACAAAATAACAATTACAACTAGTTGACAGTATGAACCAACTGACTTGAATGATCATATTATCCGCAAGACGTACTAGTTAGTTTACGTTACGGAGCGCAAAGGGTGCAAAAGATGGTCATGCAAGACGTACTAGTTAGTTTTTAAGATAACGGAGCGTCCGTCTTTGATAAATTTTTTAAATTACACTACTTGTCATAAGGTCGTAATATTTCAGTAAGTTCTTGATATACGAGGTCTGTTCGTTTTCGTTTTTTCAAAAAAATATTGATTTATTCGTCTACATTAATGTGGTCCCCTTCAAAGTAGTCCCCCCCAGATATAATACACTTATGCCAGCGTTTTTTCCAATTTTCGAAGCACCCTTGATATTCACTTTTTGATATGTCCTTGAGCACTCTCGGCGATTTTCTTCAATCGAGGAAAACCGCCGTCCTTTCATGGGTCTCTTCAACTTTGGGAATAGGAAAAAGTCACACGGAGCCATATCTGGTGAATTTTTGCACTTTGCAACACTTTATTTCATTTTTTACGCAAAATTTAATACAAATTCTTTGACTTTTTCAATTCTTCCATTGTAAAAATCGCCGAGCTCAGAAAAACACGTCGAACCTTAGCGACTACCACAGACAAAGTAAACAGTGAATATAGCTGAAAATTTCATCATACTTTAGGGGCATATATACCAACACAATAAAAAAAAATTTTGACAATCAGACACTCCAGACCCGCGAAATTTAATTATTAGTAATTCCGGGTACTTTTTGAACAGACCATGTATATTGCCAAAAAAGTTCCATGAAAATCGGCTTAACATTTTTTAACTGTAAACAGTTAATTACAAGAAAACGGCTCGGTAGATTTTTACCTAAAACTAATCTGTATCATTCCCAACTAATATCTTTCGAACATTTATTAAAATCGATTCGGTAGTTTGAGCTCAAATGTGGACAAAAAGTTTAACACTTTTTTTCAAATTACAAAGAAACGGTTTGGCAGATCGTCTCACATAACTGACAAACGATAGCCCTCATTGAGATACATCAAATGGCTTTTAAATTTCTGAAATCGGTTCAGGTGTTTCTGAGAAAACGTCGATCAAAGGTCTAATTTTGACAAATGCCAAAAGAATGATACTAATTTTTGCAAATTTTTAAAGCTAAACGAGTTGTCGTAGGGCTGTAATATTTTAGTATGATCTAGAAGACTATGGTATCTACCGTCAAAAAAATAATAATAAAAATCGTCGATTTTTTTTATTAAAAACATTATTACAAGAAAACGGCCCGGCCGATCTTTACCAATAACTAATCAGCACGATTCCCAACCAATATCTTTCGAACAGTTTTTGAATTTTCAAAATCGATTAAGAATTGCGAGCTAAAACGTGGACGAAAATTTTTTCACTTTTCTACGATTTACAAAGAAACGGCTCGGCCGGTCGTCGCACAAAACTTGGAAACGCTAGTCCTCATCGAGATACATTGAATAGCTTTTAAATTTTTGAAATCGGTCCGACCGTTTTTGAGAAAACGTCGATTTACGACAAAAAATCTGTTCGTTTACACGCACACACGACACACACAAACAGACTTTTTCCAAATTTGGTCTCATTCGATTCAGAATGGCTTGAAACGTCGAGAAAACATAAAGTTAGCGAATCGGATTTTTTGATGAAAACATAAACTTCTCCTTCGGGAAGTTAAAAAAGGTCAATTTTTTCAACAATTTCAAAATTTTCAAAAATTCTTTTTTTTTTCAGTTTTCAAATAAAAAATTAAAGCTTTTTTAAAATTTTTAATTTGCTGTGCGGGAAGATCCAGCAATGCCATGCACCACTAGTTAACTTCCCGTAGGGTAAGTTATAGTAATCGCAAAAAAATCGAAAATAAAATTTTTTATATTTCTTTACGTTTCAGAGGTTTCTGAACATTTTGGCATACTTTAGAAAAAATGGATGTATGTGTGTGTGTGTGTGTGTGTGTGTGCGTAGTATGTGTGTGCGGATACAAATTTTCGTCGACGATTTCGGGAACACCTATCAACCGATTTGAATAATTCAAAAAACATTCGATTTGTATTGATAAGGAGACGTGCTGATTAGTTTTTGGCGGAAGCAGGTCTAGCTGTTCCGAAGATACGGGGCAAAAAGTGCCGAAAACGGTAACTCAGTTTTTAAGAGAACGGAGCGTCCGATTTGAATAATTCAAAAAAACATTTTACTTGTATTGACAAGATGAAAAACTGATCTAATTTTCATGAAGGCAGGTCTAGCGGTTTCGGAGATCTAATGAAAAAAGGAAAAAAAGCCATTTGGCGGTCAAAAATGATCATTAAACATATGCACATCAAATTACCAGATATTTTATAGAGATTTTAACAATAAGTATAAATTTTGTTTACATTCCTATGGGTTCCGTACCAATGTTTATCCGTTAGACGGCGACGCGGAGCTTACGCGCTTTGACATTTCGTCTCTATGCAGTTAAAGCAGTACGATTGCTTTGAAAAAAAGTTCAAAATTTCCAAAATATGTCAAAATAAAGAAAACAATTTTTTTGCAATAAATTTTTTTTTTCAAAAAAAAGTAATTTTTTGTCAAATTTATAGTTTCTCAAAAATCTAATTCTTTCGAAGTAAAATTTTCTCAAAATTGTTAATCGTTTTTAAAAAAAAATAATTTTTGGTACGGGAAGTTCCAGCAATTTGGCTTAAGGCACGATGCCATGCGCCCCACTAGTTAAAAATTTGCTGTGCGGGAAGATCCAGCAATGCCATACACAACTAGTTTTTTTGTTTGTTTGCAGTTACAAATTTTACATAATAGTTATAAAGAAATCGTTATGTTTCAACAATTTGTCTTAAGGTACAATGCAATAAGATGCTAGTATTGTTCTGTAAATCGGGAAGTTTCAGCAACTTCTAGTACTTGGCAACTGTATGCATGTTGTATCAGTTAATTGCGCCGATGCCGTGCCGTGCAATGAAGAAACGTCTTACAGCAAAGCATGCTGCCATTTGCGAAACAGGTTTCAACGGAACTATAGCAATATCATATGATTGTAGTAGATATCTAGCGCCACAGTCCGCGTCGTTCGTCGTTCGTCGCTCGGCAGTATGTGTTTGGCTTCGCGGAGGGATGGTAGTGTTTGCGCGCGCATTATGCTTCTGCATGAGATTCTCGTTTGACATTTTCAAGAGCTTTATTGAATTATAGTGACATTTAGCAAATATGGCGTGTGTTTGGATACATAATTGTTTCATGTTATATATTTTAGTGACAGTGTATAATTTACAACCGTTGAGGGTTGTTTGTGAAGTTTTTGAACACAGAACATGCGGTCACAATCATCCCAAAGCGCACGAGGTTAGTGACAGAAAAATTTTAGGTTATTTTTGACATATGTTCTCACTAACATTACAATCATTTAAAATTAATATCTTCCTAACATTTCGACATACATTAGAAAATAAGGATCTATGTGTGTGTGTGTGCTGTGTAAGCGTGTGTATGTATGTGCAGATACAAATTTTCGTCGACCATTTCGTGAACACGATTTGAATAATTAAAAAGCATTCGATTTGTATTGATGGGGAGACGTGCTGATTAGTTTTTGGCAAAGATACGGGGCAAAAAGTGCCAAAATAACGATTGATTTGAAAAACGTTTTAGTTACATTTAAGTGAAACTAGTTGGTATTGGTATTTAGCCTTGAGGCAAGTTACATGAACTTTCCGATATGTGTAAATAATCGACTTAATCAATAAAATATAAATTAATTTATGAGCGATTAAAAGTATTGCGAGTGGATCTATTACACATCATTGCAAACGAACGAACGAACACGTTAACTCGGAGTATTTTCTAAAAGCAAATTTTCAAAAATCAACAATTTATATCAGATTCCGCAGGACGTTAATGGTTTAGTATGTTCATTAAGACAAAGTACTACTATCGATATACCTAGTAAATCCTTTAATTGTAATTTTAACAAATGTAAAAAAAACTACTCATTTTCTTAAACTTTGATGCTTTTTTAAAATTAAGCTACTTGTCGTAAAGCATTAATATTTTAGTAAGTTCTATAAGACCATGATATATATATATATAGCCAAAAAAAGTTCCATAAAAATCGGCTTAATTTTTTTTCAACAGTTAATTACAAGAAAACGGCTTGGTAGATTTTCACCTAAAACTAATCAGTATCATTCTCAACTAATATCTTTCGAGCAGTTTTTTATTTTTTAAAATCGGTTCGGCAGTTTGAGCTTAAATGTGGACGAAAAGTTTAACACTTTTTTTCAAATTACAAAGAAACGGCTTGGCAGATCGTCTCACATAGCTGACAAACGATAGTTCTCATTAAGATACATGAAATGGTTTTTAAATTTCTGAAATCGGTTCAGGTGTTTCTGAGAAAACGTCGATCAAAGGTCTAATTTTGACAAATGCCAAAAGAACGATACTAATTTTTGCAACCTTTGAAGAATTTTTAAAGCTAAACGAGTTGTTGTAGGGCCGTAATATTTTAGTAAGATCTAAAATAATCATAAAAATCGTCGATTTTTTTTAAAAAACTTTATTACAAGAAAACGGCCCGGCCGATCTCTACCAAAAACTAATCAGCACGATTCCCAACCAATATCTTTCGAACGGTTTTTGAATTTTCAAAATCGATTAAGAATTGCGGGCTAAAACGTGGACGAAAAATTTTTCACTTTTCTGCAATTTACGAAGAAACGGCACGGCCGATCGTCACATAAAACTCTGAAACGCTAGTCCTCATCGAAATACATCGAATGGCTTTTAAATTTTTGAAATCGGTCCAACCGTTTTTGAGAAAACGTCGATTTACGGCAAAAAATCTGTTCACACACACGCACACACACACACATACTTTTTCCAAATTCGGTCTCATTCGATTCAGAATGGCTTGAAACGTCGAGAAAACATAAAATTAGCGAATCGGATTTTTTGATGAAAACATAAACTTCTCTTTCGGGAAGTTAAAACTAATTAAATTTGCAAAAGCAGGTCTAGCGGTTTCGGAGATACTATGAAAAAAGAGAGAAACTGCTATTTTGCATACAAAAATGATCATTAGACATATACACATCAAATTATCAGATATTTTATAGAGATTTTAATAAGTACAAATTTTGATTACATTTTTATTCCGTACTAATACTAATGTTTATGCGTTAGACTGCAACGCGGCGCTTACGCGCTTCGATTATACGCATAGCGATACATTTGATATACAAGGTACAAAATTATGAAAATAATTCAAAATATGAAAAAATGTTTCAAATTTTAAACTTCTAAAAATCTATTTTTTTCAGTTTTCAAAAAATTTGAAAGCTTTTTTAACTTCCCATAGGGTAATTAATTTTTTCATAGTGTAATTAATACCCGTAGGGTAAGTTATGGTAATCGCAAATAAAAATTGAAAATGAAAGTTTCTAAACATTTTGGCATACCTTAGAAAAAATGGATGTATGTGTGTGTGCATGTGTGTTTGTGTGTGTATGTATGTATGTGCGGATATAATTTTTCGTCGACGATTTTGCGAATACGGATTTGAATCATTCAACAAATATTCGATTCTTATTGATAAGGGGACGTGCTGATTACTTTTTCCACAAGCCAGGTCCAGCCGTTTCGAAAATAAGGGGCAATAAGTGCCAAAAGCGGTAACTCAGTTTTTAAGAGAACGGAGCGTCCGATTTTAATAATTCAAAAAAGATTTTACTTGTATTGACAAAAGAAAGAGCAGATTAAATTTTTTGGAAGACAGGTGTGGCGGTTTCGGAGATCGAATAAAAAAGAAAGCTATTTGGCGTTCAAAAATGATCATTAGAGATATGCACATCAAATTATAAGATATTTTAAAGAGATTTTAATAATAAGTATAAATTTTGTTTACATTTTTACGGGCTCCGTAACATCGTTTCTCTGTTAGACTACGAAGCGGCGCTTACGCGCTTCGATATTTTTTATCTATGCAGCTAAAGCAGCGCGATTGCTTTGAAATAAGTTCAAAATTTCCAAAATATTTGGTAACAAAAAAAATAATTTTTTTCAAAAAAAAACAATTTTTTTCAAAAATTTCCAAATTCTAAAAATCAAATTTCTTCAAGTTAAAAACAATTGATCTTTTTTATGGGATTAAGTTTTTGGTACGGAAAGTTCCAGTAATTTGCCTCAAGGCACGATGTCACTCACCACTAGTTAAAAATTTTAATTTTTTGTGCGGGTAGTTTCAGCAACTTGCCTTAAGGCACGATGCCATGTACCACTAGTTTGAAAATGCCGTTAAATATAGACTTACAAGTACAAGAGTCTATAAACGTAAGTTACTTGACAGATTGTTTCGTTAACATGCCCGGTGCTGTACGAACAGTGGGAATTACTTTTGCAATATCACACTCTATTCTACGCGAGTAATGTACAATGGATCTGAACCAGTTTTTGCATTTAATTAAATGTAAATATGAATAATTGCAGAGGATGGATTTCATACACATTTGAAGTTACAATGTATTCAATTGCACATCTCTGAGAAATTATATCTTACATATATATGCGTGTTTTTATGTGTTTGTTAACTTCCGTAGGATGAGTTACAGTAATCGTCCAAAAATCGAAAATAAAATTTGTTGCATATGTCTACAATTCAGAGGTTCCTGAACATTTTGCCTTACTTTAGAAAAAAAATGGATGTGTGTGAGTATTTTTGAATGGCTACAATTTTTCGTGTGCGTTTTCAGAAGCACGGATCAACCTATTTGAATTGTTCAGAATATATTCAAATTTTATTGCACCTCTGAAAAATTCTCATTTTTTATTTTTTTGCGATTACTATAACTTACGCTAAGGGAGGTTAATAAAATAATATAAGTGTTACCATTTTTATAAATATATGGTAATCTTATTACCCCAAATTTATCTGTACCTATCACAGCCCCTCTGGTGCCGAATAGTGCCTCCAAGTGGCAGGAGCGTCCACTTTGGGAATCACTGCTTTAGATGGTGGAAGACAAAAAAAACTTTAACAGATATTCATGCAGTTATTAAAAATAAAACGTGGTTATAAATAATTTAATTTAAATTTCATACGAGTTTCAATTTGACTCTTCTTCAGTAGATTACAAAATATAATACTAAAATAATATCTATTTAAAATTTATAAAATAATAAGTAAATCTTATATATAATTTTTTTTCTGTAATGATGTATGTAAATATGCTCCTCCTAAACGATTATTCGGATTTTGATAAATCTTTGTGAAGATGGTTAAGGGAATTTTTTAGGATGTATGTGATTATAAAAATATGTATAGTAGAAATAAATAGAAAAAAAATGAAAAAAAACCATATTATTGAAAACATTTTGATACATGAGATCTGTCATCTGCCAAAAATGTCGATTCACTTTAAAATTTGAATTTAGTTTAAGCGAGCCTAGACAATATTAGTATATAATATCCATATTCATGATTATGAATAAGAAAAATGTAATATCTATTATACAATATTATTGCCGAAAAGCAGCTGAAATGTGCCAGAAATTAAAACAATATAAGATACAATATATTTGGCAGATGAAATTATATAATTTAATTTAATAAATAACACAATGCGTCCAAAATTGCAAATACATTATTTTTTCAAACAATTATGCATGTCGCATTTTGCTTTAGTAAATTATTTGAATACAAAAGAATATTTCTACTTATTGAAAAAATGATTTAGAATTTTGTTTCATGTGTCAAAAATTCATTTGTTTGGCATTGAATAAAAATTAGTCATTTTAGTTAAAAAATGCAGAAAAATTTTAATTGCAAGTTTAAGTTTAAGAAACCACTTAAAAACATTTAAAAAATAAAAACACACATTTAATATATTATATATAGATACTACGGAATTAAAAAGTCAATATAAAAAAATAAACTAGTGGGAAATATGGCATTGTGCCTTAAGGAAAATTGCTAGAACTTCCCGTACCGTAACGAAATGTTCGAGGAATACTGAATGTTTTCAAATAGATTATTATAAATATTGTAACATTGTCTAATATTTATAAGAATTATATATTGCTAGAACTTTAGTCAGAATTAAAATTAAAATCTAAATTATTTTCGATATACAAAAAAAGTTTTTTGAAAAAAAAAAGTTGAAATAATTTTTTTTCCAAAAGCAATTATTTTGTTAAGACAAGCAGAAAGTTCTTTGAATCATTTAAATCGGACGCTTAGTTCTCTCAAAAACTGCCATTTTTTCACATTTAGCTCCGTATCTTCCTGCCTTTGTCAAAAACTAATAAACACTTCTCCCAATCATTACTAATTGAATATTTCAGCTATATATATTGATATATTCAGCTGCAAATCGGATGCTCCGTTTTCTCAAAAACGGTTTCTATTTTCTGCACTCTTTGCTCTTTATCTCCGTAACTGCTTGACCTGCCTTTGCCAAAAACTAATCGGCACATCTCCCTATAATAGGAATCGAATGTTTTTTGAACAATTTAAATCAGTTGATCCGTGCGCCCGAAAACGTGACCGAAAAATTGTATCCATACATACATACACACACACATCCATTTTTTCTGAGGTATGCCAAAATGTTCAGAAACCTTCAAAACGTCGAGAAATGTAAAAATTTTCAATTTTGATTTTCGGCCCATTACAATAACTTACCCTACGGGAAGTTAATATAAGTTATAGCTGAGCATAAAAATCGGCGGGTAAAAAGATCCACTTAAATTTATCTTAACTAATTGTTATTACGTACATTGTTACTTTTGTCTTAGATTCAAAAAATTTTTTATAAAAGCTTATGTAGGTTTGGGTAAAAAGGACTAACTGAACCTTTAGAAAAGGTGTAAAAGAAAAAGAATAAAACAGTGAATAAAAAGTATGAATATAAAAATATTAAATAGATATAAAATGAATATATAAAATATTAACATAAACAATAGATATATAAAATAAGAATTAGGAATAATAATTTAAAATTAAAAAACTCACCATAGCAATTATTTACATTAGGAAAAATAACATAATTAGGTGATTATATTTATACATTAATACAATAAGAAAAATACCTTATTTTACAACTACTTTTATCCGCATTTGATTTTCATAATGATATGAAAAACTATAGCTTTGTATTTTTTTTAAAGCAGCTCATTATAATTTGTATCATACATTTAGTACGTGCTTGCTTGAATAAATGTGACCATTCATATTATTCACGATATGTGAAAAAACTCTTAATGAAATCGAAAGTAGCATTTATCAGGTTTTAACATACGCGTTAAGCAATAACAACACGAGACACTGTAATATAAAGTATTGATTAATATAACCATGTATGCAACACGAATATAAATTTGCATATGGAGAATCATCTCACAATTGTATTTAAAAAACGTGTTCAGAAATTATTAAGTTTAAAATGAGTATAATTGCACATCCTTGATCTATTTTTCTGTCCAGAATAATAATAGTTCTAGTTCTATTTAATACTTATACTTGTTCTTGAAAGTTATTATTATAAAATGCGTAAATTATAACAATTGCCTTAAAGCATTCACTTTATCAACCCATGTCTTTAGATATATTTAGGAATTACGGTTAACTACATTTTGTTTTTTATCAATTGAATTTTTTATTATTAACTTTCTGTAGGATAAGTTATAGCAATCGCAAAAAAATCAAAAATGAAAATTTTTTGTATCAAAGGTTTCTGAATTGGATACAATTTCGCACGGATAACCGA